>NC_134878.1:9875639-9900639 GCF_041734735.1 Babylonia areolata | reverse complement strand
CACCGATTATGAAGAAGAAGAAGAAGAAGAAGAGCACCACCACCAGCACCATTTTACAAAAGAGTAGTACGCATCTGAGGTTTCCACATTACCCGATCTGTGCTTCCGTCATTTCATTCGTAATAGACATACACATACACAGACACAGACACACACGCGCTCGCATACACACACACACACACACACACACACACACACACACACACATATACACACACACACACACAACGAAAAAGGGAGGAACGCAGATATAGACAAGAACAACCACACTGAAACTCTATTATCGATCCGCTGGAACAATTTCATACACAATAAAGAACCAGTAACATATTGAATAGGGCTGATATGTGTTCACTCGAACAGTTAATATTGAGAAGATAAAGAACAAACACTGAAATACTATATTAACAAGCTGGAACACTTATTCATCAAACTGTCACGATACAATTGTGTTGACATGTCGTGACTCCAAAAGTTAAGTGGCAATATTGAGGAGATACAGAAAAAAACCCACAACAAAGAAACATGGTGAGGTACACAGATCGACAACAGAGCTTCTGGCAATACAGCAAACTGTGTGAGCCTCAGAAAACAAAGGGGTCGTGAAAATATTGCAATGCATTACGACTGAAGTGGCGTGGCATATTTATAATTCAGGGAGAAACACACACTCACCACACAAAACAATCTGCTCACTCCAAACCTCCACAGATTGTGTTGCGTTGTGTTGCGTTGCGTTGCGTTGCGTTGTGTTGCGCTGCGTTGTGTTGTGTTGCGCTGCGTTGTGCTGTGCTGTGCTGTGCTGTGTTGGGTTGTGTTGTGTTATGTTAGATTGTATTGTATTGCATTGCGTTGTATTGTATTGTATCGTATTGTATTGTATTGCGTTGTATTGTAATGTATTGCGTCGTGTGGTGTTGTATTGCGTTGTATTGTATCGTATTATATTGTATTGTATTGCGTTGTATTGTGTTATACTGCGTTGCGTTGTGTTGTGCCGTATCGCGCTGAATTATATTGTATACTTTTTGTCACAACAGACTACTGTGCGTGAAATTTGGGCTGCTTTCCAGTAAGACAGCGCATCGCTGCAGTGTTGCGAAACCCGCTTTTTTAAATATTTTTTTTACGAGTATCTTATATACATACATACATACATACATACATACATACATACATACATATATATATATATATATATTTTTTTTTTTTTTCATCTGCAAGTGTACTTGTTTTACTATATATCAAAGTGGATATTCCTAAAGAATTTTACCAGGGACAATCAACCCTTTGCTGCCTACAGGAACCTCGGTTTATCATCCCATCCGAATGACTGATATGGACAAAAGCTGCAAATCCCGTGAGCCCGCACTAGTGCAGCATTAACTGCTGGAGCAATCTGCGCCATCCTCCCACTGGACGAAAATTTCATTTAGACTGAAATATACTTCGCGCTTAACTCTGAATTAAACACACTGTAGATGTGCTAAAAAAAAACCAACAACAAGACAACTGGAACTGACAAGCTCATAAATAACAGCAACACAGTATCAACAAGTTCAAGAGTTGATATGTGTGTGAACCCAAACCGGTTAGTTAGTGACACACAACAGCGGCGATGACAAGAAAGGTGAAATGCTACATTAATAAAGTAAAAAAAAAAAAAAAAAAAAAAAGGTGATTAATGGGAACTACACACAAAAACAAGAACGGTGAGATACTACGCCGAATCACTTATTTAAAGAAAGCAGTCAGTTGATAGGAGCTACAAACATACAGAATACATCATGCTCAGGTAAGTTCTAAGTAGCAGAAAAAGCAGAGCAGTTTTCAAATGAAGGGCTTACTTGCTCGGCTTTTTCATCAACATTCTCCTGGCGAAAAAACATTGGTGTCAGTATTCACATCGTCATTCCACCCCCCTCCCCCCCTCCACTGCCCCCCTCCCCCACCCCCTTCTAAAACAATGATGACTAAACATTCAAAGCAGACAGTGAACATCACTACCACTCAGAGGAGGGAAGAGAAAAATTTGTCGCCAGCGACAAAATTCGTTTTGGCGACAATTCTGGCAGGCTACAATATCGGGTGTAACGATGTATGCCCATGCTGGCAATACGTGAACATTAAACAAATTATGTTGGGTAGGGCGGTAGGACAGTAGGTATATCAACCCCGTCTCTTCAAGGAAGGGAACAAAGCAGTAAAAAGCCACACACACACACACACACACACACACACACACACACACACACACACACACAGGGAAGATGGGTGGGATTGTGGGATGAAGAACGATCATATTTCATGGAGGTGAAGGGGATGAGGGATCACTGGAGTCAAAAACAGGAAAAGGTGCAGAAAAAAGGGGGGCTGATACCGTATTCTTCGTTGTTATTCATTTGTTCTCAGGAAGGTGTGTGTATGATGGAAGACAAGAGATGAATATGAGGAGAAACAAAAGGAGTGTGTGTGTGTGTGTGTGTGTGTGTGTGTGTGTGTGTGTGTGTGTGTGTGCGTGCGTGCGTGCGTGCGTGCGTGCGTGCGTGCGTGTGTGCGTGCGTGTGTGTGTGACAGAGACAGCGAGACAGAGAGATAGAGACAGAGTGACAGAGACAGGGACATAGACAGAGACATAGAGACAAAGTCAGAGTAGAGAAAGTGAGAGAGTCGGACAGACAGACAGACTACTTGAATGTAACAGAATCGTCGAGCTTCAAGAGATAGCTAGGCTTTAAGTAACAATTCAGGAATGACGACACTGTAAGGTATACACAAATTCCTCAGGACACAATGTCACTGTAATTCACACTGCGGGTGTGCGAGGGGCAGGAGGGAAAGAAGGGTGGACAGGTGCAGGATCAGTGTTCTGGAGGGTGGTGGTGGGGAGAAGAAGAAGTGTGAAAACACGTGGTTTACTGTTACCCCCATGTGCAAAAGCCTGCTTTTCTGTGAGTCGCGAAAATAAGGGTTTTGCTTCCCACAGACATTTGTCTGCTTGGTTTGTCTCTGCACAAGATTCAGCGTTATATAAATGCTTTTATTATCATTATCATTCTAGTATTATTTGACACGCAAGCACGCTCGCACGTATGCAAAAACACATAGCATACGTGCACGCGCACGCACGCACGCATGCACGCACACACACACACACACACACACACACACGCATACAAATACGAGGTGTATGAATCATTAACAAGAACGGAAACAGAAATATACAGATAACGAGAAACATTATTTGTCACTGCGGCAAACACTCAACAACAACGATACCATGGGTTAACATGCCGAAAGACTCTCAATGCCAAACGTCAAGACAAAGCACAATGAATAAAATCTTTCCCCACGAAATACCAGAAACAGAACATGACCCACTGAACCAACCCTATTTCAGTTTTACACTCTGTGTGACCACGTCCATTCAAATTGAAGGGGTCTACATATGCTTTTTAACGTTAATAGCAGATTAAAAAAACAAAAAACAAAAACCAACAACCATAAAATATCTAAAAATGTAGAAACGCACAGAAACAGAATATATGACACCCTTTCATTAAGAAAAAAATGTAAAAACTAATTAGAAACAGCATATCAAACCCCCTTTCAAAAAATCCGAAACACCATGTAGATACCCTTTAATAAAAAAAAAAAAAAAGGTAATTAGAAACAACATATTTGACACCGTTTTATCAACTACGGACGTTGTAAAGCTGTAACCAAGAAGAAAAAATAAAACATGTGAAGTAGCTGAAATCCATAATTAAAAGAAAAAAAGCTCTTATATAATCTCTACAACCCAGATAAAGTTATACAACCAGCCACCAATATAAACACACACAAAACAGGAAAGCGCAAACTCAAAGACTTAAAAAAAACACCTGAAGAATCAACAACGGTATACATTTTTGTCCCACAATACTGATTCACACTGTAAAACATGTCATGCAAAACAACCACCAATACTAACTAAAAAAAAAGGAAGCTAAAAAGCCTTAAATCCCCATAGAATCAGTAATGCTTATTGATATCTGTTCCATACTGGGCAATGAGATTGTGTGCTCTGTCATACAAAACAGCCACCAAAAAAAAAAAAAAAAAAAAGGAAGAAAAGCGCAAAGACTTGAAATTCCCATGTATAGAATCAACAATGCCAGTTAATTTTTGTTCCATACTGTTGATTCAGATTGTACACTCTGTCTCCTTCCTTCCAAAGCAAACTGCTGCATCACCTTCACAAACAACGGCACATGGGTAGAAAAGTTATATATAAGACAAACAAACAAACAAACATGCAACAAAAAACGCAGTATAACTGTGCTCAAGATGAAAGCAGTTCTGTTCTACAGTCAGTGGAAAAGGGGGTGGGAGGAGAATAGAAGTCACAGGTGAGATTGAACTGTAGCGGCACCAGCAGCAATAACAATGTTTCCCCTTCCCTTTCTCAAACACACACACACACACACACAGCAGAATACACACACAAACGTGCCACTGCGTCTCCTCAGCATTACATTAGCACAACCCAACCTGCGCGACAGTGGTCGACACGGAGGCCATCGCTATGATAGTTGTGTCCGACTATGACCATCAGAACAGCAGAGGTGGCAACCACTTTACTGTCCTGACTATCTCATCTGGGCAAGAATTTGATCATAGCGGAGATTGTCTTGCCCAAGACACATCCCAACTCTCTCGGCTATGAGGGCTTTAGGACAGCCGGCGCTGGGGATGATCCTCAAACGCCAAAGTTCTAGCCACCGGAAAGAACTTATGGGTCAGTGCAATCTTGCCTCCTAGCATGAGAGTCATGGCCCTTCACAACAAAACAAAGCTGTAAGTGAATTCCCAGTGCAATGGAGAGAGAACTTTGGGTGACCGTCAGTGCAATATTGCTTCCTATCTTGAGAGTCATGGTCCCTCACAACAAAACTAAGCTGTAAGTGAATTCCCAGTGCAATGGAGAGAGAACTTTGGGTGACCGTCAGTGCAATATTGCTTCCTATCTTGAGAGTCATGGTCCTTCACAACAAAACTAAGCTGTAAGTGAATTCCTAGTGTAATGGAGAAACCAGTGATCATCACAGAACTCTCACTTTGTTGCTGGCCCAACGGTAAGCTAATGTCAATCTCTTACATAAGCCGAGCTTACGTGGTGTGCCAATCAATTTATCTTTTTTATTTTTCATTCATTTTGCTTGTTTGTTCTTTATGATGGACACGTGGTGCTGTCAAAAAGAAAATCTCTGTACCAAAGTATAGATAATAAAGCTTGTTTATTCGTGTATTCGGAGGAAGTGAAGCTGAGCATGAGCCTACCTGTCGAATAGCGGGCGTGGCCACCTCCACGTTGTTAGAGTTGACGAAGCCCACTGCAACACAACACGCCACCACACTTCACACACACACCTTTACTGCTCAGATTGGAACAACTTGAACAACAACAACAACAAAAAACGAAGATATCCGTTGTTTGTAGATGTAAATATATGTTGTTTAGATATGTGATTTGTTTAGAGATGTAAATGTATCAGCTCTTTATATATGAGAAACAGATCCAGCGCGAAAGAGATAAGCCTGAGAGAAAGAGACACACATAGAGATAGAAAAAGATACAGATGGATATCCCCCACCCTCAACCCTCCGACGGAAAATAACAACGAAAAAAACAAACAAAACAAAACAACAACAACTCCACATACAGTAAGAGACAGAGATCGAGACAGAAAGAGAAAGAGAGAGAGAGAGAGAGAGAGAGAGAGAGAGAGAGAGAGAGAGAGAGTGAGAGAGAGACAGACAGACAGACAGACAGACAGACAGAAAAAGACACAGAGAAAGAGACAAAGAGAGACACAGAGAATACACACGCACACACACATATACATACACACACACCAAACAACTAAACACGCTGAGAGAGAGAGAGAGAGGGGGGGGGGGTTAGATAGATAGATAGATAGAGAGAGAGAGACAGAGACACAGAGAGGGAGATAGATAGACAGAGAGAGACAGAGACAGACACAGAGAGGGAGATAGATAGATAGATAGAGAGAGAGAGAGAGAGAGAGAGAGAGAGAGACAGCGACACAGAGAGACAGAGAGAAGCACACACGCACGAACACACACACCATAAACAACAAAACACGCAAAGAGAGAGAGAGAGAGAGGGAGAGAGAGAGAGACAGACAGACAGAGTGAGAGAGAGAGACGGACACACACACACACACACACACACACACACACACACTCACACACACACACACAACAACAAAAACAACAAACAAACAAACAGAAGAAAACTAACAACACACAGACTGACATTTGCCCTGCTCGTTCTGCACGAGCCACTTCCCGGCGGGGTTGTTGTCCATGCGGAGGATGGTGACTATCTCCCCTTTGCTGACCGTCAGGTCCTTGCTGAACACCCCGGCACTGGCGTTGTTCTTCACCACCCCTTCCCCAACCTTCTCGTCCGTCTCCTTCAGCTGTGGGCAGCAGTCACCACACAGTTTAACTACTGTAAACTGAAGTGTAAGTTGTCGGCAGCAGTCACCACACAGTTTAACTACTGTAAACTGAAGTGTAAGTTGTCGTCAGCAGTCACCACACAGTTTAACGACTGTAAACTGAAGTGTAAGTATTTTGTCGGCAGCAGTCACCACACAGTTTAACTACTGTAAACTGAAGTGTAAGTTGTCGGCAGCAGTCACCACACAGTTTAACGACTGTAAACTGAAGTGTAAGTTTTTTGTCGGCAGCAGTCAACACACAGTTTAACGACTGTAAACTGAAGTGTAAGTTGTCGGCAGTAGTCCCATACAGTTTAACTTCTGTCAACTGAAGTGTAAGTTGTCGGCAGCAGTCACCACACAGTTTAACTACTGTAAACTGAAGTGTAAGTTGTCGGCAGCAGTCACCACACAGTTTAACTACTGTAAACTGAAGTGTAAGTTGTCGGCAGCAGTCACCACACAGTTTAACGACTGTAAACTTTAAGTGTAAGTTGTCGGCAGCAGTCACCACACAGTTTAACGACTGTAAACTGAAGTGTTTTGAAGGTGTCGGCAGCAGTCACTACACAGTTAAACGACTGTAAACTTTAAGTGTAAGTTGTCGGCAGCAGTCACCACACAGTTTAACGACTGTAAACTTTAAGTGTAAGTTGTCGGCAGTAGTCACCACACAGTTTAACTACTTTAAACTGGAGTGTAAGTTGTCGGCAGCAGTCACCACACAGTTTAACGACTGTAAACTGAAGTGTAAGTTTTTTTGTCGGCAAAGTCCCACACAGTTTAACTACTGTAAACTTTAAGTGTAAGTTGTCGGCAGCAGTCACCACACAGTTTAGTGACTGTAAACCTTAAGTGTAAGTTGTCGGCAGTAGTCCCACACAGTTTAACTACTGTAAACCTTAAGTGTAAGTTGTCGGCAGCAGTCACCACACAGTTTAACGACTGTAAACTTTAAGTGTAAGTTGTCGGCAGCAGTCACCACACAGTTTAACGACTGTAAACTGAAGTGTAAGTTGTCGGCAGCAGTCACCACACAGTTTAACTACTGTAAACTGAAGTGTAAGTTGTCGGCAGTAGTCCCATACAGTTTAACTTCTGTCAACTGAAGTGTAAGTTGTCGGCAGCAGTCACCACACAGTTTAACGACTGTAAACTGAAGTGTAAGTTGTCGGCAGCAGTCACCACACAGTTTAACTACTGTAAACTGAAGTGTAAGTTGACGGCAGCAGTCACCACATAGTTAAACTATTGTAAACTGAAGTGTAAGTTGTCGGCAGCAGTCACCACACAGTTTAACGACTGTATAACTTAAGTGTAAGTTGTCGGCAGCAGTCACCACACAGTTTAACGACTGTATAACTTAAGTGTAAGTTGTCGGCAGCAGTCACCACACAGTTTAACGACTGTAAACTGAAGTGTAAGTTGTCGGCAGCAGTCACCACACATCCACACGTACACACACACACACAATCACAAGCACGGACACGAATATTTCCTTTCTTTCTCACACATGAAAGACATTCACACGTACACGCTCACTAGCGCGCGCGCATACACACACACACGCGCACACGCGCACGCACGCACTCACACACGCACACACACGGACGCACGTACACACATACCCCGAATTTGCTTCTCTGTTTTTTTATTTCTTCTTCTCTCTTTTTCCTTTCCTGAAAGAAAAGAAAGTGCACGATATGAGCGTTGGTAAAAAAGGCACGCGCAAGCACACCCACAAATATATATATATATATATATATGTACACACACACACACACACACACACACACATATATATATATATATATCTATATCTACGCACACACACACACACTCTCTCTCTCTCTCTCTTTTCTATTTTCTTTTCTTCTCTTTTTTTCTTTTTTTTTTGATGAGGGCAGGATGTAAAAAATCTGCACAAGCTTATTCTTTTACCCTCAATAAAGATAATTAATTTTTGACTTCACTCTCTCTCTCACTCACTCTCTCTTTCTCATGATACGATCTGAGTTAGTGGTAAGCGCATGAATGAAAAGCTCTGACAAGAATATCATGAACTGCAGTAAAAAAAAAAAGTGTTTATGATTTCAAAACTCTCACGACAAGGAACATTCTTAACTTCATTATGTACTGATATGCTTGGAACCAGAAAATACAAAACACTGGGTGTCTGTGAAATGGAAATACACTTTCAAATCAACTGCAAAACTTTATCAGGTTATCAGAGAGGACACTATAAAAACACACAAGACCAGCAATAGAAGAGCATCTTCAAAAGAACTACAGACCGGAGACTATGTTAACAAATGTAAAGAGAAAGGGAGTTGGGAAGGTGGCGAGAGCGAGAGACAGTATCAGTATCAGAAGTTCAAGGAGGCGTCACTGCGTTCGGACAATCCATATACGCTACACCACATCTGCCAAGCAGATGCCTTGACCAGCAGCATTACCCAACGCGAGAGACAGAGACAGAGATAGGGATAGAGGAAGAAAGAGAGAGAGGGGGGTGAGTAAGCGAGAGAGCAAGAGAGAGGGTGAGAGAGAGAGAGAGAGATTGAGAGAGAGAGAGAGAGAAAGAGGGAGGGGGAGAGAGAGAGAGAGACAGAGACAGAGTGAGAGACAATGACAGAAACAAAGAGAGAGAGAGACAGAGAGAGAGACAGAGACAGAGACAGAAATAGAGACAAAGACAGAAACAAAGAGAGAGAGAGACAGACAGAGACAGAAAGAGAGACAAAGACAGAAACAAAGAGAGAGACAGACAGAGACAGAGACAGAAAGAGAGACAAAGACAGAAACAAAGAGAGAGACAGACAGACAGACAGAGACAGAAATAGAGACAAAGACAGAAACAAAGAGAGAGACAGACAGACAGAGACAGAAAGAGAGACAAAGACAGAAACAAAGAGAGAGACAGACAGACACAGAAAGAGAGACAAAGACAGAAACAAAGAGAGAGACAGACAGAGACAGAGACAGAAAGAGAGACAAAGACAGAAACAAAGAGGGAGAGAGAGGGAGACAGGCAGACAGAGAAAGGAAGAAAGAAAGAGACATGACAGACAGACAGACAGACAGAGACAGAAAGAGAGACAAAGACAGAAACAAAGAGAGAGAGAGAGGGAGACAGGCAGACAGACAGAGAAAGGAAGGAAGAAAGAAAGAGACATGACAGACAGACAGACAGACACACACACACACACACACACACAACAATACACAGAACCTCAAATTTTAAACAGAAAGGAAAAGTAAAGCTTCACCTTCTCTTCTTTCTTATTGACCTCTTCCTTGGCCTTGTCTTTCTTCTTCTTCACCGCCTTGGCTTCCTTCTCCTTCTCCTTCTGTCTCTCCTTCTCTTTCTCCTTCTCCTTTTCGTTCACCTCGTCTTCAAGCCTGGGGGTGGTGGGGTTGGGGTGGGGAGGGGAAGTCACGAACACCAAGAAAACAGGCTTAAAAAAAACAACAACAACTCATCAAACCTCAAGACTACAAAACTTCATTGTTGAAGGATACAGATAATTATCAGGCATCGCCCAGTCTTCTTGTCTGTCACTGTGGCAACAACGACAACAATTCAACAACTACTACTGCTGCTGCTGCTGCTGCTGCTTCTACTACTATTGCTACCACTACTACTACTACTACTACTTCCACTTAAGATGGTGAAAGGTACACACACACACACACACACACACACACACACACACACACCACGAAAACAAAAAAAGCAAAGAAATATAAGCCATAATACTAGCCCTTGAGTGGTTGTGTGGGTGCTAGTCAATCGGACGAGACAAAAAAAAAACACACACAAAAACCCCATAACTTAACAAGAAGAAGAAGAAGAAGAACGACAGCAACAAAAAACACAACTCGAGGTCTCGTGTGCAGAATGCACTTTGTGCACGTTAAAAGATCCCACGACACCAAAATGGCTGTCCCTGACAATATTCTGTAGAAAAACTCACCTTGGTTTGTGAAACAAATACACTTAGTCTTGTAGACCGAACATATAATTCTAAAAATGGTGGCGCTGCACTGTGGCGACACACTCTCCACGGGGAGAGAGCAGCCCCGATTTCACACAGATCAATCTGTTTGTGACAAAAAGCAGTATCTAAAATAATGCAATACAATACCATATCCCGAGATAGAATAAGAATCATGAGGCCAGGTGAGTAAAGGACCGAATAGCGATAAGGAATGGTGGTAACTCTACATTTTTTTACACGACACACAACTTCGAGTCAATGCTGCTTATGCTACCGATTCAGCTAGCACACAGGTAAATAAAAGGTACACTGGAACCAACCAAAAACTTTAAAGGCTATTTGCCTTTTCAGCACATCTTCCGTGAAACTCTCTCTCTCTCTTTTTCGTTGTGTGTGTGTGTGTGTGTGTGTGTGTGTGTGTGTGTGTGTGTGTGTGTGTGTGTGTAATTATGTAATGCAATACGAATATATCTGAATCTGTTTTATATCATTGTGCGCTAAATCATTATCTTTCTTTGTGAGTTGTTATTGCTTGCTTGCTTGCGTGCGTGCCTGCGCGCGCGCGCGCGCGCGCGCGCGTGTGTGTGTGTGTGTGTGTGTGTGTAATGTTTATTGTAAAGCGCTTTGATCTCTCTTTAAGGGAGGAAAGCGTTCAACAAATGTCTATTATCATTATTATTAAACAGAATTCAGTCCATCATCACTCAAAGTGAAAAGACGTTAAATCAAATAAACAGTTAACCAACAGCCACTATATGACTGAACAACATCGACAGTTCCCCTTGAATCACAAAAGATAAGTTGTTTGCTCACGCCAGAGGCAAAGAAACAACAAGTTATACATCACGACTGAACAAACTTTTAACCGTTCTCCTGACACTGACTAACGTTGTTCACCCAACGCAGAGAAAATGGCTGAGGATCAATATGTAATTATGTCCCGTCACACACACACACACACACACACTGGCAATTGCAGGCATGTAGTTAACGCATTAATTTTCATATTTGAATGTTATCGTTTAAATATAAATAAAACAAACAGGATAGGAGAAGAGGGGGGTGGGTGGAAGTTGAGTGGTGATTCAGGGGAAATATGACAGATGGGAGGTGGAATCAAAGATGACTATTTGAGAGGTAAACTGAAGTACAATATCATTGTGATTCACACTGTGGGAGTGTGTCTGTGTGTGTGTTGGGGGTTGGGGGTTTGGGGTGGGGAGGTGGACAGGTATAGGTTTGGCTTTTTTTTGGATGGGAGGAGGAGAAAAAGTGTATAAAAAAAACAAAAAAAACACGTGGTTTATTGTTACCCCCATGTGCAACTGCAACAGGTTGCAAAAGTGAGGCTTTTGCTTTTCACAGACATTCGTCTGTTTGGTTTGTCTCTGCACAAGATTCAGCGTTATACGAATATTTATAACACTTATTATCATAATCATTATCATGATCATCATCATCCTGATCATTATTATCATTATCATCATCATTATCATCATCATCATCATGCTATCATTATTATTATGTGTGTTTATGTAAGTTTGTGCCTGCCTATGTGTGCGTATGTGTTAGGGTAGCTGTTAGATACACATGTATGTTAAAATGTATGTATGCAGTGTGTGTGTGTGCGTGTGTGTGTGTGTGTGTGTGTGTGTGTGTGTGTGCGTGTGTGTGTGTGTGTGTGTGTGTGTGTGTGTGTGTGTGTGTGTGTGTGTGTGTGTGTGTGTGTGTGTGTTTTGTCACATTTTGGTGTGTGTATGTAACATAGATATAATGTTTTATGTTAACAAAAGCGTTTTTGTAAAGCACCTAGAGCAGATTTCGGGATAGTGTGCTATATAAGTATCCATTATCATTATCATTATCATTGCTTAATGGGTCTTGTAAAAGAGGAGTCGTCAACTTAACAAGAGAAACAACTGGTAATGAATTTACAAAAATCAAACACATCAACGTTCCCAGTCATCGTAGTTGACACATTTTCGTGCAAGTAAGACTTCATTAACTCACGCTCAGAAATGATATATGCTTTATACTACCATCACTGAGACAAATACGCTTGACATGGGGGCAATATTCAGTCTGTAATGAACTAGATAACTTAGTGAAAAATTAACTTTAAATCAAACATGAAACAAACAGGCTATGGACTAAGCAAAAAATCTAGAATTCTCCTAAACATTCCAAGGAGTTGCCAGCTCTGCTATTTCATTATTAACATTATGTCTTTTATACAGAATATTATTCTTGAGTGTGAACTAACTACAACGTATGTGGAGTGTTCCAAAATATCTCAGTGTGATATGAGAGACAAGACAGACACACAGGAAGATATAGAGAGACAGATTTCAGAGTCAAACAAAAAGAATGAAAGAACAAACGAAAGAAAGGAGAAAAAACACAGACAGAAAGACAGACAGAATAAGAGAAAGAAAGAGAATAAAAAACAGAAATATATAAATAAAAACAATGAAAGAAAAAGAAAAGTTGTATGACGAAAGAAAGAAAGAAATAGAACGGAAAGAAAAAGAAAGAAAGTTCCGTGTTTAGAGCTATGGCGCCTTGTCCATTTTGAACTCTGGGGTATGAAACAGCCTGGGCCGATGTATACCCGGGTATATTTTGAGTCAGACCATTTTATACCCGGGTATATTGTAAACAGGTTATATTCTGGCCTGCTGCACTGGTTCTATCGTTTTGCTATAAAGCAAAACAAAGACATCATTAATGATTCCAGGTTCTATCATTTTGTTAAAGAGCAAAACAAAGACACCACTGATATTTCCAGGTTCTATCATTTTGTTAAAAAGCAAAACAAAGACGCCATTGATATTTCCAGGTTCTATCATTTTGTTAAAGAGCAAAACAGAAACATGGTTACAGTTAACTGGTTCTATCCTTTAGCTAAACAGCGAAACAAAGACACTACATTAATGGTTCCAGGTCCTATCATTTATGCTAAAGAGCAAAACAAAAACATGGTTAAAGTTAACTGGTTCTATCCTTTTGCTAAACAGCGAAACAAGGACACCCATGTTATGCTTATATTCGTTTCTGGTTTTCATTTGGGCTGTATTTCCTCTCTGTTCTCAGCAACAACAACAACAAAAAGATGTTCTTACTCATCAAGTGGTTCGTAGATTTCATCTGGTTCCTCCTCCTCTATTGTCGCTGCGGGGCTCTGGAAAGAAGAGAGAGAGAAAAAAAATCGAACTCTTTGATTAGCAGCTGCATACTTGGAACTTACCAGGTGGATAAATGTTTTTTTCGGGTTTTTTTGCGGCACACTGTGTGTGTGTGTGTGTGTGTGTGTGTGTGTGTGTGTGTGTGTGCGTGCGTGTGTGAATGTGTGTGTGTGTATGTGTGTGTATGTGTGTGTATGTGTGCGTGCGTGTGTGTGTGTGTGTTTGACGTTATTCACTTTGTCATACCATGGGGTTGTCGTGGTGGTGGTGTGTGTATCATATCGTTCCGCTCTTTTAAATTTTATTTTAATTAATGCGTGGTAATCACACAATGTCATTTCCATAACGTATTACTGTATTGTATGTATTGCATTGCATTGTATTGTATTTCACTGCACTGTAATGCATTGCATTGTAATGTACTGTATCATATAGAGTGATAACGTTTTTATCACAATTTGTGTAAGATTTTTCATGCAACATGTATGCCACCCCACACCCCCTTAGTTGTTTAGCATCATCATCATCATCATCATAACATTAGGATTACCATTGTTGTTGTTCTTGTCATAATCGTCATCCTCGTCACCATCCTTATTATTATTGCTGTTGTTATCATTATTATTATAAAGAATACCTGAACTCAAGGCCCGAGCTCGCGCTTTGGCTTATGCTGCTGTCAGACATCTATCTGCCAAGCAGATGTGCTGAAGCGCATAAGGATTTTTACGAGAACGCAGTGACGCCTCCTTGAACGTACAGAACTCATGGGTATCAATCATGATGCCGGAATTTACCTGCACTGCAGCCGCTGCAGACGTGCAGTCATCATACTCCTCTTCCGGCTCTGCAGGCTTTGAGGCCGCTGGGGCTGCAAGCCACAGAATGGTTCAGGTAAAATGGTCTGAATAAAACGAGCAAACAAGCAAGCAAACACACACACACACACACACACTCATATACACATACAAAAACACCCACATAAGCGCGAGTATACAAACATGCATGCTCGCGCACGTACACACACACATACACATGCGCACACGCACACACACAAACATGCATACACCCATACACATATACACACATGCACACACACACACGCACATACACATATACACACACATCCGCAAACATGCATGCACATATACACATAATCATTCATACACACACACATACGTAGACAGAAAGAGAGAGAGAGAGAGAGAGAGAGAGAGAGAGAGAGAGAGAGAGAGAGAGAGAGAGAGATCAAATGCAAGAGCAAAGAACAACCGAAAGAACAGTGTAGAAGGACGAAAGATAGATGCGAAAGAGCAGCAGCAAAAGAAGATTGACTGCATTGTATTGTACTGTACTGCATTGTAGTACTGTATTGCAATGTACTGCATTGTATTGTATTGTGTTACATTGTATTGTATTTGTATTGTATTACTCTTTGTCACAACAGATTTCATTGAGTGGAATTCGGACTGCTCTCCCCAGGTGCAGTGCTACAGTGGCTACAGCCCCACCCTTTTATTTCCTTTCTTTTCTGACTGCGAGTGCATTTGTTATCTTATCAAAGAGGGTTTTTCTACAGAAATCTGCCTGGGAAAACGTCTTTTTTTTTTCTTTTTTTTTTCTTCTTCTTCTTCTTTGTGTGTGTGTGTGTGTGTGTGTGTGTGTGTGTGTGTGTGTGTGTGTGTGTGTGTGTGCAGTGGGTTCTTTTACGTGCGCTAAGTGTATGCTACACACGGGACCTCAGTTCATCAGTGTAGTCGCTTGAATAACTAGCGTCCAGACCAGATCAACACTGACTCAAGGTCTAATGAAAGGGGGCCCGGGTGGAGAAAATAGTGGTGAGTGTGAGATTTGATCCCAAGCGCTCAAATTCTATCCGGCTTCCTAAACGGACGCGTTACCACCGGGGTGCAACTTTCGATCAATGTGATGGTGGTGTGTGCAACAAGGCAGCGGGGAAAAAGGATAAAGTAGCTCTGCTGGCAAGCATGTGACAGGCAATGTGTGGGCGGCGACAATTATCATAATTATGTTGAATCCGGGGACAAAAAGCAATTATAATGAAGTTTTAATAACACCAGCGACACCGCATGCATGTAGTAGTGACACGACACACACGCACTGAAACACAGCACACACACACACACACACACACACACACACATACATGTACACACTCAGAAACAACAGTACACTTCAATACACTCCACTTCTTCAAACTACACATACACATACGCGCGCGCGCACACACACTGAGACACAAATCATACATACGCTCACACTACAAACAAACACACACACACACACACACACACACAATCCGCCCTCTCCATCCCCCACCCACAAACCATTTCAATCATCAATCATCAATATATCACTCCCATCCCGACCCAGTGGAACTGACTGCTGAGTGTTGCTGCACTGAAAGGGCCTGTCACCTCTACTTGATTCGACAAACAGAAAGAACCAGTTCACTGTCTGACGCGATCTCTTTCATTACTTCCGTCTGTGTGTGTGTGTGTGTGTGTGTGTGTGTGTGTGTGTGTGTGTGTGTGCCTCTCTCGGTATATGCCTAATAATTGGTCTTGTGAGCTTGTGAAATTACGAAATATACATTGTATTTGTATTTGCAGTGACCGCTTCAAAATGATATGCAGTAAAAACATTACTCTCTCTCTCTCTCTTATTCAAGTCCTATCGTGTTTTTCTTGCTGAGACTGGGGCTGTTAACGAAAATCAAAAAAATAAATAATAAAAAAAGAGAAAAAGAACAAGAAAAAAAGGCCCTAAACAGTAAACATTCAAGGAAAAAAGAATATCACAATCTGTAAACTGGGACCTTGGATCTGATGTAACAATCAATGCGGACTTTATAACCACACAGCTGCCCGCTCGTTCACAACAAACCGTGAGAAGAATACTGAAGGGAATCAGTGACAGCGTAACATCCCTTCTTACAAACCTCTCGGTTTTCCGCATCACACGCTTCACATTGTGGCTTTGTTTTCATTCTTTGTTCATCAAGAGGCTCGACAAGGAGAGTTATGCAAGTCTTGTTCGAATAATAAACATGTAACTGGTTATGCCATCGAATGAAAAAAACAACAAAACAACAATAATGATCCTGGTAAGCCTGTACAGCTTTGTGACAATTCGTCAACAGAGTGTACAGTTTGACATCTTCGTCGAAAAAACGCACATCTAGTTTGTGGCCGTGGGTTGTCGGTTTTTTTTTTATGTTCACTAAATGCCTGCTGCTTTCGGCATGATCTTGATTTATGATTGCAGCCGAAAGAATTACACCCATTCCACCACCAAAGATCTAGTGGCTTGAGAAAAACAACAACAACAACAACCGCTATGTTTGAGACTAAAACTACGGATACTCGTTGTCTAAGGGGAGGAGCTGTACACATGGTCACCACCACCACCACCATCATCATCATTACCACCACCACCACTACCATCATCATCATCATCATTACCACCACCACCACTACCATCATCATTACCACCACCACTAGCATCATCAACATCACTACCACCAATACCATCATCATCACCACCACCACTATCACTACCACCACCACCATCATCACCACCACCACTACCATCATCATCACGATCATCACCACCACCACCATCATCATCATCATTACCACCACCACTACCATCATCATCATCACCACCACCACTACCATCATCATCATCACCACCACCACCATCACCACAACCACCATCATCTTCACCACCACCACCACCACCACAACCATCATCATTGTTGTTGTTGTTGTTGTGCCTCCTGTAGACTAGCACTTCATGAGACGAGTGTGAGTGTCAGTAACAATTAGCAATCTAATGCATTCTCCTAGAGCTGCGCTATTTTTCACATCCCTGCTAACACTCAGAATCACGTTAATATTTTACCTGTACCCCTTCAATGGCATCGAGTTTCTGAAATCCCAAGATATCAAAACAATGCAGTAGCATCATCATCATCATCATCAGCAGCAGCAGTAGCAATAGTAGTAGTAGTACTACTACTGCTTGTAAAAGCTGTAGCCTCAGCAGCAGCAGCAATACCAGAAACAGCGGAAAAACAGCAGAAGTAACAGAAGCGGTATCAAAATAAAGTAGCAGCAGTTATAGAAGTAGTGGTAGTTGTGCAGCAATCACGATAGTGATAGTAGTTGTTGCTGCAGCAGTTGAAGTAGTTGAAAAGGTAATTGATACGATGGAGGAGGAGGAAAAGAAAGGGAGGGAGAAATACGTTTGGGGAGGAGGAAGTTGGACAATTATAAAAAAAAGAAAAAGAAAAACAAATGGCAGTCTCACTTTCAGCGGATACACTGTCGATGTACAGCTCATGCTCTTCTTCTTCCTCCGTAAATTCTGGTCTGAAATAAAGCAAAAGTGAGCAATGTCCCCCAAAAATGACTTCATACAGAAGCAATCATACAATGTTCTGTCGCCTATTTCAATCAATCAATGTCACTGATCTTCTAAAAAAAAAAAAAAAAAAAAAAAAAAAGAAAGAAAGAAAGAAAGTCTATTAGAAGTTGTACACACATGAAAAATAATTTATTAGAAGATGTACACTTATTCAGCTTACTGATCTTAAGTTATGTCCCAATTCATAAAAAGTCTTCAAATCGACTTACTGAAAACAAAAACACGTAATCATAGACTAACAGATTAGGTTTGAAACTGCTTGTCCATAGACCAATAGGTTTTCTCTTTCATTTCAATGTAGTTGAAAATTAATGTACTTCTGTCATATAAAAAAAAAAAAAAATCCTGAAACTGGAAAGAAGAATTTACATTAATTCTTCATGGAAAAATCGAGACCGATGTCGCCAGGTCGGTCGTTTTACCATGAATGAATTCTTCAACTGCTATAGTTGTCTTTTGTTTTGACCGAAGCACCAGTCTTTTGATGTAAACTGACCAAGACCGTGACGGTTCTGCAGCTAATGCTATTCTTCTTAAGACAGGGAACAGTCCAGTTGCCTTGTCGAATTCATTGTATCTGCATTCGTTATAACGTTTTCAAATAAAATGCTGTTTAAACCGACAGTCCAGACTATATGGCCCCGTGTGGTCGGCTGTGATATAGGTTACAATGACAGACAGACAGAGAGTGTACAACAGTCTCTTTCGTACATTCAGTCCAGCCCTTATATATGGCCATGCGTGGTCGGCTGTGTTATAAGTACAAAGACAGACAGGGTACAACAGTCTCTTCTTACATACAGTCCAGCCCTTATTATGGTCCTGTGTGGTCAGCTGTGATATATATAAGTTACAAAGACAGACAGACAGGGTACATACAAAGGCCTCTCCTTACATACAGCCTAGCCCTCATATGGCCATGTGTGGTCAGCTGTGATATAGGTTACAAAGACAGACAGAGAACAGCAGTCTCTCCTCACATTTCAGAAACTCGAACGGACATGGCCCGTTTGATCGATCCCTTGCCACGAACCCGGACCTGCACGGCCTGGCTCTCTGCTTCCACGTACAGCTCCTCCATCTCCCCGTCCTCCGCCTCTGGCGTCTCGCTCTTGGCAGCGTCCACCTCTGGAGGATGACATGTCATGTCAAGGGGTAGGGGTGGGGTTAGGGGTTGGGGGTGAGGTTCATCACAGACTGGCAGAGAGACAGACATGCACTCACCTCATGCTTACATAGACACACACACAGACACACACTGAAACACAACACAACACACACACACACACACACACACACACACCACGGACATTGCTGTGCTTGCATTCTCAATTATCACTCTCTGTCTGCCTTCCTTCCTGCCCATGTTTCATTACTTACTAACTTCTCTAAAAAATAAATAAACAAATACATAAACAAAAATAAATGAATAAATAATTAACTAATAAAATCAAAATGACAAAAGCATCAAATCAATCAAGACAATATTTCGGGGTTTTTTTCTCTTCAAATCATGCGAATTGATTCATTTTTAAAAGCAAAAGTGACTTACTCAGTTTGCTTTCTTTAGCTGCAGCGTAGGCGTGAAGGAAGGAGGTCAGATCCACACCGTTGATCCCAGCGGGCTTAGCGGGGGCTGGGTCCTTGGACAGCACAGACGCCACGCTCACCTTGTGGAACCTCTTGCCGTCAGAGTGTCTGAGGAAAGTGTCACTGGCCTTCCTCCCCAGAACTCGGTTGGCGGCCTCCTGGATGCTTTTGGCCAGGTCCGACGGCTTGACAGCAAGACTGTTGGCGGGCAGGCCTGCCGCACCGGCTGCTGGCGGGAAGAACGCTACCTTTTTCAGCTGATGAGGAGCAGCATCGGGGGACTTGGGACCACTATCGCCGGGCTTAGCTGCCGTAGTAGGCTTTGGTTGTGCAGCCGCGCCTTCCGCCGCTTTTTCTTTCAACGCCGCCATTCGCTCCTGTATGCTGGGGGGTCGAGGCGTGTTTCCTCCAGTGTCCGACTTGTCTCTCATGGTGACGGACGTTGTGTCCACATGTCCGCTGGACGCGGGAGAAAAACCGCCGGGTTTTTTGGGCACGAGAGGGCCGGCGTTGTGAGAGTCGCCGTTCGGTTTTGAACCCACGGCATGGGTCCCACCTACCCCGGCGGGACTGGTGGGTTTGGTGGGAGGGACTGGGGGGGTGATGGCAGCTCCTCCAGCTCCGGGTTTGCCGGGCACGCCCGGTCCTGGTTTTGCCAACGGCTTCAGGGCGACGAACGGAGCGGCCTGGCCGTTGGGTTTGTCGGTGTTGGCGGCCGGTGCGGGGCCCGGCTTGGGCGGCACGTGGCCCGGGGTCTTCATGGGTCCGGCCAGTTGGGGGTTCTTGGCGTTGCTTGCCTGCAGTAAGGCCAGCCGCTCCTTGATGCTCAGTCCTGCCTCGCTCTGAAAGAACACGGTCACCAAACACGTCACTGCACAGCATAACATAACATAGCATAACATACACACACCACGAACCTATACATAGGTTCTATTTATATCCGTGCACACACACACACACACACACAAACTCTCTCTCTCTCTCTCTCTCTCTCTGAATTTGGAAGTGCAGCGCTTTCACGTCCGATCATGACACGAACACACAAGACATGGACACTCATTTCAAATAGTAAACGTGGTGTAGTATGTGTTTGCATTCTCTCTCAGCTTGCACGCAGGCGCAGAAAGGCGAATTCAGATTTCGAAAACCAACTGAACTTTAGTTTCCTTAAAGCCTCACTATACGTGAGCCAATCCATTTACGTTACAACTTCTACTGTATAACATGAAAGGATCAAAAGAAAGTGACCCGGAGCCGGTTGCATTGCTCGAACAGAAGAGCCTAGTATGGCCGAAACCCGCTACTAACTGTGTCGTATGGAACTGACCAATGGCGTAGTTCGGTCAACGCAGGCATTTAGAGACGTGTAACTGTCAAAATGTTAGAACCAAGCAATGCAACTGGCACCAGGCATGGACAAACTGGCTGGTGCTCTACCTGGGGATAAACCCAAAGCGCTGTTGACAGTTCTGAATTTATTCTTCAGCTTCCTTGACTCTTCAACGAGAGGTTTCTTATGTGCCTTTGCTTCAGTGTTGTGCTTACAACTGCTGTAAAGCCTATGTCAGAATGTACGATTCACTCGAAACAGATCTCGTTCCTGCACTACTGTTTTCAGAAACTGATACATGTGACACGTACCTACTCAATGAACGAGGTCTGTAAAAAAAATCAATAATTAAAAATAATAAAAACTGCGCCCGACCCGTTGCTAAGAGTTGGAAAACTTTCAACTTTCAAGCGAAGCAACCGATAGCGCGAAGATGACAGATCAGAATCAGTTCTTTCCCCCGACCTGTCCTTTCCTCTGCTTGCGTATACACACGAAGGAGGTTCAGGCACAAGCAGGTCTGCACATATGTTGACCTGGGAGATCGGAAAAATCTCCACCATTTACCCACCAGGCGCCGTTACCGAGATTCGAACCCGGGACCCACATATTGAAAGTCCAACGCTTTAACCACTCGGCTATTGCACCCGTCGATACCTAATCGATTTCTGAACGCACTTGTCGCATGGTATACTTCAACCAAAAAGTTGAGAGATCCTGATCAGCGCGCCGGTGGGTTCCTCCCCCCCGTTGGTCAGGCAACTTACTCCTTATGTGGTTATAGTGAATATGGATCAGTTCACACGCTGTGACGCCTCCCTGACTCTGAAGGTGATGTCGCAGTTGTTGTCTTTTCACCCCAAAGACGGCACCTTGGTGAGTGCTGTCCACCCGGTGGTGGTTTTCCACGTCACGGTTTTCCAGACCATTGTATAGTTTTCTTCAGTAGGACATGTGGGTGGGATGGGAACTGGTAAAGGGGGCGGGAGTGGGGTGGGAGGGTGACAGGGGGTGTTTGGCCCTGGGTATGTATGCAGTTTGGTGTAACAGCCACGGAGACTGTCAATACCGAAAATACATGGAAAGCCAAGTCATCTCTCGCCAAGGCACTATACAACTCATGGAATTAATGTCAGAGACTGACATCAGTTTAGCTCCCTTCCTCTCCCTTTTTCCTTCCATTTCCATCCTTTTCTTCCTTTCCACCCCCCCCCCTTCCGCCGTTGACACCCCCCCCTCCCCCCTCTTTTCCTGCGCCCCCCACCTCATCCCCCTCCCATCCCACCCCCCTGTATCCAACATCTGAAGTCAGTGAGCTGAACTGTAATTTCCAGTCATTGAGTTGATCTCCCCTCCTACAGACTTCTGTGACCTGCCAACAACCTGTACACTTGACAAAGAGTCAAAGACTCGAAACGTAGTTTTGTCTTCATCTCAAGGTACCTTTGATTTTAAACCACTCGTAACCATTTTTAAAAGGGTGTGTATGGATCTCTTTTTGTGACCGCTCTCGTGTGGATCTGGATCTGTACGTTGCAGGAGCCAATATTTGCTATCGTCGCAACGGAAAACTGGGGTGTAGAGCTGGGCTGGAGAGTTTGTCAGCCACCTCGCTGTCTCCCATGAATGTGCCGCAAGAGGGATGGGATCCACTGCCATATGCCCTTTCGCTCAGTTTTTAGAATTCATAAAAAAAAATTATGTTGTTCTTACTTTTGCTTGAAATATAGGCCTATTATTGTTGCTGCTGTCACTGCATTGCTACAACAACAACTACTCCTACTAGTACAACTGCTACTACAACTGCCACCATCATCATCAACATCCTCCTCCTCGTCATCGATGAAGCGATAACCAAAGGACAAAATACCATACTGACTGGAGTCTGCTGTACATTTCCACACACTTTGCACACACACATGCACCCACGAACGCACCAACACACACACACACACACAGAAAGAAAATCGTTTGGTAGCATCTTGATTCAAGTGCCTGTATTTTCATCCCCTGGTCAAGTTAAAGTGCCTGTTGTACGCGACACGTTGGTATCCGGTAACAAGAGCACTTACCACTTACCACGCTACCACTTACTGCTTACCAACAATCTAGGGCATCACGTACATCACAACACAATAGACATCCGTGTTATGCTGACTGATGTATGCGCTGACGGAACTTTCATTTTTTACCAGACTCGTGGAAAAGAAAGCGGATGCAACGACTGTGCCCGACAGGGGGTAAAAATTCTGGAATCTGGAATCTGGAACGATACGTTGCAGGAACCTTTGCAGAACCCGTCGCAACGGGTGATGGGAGCGCATGGCTTTGATTAGTCTGTGGATCTATCTATTTTTTGTTTTAAGCTCAGATTGTATCGACATGATTATTATCGAGCAAGCGCATGTGAGACAGAGAACAGACACAAACACAAAGACACACAGACACACACACACACACACATCACCACATCCATCACCGTCACCACAACTACCAACACCACTGACCACACAAACAGACGTACAAATTCATACACAAAAACTCAGGCTGACAGACACACATGCTCGCGTGAGCGCATTCAGACGCCTTAATTAGTCACTCCACATCCGGATCTGTGAGGATTTGGTTTCAGTCTGGACAGAAATTGAAACCGATACTCAAACTGACAGGCAGAGGTTTTTGTGTGTGTTTTGTTAAACCGATACACAAACTGACATGTAGAGGTTTTTGTGTGTGTTTTGTTAAACCGATACACAAACTGACATGTAGAGGTTTTTGTGTGTGTTTTGTTAAACCGATGCACAAACTGACATGCAGAGGTTTTTTATGTGTGTTTTGTTAAACCGATGCACAAACTGACATGGAGAGGTTTTTATGTGTGTTTTGTTAAACCGACACACAAACTGACACGTAGAGGTTTTTGTGTGTGTTTTGTTAAACCGACACACAAACTGACACGTAGAGGTTTTTGTGTGTGTTTTGTTAAACCGATACACAAACTGACAGGTAGAGGTTTTTGTGTGTGTTTTGTTAAACCGATACACAAACTGACAGGTACAGGTTTTTGTGTGTGTTTTGTTAAACCGATACACAAACTGACACGTAGAGGTTTTTGTGTGTGTTTTGTTAAACCGATACACAGACTGACATGGAGAGGTTTTTGTGTGTGTTTTGTTAAACCGATACACAAACTGACATGTAGAGGTTTTTGTGTGTGTTTTGTTAAACCGATACACAAACTGACATGGAGAGGTTTTTGTGTGTGTTTTGTTAAACCGACACACAAACTGACATGCAGAGGTTTTTGTGTGTGTTTTGTTAAACCGATACACAGACTGACACGTAGAGGTTTTTGTGTGTGTTTTGTTAAACCGATACACAAACTGACATGGAGAGGTTTTTGTGTGTGTTTTGTTAAACCGATACACAAACTGACATGCAGAGGTTTTTGTGTGTGTTTTGTTTCCCCTCTGCTTGGTGAAACTTAATAACTGACGAAACAACACTGACATTCCTTCTTGTCTGATAAATAATAACTAATGAAATGAAATACAAAAAACAAATGAGGCAAACTATCGTATCACTCAAAATATATCGTTACAGCAAGGGCTTTCATAGAAAACAGCAAACACACACACACACACACACAAACACTCACACACACACACTGAAACAACGCAAACGCACACATACAAACATCGACATACACATATGTGTACAGACAGAGAGACAGAAGAGAGAGTTCCATTTTTTTTCAATGATAAGCATTCTCATACGCAGTCATAGACACAATCTCTTTGTGTCTCTACGCGTGTGTGTGTGTGCGCGTATGTGTGTGTGTGTGTGTGTGTGTGTGTGTGTGCGCGCGCGTGTGTGACGTGTGCATATCAGTGTATATATATGTATATGTGAGAGCTTCAGTTTAACGCC
>NC_134878.1:9858139-9868139 GCF_041734735.1 Babylonia areolata | reverse complement strand
TTTTCGAACTCTGAGCGAGTTCAGGAGTCAATCTGGTTAGGAGAGAGAGATTGCTCTGGGCTGTTGAGGCCAAGCTTCGCAGAGAGACGGGTCGCCGTTCCAGCGTGCGTGCTGTAGGGCGCCGTCGATGAAGTAGTGGGGGCGTTTCCCTTTGTCACCCCTTCTTCTGTATTTGTCTGTTTCACTCTGGGCCAGTGACGTGCCTGGTGACAGGTTTTTCCGGTGTTTCTTCCCCTTCGTGCCGCTGCCTTCGACGGGTCCCCAGAACACAAGCGTGGAAACTTCCTCACTCCCGTTCCCACTCCCGCTCCCACTCCATACTTCCATCTACCCCTTTTCCACCTTTCCACTGTCCCTCTGGCCGACCAGCTTCAGCCATCAAGCTACGATTGCACGTTTTCGGCTGTCAGCACGAGTTTGAACTCTGGCAGTGGGGTTGAGCAGCACTGGTGCTGCAGGTTGACTGTAACTTGTAGAATTGTGCTGTGTTTAGACAAAGGTAATTTTTTTGGTTTGTAATGCCTTGTTTTGTGGCGGGTATTTATGTATTTTTTGCATCACCACAGTAAAGCAACGAGCTGAACTCTTCTGTGTCTCTGTGTTTGTGTTGTCGGGACGTTAGCTAGTCTGGGAAGGGGTGACGTGGGGGTTCATGGGCAACCCCTTACGGGTTGTGACAATGGTGGAGATGCGGGGTATCTGATAGGTTAGTTAGGAAGGTAAGGTGGGGAGGGTGTCTTTGTTCTGTTTGTCCCATCATTTGGTTCGTTGAAAACACTTCATATTTGGTTGTGGGTGCCGTAAAGATTGTGTTTGGACAAGATAGACTGGGTGTTTGTAACTCACTTGTTGTTGCTGAAGGTCGTGGTGTCCGCAGACTATTTTACGTAGGAAGAGTAGTCACTGTCGTGTGGCGGAAGTGTATTCAGACTGTATCCCTTGAAGAAACGTGGCACTATGTTGACACGGAGGCAAGCCGCTAACGCTGCCACACCAGGGCATAAAACACCAGCACCCAAACGGGATGATACGAGCCGTTCTCCAGGGACCCTTGAGAAAACAGAATTGTCTGGTTGGGTCAAAGAGCAGTTAGGCAAACAGCTTCATGGCTCGCCCGGTTCAGCAGGTAAGGGTGAGGCCAAGTCAGAGATTGCTTCCGCTCAAGACCCTTATTTTAAGTTCCGGACCTTGGGCTCTGATCTAGGACTATCTGGTGAGGCTTTGGCTCGGTTCGTGATAGATGCAATCAAAGAAGAGAAAGAGGAGGCGAGACGAATTAGAGAAGAAGAGAAAGAGGAGGCTAGGCGAATCAGAGAGGAAAGGCGTATCCAAGAAGATAGGGAGGAGGCTAGACGTGCAAGGGAGGAGGACAGGTTGTTCAGAGAGAGACGGTTGGAAGAGGAGAGGCAGAGGTTTGAGAGGAAGCTCGAGCTTAAGCAAGAAGAGATAGAGGCCAGGTCGGTACAGCAGCTCACCCTCACACCCTTCGACGGGAAGGACGACCTGGACTCGTTCTTAAGCCATTTTGAGAGGGTAGCTCTCCTTAACAGATGGAAACGTGAGTCTTGGGCAGCCCGTCTAGTTACCTTGCTTCAAGGCCGAGCTAGAGATGCCTGTCTACGACTCTCTGAAACTGAAATTAGGGATTATGATTCGCTGAAGGCAGCACTGTTGCGCGTCTTCCTGTTGGATGCTGACTCATACAGGAAGAAGTTTCGTTCCATGCGGAAGCAGGCTGAGGAAACTTTTGAGCAGTTCCTTGATCGCCTTAAGACGTGCCTATCTCGTTGGTGCACTGCGAGTGGACGGGACGAAAATCAAGTGGAGGACATCAAGGATCTCTTCCTCCAAGAGCAGTTCTTTGCGATCTTGACTCCCGAATTGGTTACGGAAATTCGCAAAGAAGAACCACGTAGGGTAGAAAATGTGGCCCGTATCGCAACGAAGGTCGCTCGTGCTAGGAAGGCAGGGCGTTCAGCCGAAGCAGATTTCAAGGCCTCCAAGAGGATGGAAAGAGACCAGGACATAGTTTCCAGGCCAGTTCAGGCCAATGAGAACCTTTCCAATCAATCTGGCACCGGACAGCCAGGGGCTCAGGGAACCCACAACCCCAAGCCACCAACCTGTTTCAGGTGTGGCAACATCGGACACTTCGCTCGGGAGTGTAATCCTCCTAAACGAGTTTCTATGGTGGTCACTCGCTTGCCTTCAAAGGAAAAATATCTCCCTCCACCCCCTACTCTGTGCGTCCCTTGCGCTTCACAAACATACTCCCCCCGTTGTGAGGTCGTAGTCAATGGAGAGACTGTCCGAGGTTTGCGCGACACTGGGGCTCACATGATTGTCGTGGCCCGTCACCTGGTTCCTCCCAGTTCGTTCACGGGATCTACTGTCCGAGTCATCTTGGCAGAATCCAGATGTTCATCTTTGCTGCCGATAGCTTTGGTGAATCTGCAGTCGCCTTTCGTTTGCGGCAGGTTTCATGTGGCCGTAATGGAGGCACCAGTTGAGGACGTCCTTATTGGGAACACGGCATGGAATGCTGTTGGCACGTCCGTGGACGTTCCCGTCTACGCTGACTCCAAGATCGTGGGTACTGTGAGGAGTAGAGCCCAGCCCAAGCGTAGTTCCAAGTCTGTCCTTCCACTTCCCCCAGATAGTGTAGATGGTCACATGACTCGAGAGGAGCTCATAAAGCAGCAGGATCAAGACCCAGACCTGCTGAAAGCAAGAGAGTCAGCCAAAAGTAAACTGGTTCAGAAGGCAGGGTCTGGAGAAGTAACTTACCGCCGTAAGCGGGGTGTGCTCTTCCGATGTTTCAGGAACCACTGTGGAGAAGTCACACAGCTCTGTGTTCCTAAGGCTCTGCGCACTTCTATATTGCTGCTGGGCCATGTCGACTCCATGTCGGGTCATTTGGACATTCAATGCACCCGGGACAAGATTTTCCCTCATTTTTATTGGCCGGGTATGTGTGCCGACATCAGGCATTATGTCCAGTCATGCGAGAGGTGCCAGAAGGCAGTCGCTACACGAAGAGTCCCCAGAGTCCCTTTTGGGGGGATGCCTAGAGAGTTTGTAAAGGGCGGCAAGGTGTTGCTCCGTCCCAACATGCAGAACAGGCTAGAGCTCTTAAAACGGGCACACCGTTAAAAAGTAAAGTCTGTATTTGGCCTTTTCATTTTTGCTTTGTTTGCCACGTGTACATATTCAAGTGTTAGAAAGTGTGGGGGGTACTATCTAAACAGGTTATACAATTTTTTCTTGTCCTTTTTCTCTTATTTTCAAAATGTGTATGACCTGATTGATGGAATTGTTGTGCTGGGTACACGTTGAGGCAAGTTCCTTTCTGTTGAACATGTGTGGGTGTGTTTCTGGCCTCAGGCGAACTATTTTTAGAAATGGGGAAATTCATGGAAAATCTGTCACGGGGTTTGGTTGAACATTTTTGTGTGTACTCGCCGCGACATGTGGTCAAGGTTCAAACCATGTGGTTTGAATTTAAGAAGGGGGGTATTGTCACGGCTCGTTGGCGATCTGCGTGCATGCCTGTCTGCATTTTTTTTTCTTCCCTTTTCCCCCTTTCTCTCTCCCTTCTTCCCCCCCCCCTCCCTCTCTCTCCCTTCTCCTCCTCTCTCCCCCTTCTTCTCTTTCTCCCTTCTCCCCCCTCTTTCCATCCCTCTCCTTCACCTCCCTCTCTCCTTCGTGCTTTTGCACGTGTGGCATGTCCCTTCTCCTGAACGGTTTTTTTTTTTCGAACTCTGAGCGAGTTCAGGAGTCAATTAATTTAATTTTGGTTAGGAGAGAGAGATTGCCTGGGCGGTTGAGGCCAAGCTTCGCAGAGAGACGGGTCGCCGTTCCAGCGTGCATGCTGTAGGGCGCCGTCGATGAAGTAGTGGGGGCGTTTCCCTTTGTCACCCCTTCTTCTGTATTTGTCTGTTTCACTCTGGGCCAGTGACGTGCCTGGTGACAGGTTTTTCCGGTGTTTCTTCCCCTTCGTGCCGCTGCCTTCGACGGGTCCCCAGAACACAAGCGTGGAAACTTCCTCACTCCCGTTCCCACTCCCGCTCCCACTCCATACTTCCATCTACCCCTTTTCCACCTTTCCACTGTCCCTCTGGCCGACCAGCTTCAGCCATCAAGCTACGATTGCACGTTTTCGGCTGTCAGCACGAGTTTGAACTCTGGCAGTGGGGTTGAGCAGCACTGGTGCTGCAGGTTGACTGTAACTTGTAGAATTGTGCTGTGTTTAGACAAAGGTAATTTTTTTGGTTTGTAATGCCTTGTTTTGTGGCGGGTATTTATGTATTTTTTGCATCACCACAGTAAAGCAACGAGCTGAACTCTTCTGTGTCTCTGTGTTTGTGTTGTCGGGACGTTAGCTAGTCTGGGAAGGGGTGACGTGGGGGTTCATGGGCAACCCCTTACGGGTTGTGACAGTGTGTGTTTCTACGAAAGGAGGTTAGGGTGTGTGTGTCAAAAAAAGGACGCATATCGCAACAGTGAAACCATCTCCACCAAACCTCCCTCTTCTAACTGCATTCTTGGAAGTCGTGTGTGGCATCCATCCACAGTATTCTGCGTGGTTGAAACAGCAAGAGTACCATTTGTACACAGGCAGAAGGAAAGGGTTCAATTTTAACCGCGGAGTTTTAAACAAAACACACGGAAATAACGAACATTCTTAAAACTTTAACAACGCGACAGCACACACACACACACACACACACACACACACACACACACACAGTATGACACTCCTTAACCCCCAACCCAACCTTTACTCCTGCTTCCACACAGGTAAAATAATCAAACATGATTCTGAGGTGGCGCGCTTTTATGCGGTGGAATGTTAATCACTTTACCTTTAAAAAACAACAACAACAAAAAACAACTATAATAATGACAATTATCAATTATCATTCTTAAGCGTCCCCAATCATGTCTCTTTAATGAAGTGTTAATGATCAAAACATTTATCCTACACGTACACGCTGTATGGAGAAAATGCGGCGCCCCCTTTACATTTATATACAGCAGCACTCCCGAGCAAAATTCAGTTTCATGAAAATTACAGCATAAGACTGCATGTTTACGATCTCTGCTGACTGTTGAATCACTAAGCAGAGCCAGCCGTCTCCAACACGCCAAATAACATGTGTAGTGAGTGTTTAATGAGCCATGTTGACTGTCCTTCAAATTAGAATATATCTATTCATCAACACACACACACACACACACACACACACACACACACACACACACAAAAGGTGCTTGCGTGGCACGTGTTACTGGTGCACTGAAGAATTAAACGCATCCGTCTCCGACAAGTCCAATGAGATCCGCCATCATGGTATAAGTGCCAGTCCTAACAATCATCAAGGTCCACTTCCTCTTTCAGCCGGAACTCGAGTGATGACCCACCAAGCACCACCCCCTACCCCTCAAACCCCAGGCTCTCACTGCCCGCAGTCTGTTACATGCCAGTCACCAGACGGCATGACTGTCTGTCATACCACTGACACGCCGTCGTAAGTGGCCCTCATATCAGATCTTTCCCGGATTGGTTTTTTGACTCACTTGTGTAAACAAAGTGAGTCTATGTTTTAACCCGGTGTTCGGTTGTCTCTCTCTCTCTCTGTGTGTGTGTGTGTGTGTGTGTGTGTGTGTGTGTGTGTGTGTGTGTGTGTCCGTGTGTCTTGTGTGTGTGTGTGTCCGTGGTAAACTTTAACATTGACATTTTCTCTGCAAATACTTTGTCAGTTGACACCAAATTTGGCATAAAAATAGGAAAAATTCAGTTCTTTCCAGTCATCTTGTTTAAAACAATATTGCACCTCTGGGATGGGCACAAAAAAATAAAAAAGAAGCCTAATTATATGCAAACTGCATTTACTGTTATATTTATATTATTTGTATTCTCTAAACTTGGCACTTTGACCTCTTATTCTGACACAACAACAAGAGGAGTCATTATTATAATTTTTTGTTCAAACAGAAACTTCTTTTGCTAAGCATGGAATTTTTATTTATTTTCCAAACGTTTTGGTGCAGATAGTAAAAAAGGGAAATTACTCTGTAATTAATGCTAGGGGACTTAATTTATCACAAGTGAGTCTTGAAGGCCTTGCCTCTCTTGTTGTTTATTTGTTTTGTTTTGTTTTTTGCGTCACGGTGAAGAAATAAAAAGGCGCCTGGGAAGTGGTGCATCTGTTTGAAAAGACGAAGGATTAAATACATCAAATGAATAAACAAATAAAGACAGAGAATATGCAATGAAATATAAATAGATGGGGGGAAACCGACACAGGAAGGAACAGGAAAGGAAACAGATGACAAAAATCCAAAATCCCAAACAACACACAACCATTCATAACCCTCTGCAAATAGAGCAGCGTTAAGAGCGGTTGGTTAATCAAATGATATGGTCCGATATCTTTTTTTTTTCTTTTTTTTTTTTAAATTCGGTTGCAGTTTGCGCTGATAAAGCAGCACAGGAAGGAAATATTCAAGGCGGGAAAAAATATAAGAGAAAGGCAGCATGTCAACAAATGAAACAAAACAAACACCTAAGATTGATAGGAAAACACTGAAGGCGGAAAACTCTCCCTTACATAAGAACACGGGTTCAAATCCCGTAAGGTCTAATGGTCCTCAGTCAGACTGTTATCGCTAGTTCAAGGGCTTCTTGGTTATGTTTTGTTGTTGTTCTCCGGCAATTTGGGGCAGTCTGCCTGCGTGGCCAGCCAATCCACATGGCAAAACAACAACGACATCAAAAACCACATGATCTGCCATAAAGTAACTGTTTTGTTTCAGTGTGTGTGTGTGTGTGTGTGTGTGTGTGTGTGTGTGTGTGTGTGTGTGTGTGTGTGTGTGTGTGTGTGTGTGTGTGCATGTGTGTGTGTGTGTGTGTGTGTGTGTGTGTGTGTGTGTGTGTGAGGGGGAGGGGCATGATGCCGCAGTCCACAATTTTGGAGACTGACCGCATTGGGTTTGCACTCGGAGTGACTATTACCAAATAAAAATGCTAATGTTAAAAAAAAAAAAAAAAAAAAAAAAAAAAAGTGCTCAAGATCGAGTTGTCCATTTGCGTTGTACATAACTTGGCAAGCGGTGAACAATAGAATGAACAATGATTGTCAGATAAAAAGTATACATGACAACCGCTTTATGCCCTTCTTTCTTGTGTGTGATGCGAAACACACACCAACGCGTGCACAAAAAACAGACAAATATATCTTGTGAATGGATTTGGAAAAAAAAAAGAGCAAAAACAAATTTCTTCAAATTTAGTGCTTTGGCTCACACATACACACAAACACACTCGCGCGCGCGCACATAGATATAAGATCTTCAGTGCCCACTTTAATCAACAAATAGTAGAAGCCTTTAAAATGTTGCATCCATATTAACAAGTGGCAGGGAACCTACATTACTTCCTGAATCGTGCTGTACAGTTGGCGGTTCGTGGTTTTTAAGTATTCGTTGGCATTATACAATGCCATTCTAACATGCCCGCTGTTAACCGACAGTGACAGTTGTACTGAGCTTTCGATTTCGCTGAGTGAATGCTGAAAGCACAGTTAACATCAGAATCATGAACGTAAAAATAGACAGTTCAATGTGATGATTATTATCACTGTCGTATGATTGTGATGATGATTACTATTATTATCATCGATAATTTATCGTGACAGTTTAGTGTTGTTTTACTTACGGGAAAGAAAAAAAGTATACCGAGATGAAATAATGGCAGATGCAGAAGCAACAACAGCACGGGTAGTACTGTTAGTCATACAATATATGTTGGAAGCTGTGAAGGTTGTGGCAGTAGTTGTAGCTTAAGTAGTGTATGGGACGGATCTGGGTGGGGGTGGTGGGGTGAGGGGTGCTGCAACTTCTTCCCGTTCACTCATAAATCCACCAGTGAGATTCTGCGTGTATGCTTTCACACACACACACACACACACACACACACACACCGGGCGCCAGACCCCGCCATTTTGGCCACAAAACTCACGAGGTGGGTGGCAGAGTGGTTGTGCTCTTGTTTCCATAATCCATCAAACGTTTTGACATGAACGATGTGATCTCTTACATGCTCATTTGAAATGCATGCCTGAACACACAAATGTTATAGCAAATCTGCACCAATGTTGATCCGAGAGACTAAGCGCGTTGGGTAACGCGGCTGCTGGTCAGACATCTGCTTAGCAGATGTGGTGTAGGCATATATGGATTTGTCCGAACGCAGTGACACCTCCTCAAGTAAATGAGCTGAACTGAACTGAGAAACTAGCGAAATTTCCATTCCCAACCCCTCAGGTACTGTCCAGATTCGAACCGCAGACATGACAAACGCCGCAGCTGAGGAGCCCGCCGCTCGACCATTGTACCAGTCTCATATATCACCACTGTCGGATATCTGGTTTACCGAGGAAAAGCTGTCCTGTATCTGTGCTACGTTGGTACTATCTCTATGGTTATTCAGGGTCACGCACACTGTCCTCTTGTTATCTTCTTTATGAATTGTTCAGTCTGGTCTTAAGGTATGTACCTGAGGCTGTGACTGATACAAACACACAAGATGTATCATTTTACTAGCATAGTAGTTTGGGACTTTCTCCTTGGTACCTTATTCTTGCTGTGGGGCGATAGCAGTTGCGGCTGCAGTGGTGTGCTTCTTTGTATGGTATGCGTACGTGATGCACTGTGTGTGTGTGTGTGTGTGTGTGTGTGTGTGTGTGTGTGTGTGTGTGTGTGTGTGTTGTGTGGTGGGGCTGGGAAGGGAAAACAATGGTATTATATATGTGTGTGTGTGTGATGTGTGTGTGTGTGTGTGTGTGTGTGTGTGTGTGTGTGTGTGTGTGTCTGTGTGTTTGAGTGTGTGTGCGTGAGTGCCGTGAGAGAGAGAGAGTATGTGTGTGTGCGTGCGTGCGTGCGTTTGTGTGTGTGTGTGTGTGTGTGTGTGTGTGTGTGTGTGTGTGTGTGTCTCTGTGTGTGTCTGTGTGTTTGAGTGTGTGTGCGTGAGTGCCGTGAGAGAGAGAGAGAGAGAGAGAGAGAGAGAGAGAGAGAGTATGTGTGTGTGTGCGTGCGTGCGTTTGTGTGTGTGTGTGTGTGTGTGTGTGTGTGTGTGTGTGTGTGTGAGAGAGAGAGAGAGAGAGAGAGAGAGAGAGAGAGAGAGAGAGAGAGATGGGGGAGTGGAAAATGAGGTCGTTATAAACTTTGGGCTGGCATACAGCACAATGCTATATCACACACACACACACACACACACACACACACACACACCATTCCCTCCTCAACACACACACACACACACGTGCGCGCGCGCGCGCGTCTAAAAACAAGAAAAAAAAATCCAGCTGAAGAAGTACATCTGCTCACCGCGATAGCACAACAATGACAGTGCGCTGTACTCTGTCCCCAACATAATTATAACGTTCCTCGTCGCTGTGAATATGAACCCAAGACAGGAGGTGGAAAACCAGAACACAGTACGCGTGTAACCTGAAACGGTCATGCTACTGAAAATGCCGGGGAGGGGGTGGAGGTGGGTTTCATACTTTGTCTTCTATATTCTCTAAAAGAGGAGGGGGGGGGGAGAAAGAGAGAGAGGAGAGAGAGAGAGAGAGAGACAAGACAAGACAAGACAAGGCAAGACAAGACAAATTCTTTATTATCGAGGATAATAGATAAGCACTGGTGCACTTTTTTTTCATCCAGTCCCCGCCCTGAAACAGGGTCTACACTACACAAAACTACATTATATATGTCATTGCATGGACTACACAATGCTGCTTTAAGTCATTGGAGAGAGAGAGAGAGAGAGAGAGAGAGAGAGAGAGACAGAGAGACAGAGAGACAGAGACAGAGACAGAGAATCTATTTGTTAGGCTACAGCCTCTGAATAAAAATGACGAAAAAGAAATCACATAGAGAGAGAGAGAGAGAGGGGGGGGGAGGGGGGGGGGGGGGGGGGGGCAGAGACAGAGAG
>NC_134878.1:9728139-9848139 GCF_041734735.1 Babylonia areolata | reverse complement strand
AGAAAAAAAAAAGAAAAAAAGAGAAAAGGCAGCAATACAAGGGCATCCATGACCAGGGTGCAGCCCGGCCCCCTTAAAGTATAAGGAGTTAAGGGCCGAAACACTTGACTGAGGGGGGGCTTCTTCTCTGAAGACCTTGTACTGTCCAGCTCTCCCTAGAGTTTCTTATCACAAGGTCTAGAACACACACATACACGACTCGGATTGTGACTCAGTGGTATATACAGAGATACTTGAGGGGAAAAGAGGGGGAACCCAACACACACACACACACACACACACACACACAGAGACTTGTTGCCTCAGTAAACGCAATAAAACAATAAATCGAGATTCACGTGATAATGATCGGCTGGTTTGACTGATCTGATCTCCGAAGTCGGCCCTCCCTCCCCCCTCCTCCCTCTCTCTCTTCAGTGTGCTTGATGTAGTAGTAGTAGTAGTAGTAGTAGTAGTAGTCACGGTAGTAGTAGGATACTAGAAGGGACATGACAAGCTTTGAAGCTTTTAAACAGTCTCTTCTTTGTCACATAACATATTTGGGAGAAATTTTGGTCAAGTGAGGTTCGACGCCGGCTTCATTATTTCAGTATTCGTCAAACTTTAGTTGAGCCGGAATTCTATAGAATTGTCCATTGATTCTTGAATGAACTGGTAGATGGTACTTGTTTTTAGATTAGGTGGCAGTCAGTAATGATTCCTGCAGCGTGCCCGGTTAGTAACTCGATTTCTAAAGCTAAATTTCTTGTATTTGAACGTTGTACATATTTTTCCCATTAGTATTTCTTGTGGAACTGCAATGAGGCGCAGAGAAGAAGTGACTGATCTGAAGACACATCCACATGACTGTTGAAAAGTTTGTATGTCTCAATGAGATCACCATATATCCTTCTACTCTTGAGGAAATGTAAAGTTAAACGATCATTATTGAAGTCATGCGCCCACATTCAAAGTGTTGCTCTTCTCTGCACACCCTTGATTGCAATAGATTGTCGCTTGTACAATTGTTGTTCTTATTTGAAATCAAAGACTCGCCTCTACGGCTGAAGTCTAACACAGAGCTGATCTCCACAACAAAAGCTTTTTCACCGAGAGAGAGAGAGAGAGAGAGAGAGAGGGAGAGACAGTCTCGATGCTTCGATTGTTGACCATAATTTGCAAGCAAAATAAGATCAAAATGCATTTTTAAAATAACCATTTTCATCAGTTCCTAAAAACAAATTTTTTTTAAGAAAAAAGAAAGAATTTTTTTCCGGGTAGTTCTGGCAGATTTCCGTCACTGCTCGATTGCAGAAAAATGTCAAGAGTGACATCCCCTCACTCCTTTGACAACAATGGCGTCTGTCTTGGCTCGAGCTAATGCGTTGCGCATCTGCAGTTTTATTAACAAGAGGCCTGCAGCATGCTTGTCGTTGCTAAAGGTAACTGGATACCTGGAAGTTGTTAGTCGCAATTCAAGTTCACCGTAGTCTTTGTTTCATACTGTTTCGCAGTACTACAACTGTTTTCTATCTCGCTGCCAGCCTTATTTACCTTTGAAATGGCCTTGACGCGCATTTCGGTTTGAAACAGCGAGTGGATTGGTTGAAATAGTGGGTGTGTTTCGATGCCTGAATGTTCGTTCACGTGTCTGTGCTTGTGGCTGTGTGTGTCTATGTATTTTATGCCATATGCATGTATATTTTTCGATATGTATTTGTAAAATAATTCCTGCATTCTTCACTAATTCATGGTTACAGCGAGCCTGTAGTCTGAACTGTGGTCATCAACCGTGACAGAGAACACCTTGACTGTTTCAATTAGAAGTTTCACTTATAGAACTTGAGTTTGTGTGACATACTCACAGTTTAAACACAAGGTTACAAGGCAAGGAAGAAATTTTACATAAGATATGAAAGACTGTATTTCACTTTTATTTTCAGTTTTCTTACAGGGACATTCTTCTTCTACTGCGTTCACTTGTATGCACACGAGTGGGCTTTTACGTGTATGACCGTTATTACCCTGCCATGTAGGCAGCCATACTCCGTTTTCGGGGGTGTGCATGCTGGGTATGTTCTTGTTTCCATAACCCACCGAACGCTGACATGTATTACAGGATCTTTAACGTGCGTATTTGATCTTCTGCTTTTATATACACACGAAGGGGGTTCAGGCACTAGCAGGTCTGCACATATGTTGACCTGGGAGATTGTAAAAATCTCCACCCTTTACCCACCAGGCGCCGTCACCGTGATTCGAACCTGGGACCCTCAGATTGACACTATATATGACAGTCCAATGCCTTAACCACTCGGCTATTGCGCCCGTCACAGGGACATTGAAACATTGCACACATGCAACATTTTTACACACTATACAAAATGAAAGATTGATATATAAAACGAAAACAAACAAAAAGCTGTGAACAATTGTACTTCTGTAAAGTGGTCTTGTTTTTCAATATCTGTGAGGCTTTGTTGGGGCTGGGAAAGTGAATCCAAAACATTGGTTAAATTTTTGCAGTTTCACGTATGCTGAGCATTAATCTCTTGTCATTCTGAAACATATTGGACACCAGAACATGCACCAGTGAACATTGTTTTACCTTCCTCAGTAAGAAAACTTACAAAGTGTATTTTTAAAAGTCTTATTTTTTTTGTTCTTTGGTTTTAAAAAAACTTGTTAATTGTTACAATATTTCGGTGCCATTTCTTTATTTTATTTTTATTTAATTTTTTTAAAGTTTTTATTTGTTTATTTATTTTGAGGCCAGGTTAAATAGTGCCAAAATTTAAATATCCAGTCATACTGGATCGGGCAAAGAGCAAATATCAATACCAGTAGCCTGCATATAAAACCCAAATAGAATAGCTGACCTTTTCAGAATTTATAAGAATGATAATGGATACTTATATAGCACTCTATCCAGAAAACTGCTCTGGGTGCTTTATGAAACATACTTGACACGTTACATCAATATAACATACATAGTGTATATACACACCATTATTATTATTATTAATATACTAGATAGCCTCCTGCAGAGACTGCTCCAGCCTGAACCACAACCACCTGTATCCCACAGTTTGTCAAGTGTTGCAGTTCTCTTCAAAACCTAGCCATTTTATGTACAATGTCATCACATCCTTTTGTTTCTCTCCTTGGTTCAAGCCTGTTGAGCTAAGTCTTGGATGGAGTTTGTGGCTGGTGTTGACAGATGCTGGAGCTGTCTACAGGAGGTTAATTATTTAGAATTCGCTTTCACTGGAAAAAGACTGGAAACTGCAGTCTTGTTTAGAAAAGACTTTTTTGTGGACCCCCCTCCCATTACATTATATATATATATATGATTATGTATGTACACATCTCTCTCTCTCTATATATATTAATATATATATATTTAAATATATGTGTGTGTGTGTAATTTGTGGACCCCCCTCCCATTACATAATATATATATATATATATATATATATATATATGATTATGTATGCACATATCTCTCTCTCTCTCTCTCTCTCTCTCTCTCTCTCTCTATATATATATATATATATATATATATATATATACATGTGTGTGTGTGTGTGTGTGTGATTTGCGTGATGCGTTTTAATACTTAGGGTTCTGTTTTTCCCCTGTTTTCATAATCATGTTTTCTTCAAAGAGAACATTTCTGTCAGACTTGCCTTATATTTGCTCTGTAATTTAAGCTGGCTTCAAAAATTCTGAAATGGATGTTGGCAGAATCTTTGTATAATAGGTTCTGCAGAGTCGTTGATTTTTTTCCTGACCTTATCTACTCTCAGTGTTCAGAGTTATGAATGCTTAGGTTTGCTTGGTTTCTACTTTGTGTGCAGGTCTCAAACTGCAGGCTGTCAACATCAGCAGGAAATGTTCAGAAGTTTTATTGCAATGCTGATGATGCCGTGAAGGACATACCAGATGGGGCCAAGCTTCTGGTTGGAGGTATGTGCCTGAATATCAGTAATCACATGCACGCATCCATGCATTCATACATTCTGTCTTTCTCCCTCCCTCCTTCGGTCTCTCTGTCTCCCTTTGTGTCACAGTCAGTCAGAAGCTTTTTTTCCCCCCAGATTAATGGTGTACTTCACGCACACAGACACAGGCAGGCAGATAGACACACACACACACACACACACACACACACACACACAAATGTGGATGCATGCATGCTCACGCTCATTCACACATGATGTCTGAAAGTAAAAATGATGATGGTTGTGAAAAAGCATAGAATATATGAAAAAAAACTTAGCCGTATGAAGAGCACAGGAACAGGAGTCATGATGGCTGCCGGAAAAAGAGGGCGCTAGTCAGGGGAGCAAAGGGGAGGTTACCTACTTCGGGAGGTTATCGGCCGTAGCTACTTTTGTTTTCTCCGCATAGGCGGATAGTAGTTTGCAGAGGACAGGAATGTCAGACCCCTGCTGGAGTCTGCACTAGTGGGTCATGGTAAGTATGTTACTTAAACGTAATTTTAGGTAGAAAATTTCCTTTTTCTTTTATTTTGTAGTTAATGAAAAGACAAACTCTTGCAAACATTTGATTTTTTTAAGTGATGAAACTAGAAACAAAATTTTATCATCACAGTATCTGTGACCTGTGGGCAGGCTTTGGTCTGTGCGGAATCCCGGAGAACCTGATAGCTGCCATGCTGAAAACAGAGGTGAAGGGTCTGACGGTCGTCAGCAACAATGCAGGTGTGGATGACTTTGGGCTGGGCCTGATGCTTCGTCAGAAGCAGGTGAGAAACCAACAGGAATGGTGTCCTGTAACGAAAGTGATTTTGTTTGTTGTCAAATGTGGGTTAGATAAAAAGAGATAAAAAGAGATTCACAGTTAAGTAAATGAGTCAGTTTCTAAACTTTGATTGTAGTTGTTTCTGTGTTGTATGTGTGAGTGTGTGTGTGTGTGCACATAAGTGTGCATGAGCATAATGTGTTTGCTTATATGTGTAAGTAAATGTGTGTGTGTGTCTGTGTGAGCGTGCATGCGTGTTTATGAAATATGTGCAAGTGTATGTTTGCATATACATATTCTTTTTCTTGTTGCCATTGATGCTGATGACACCTGGGTTTCAGATCAAGCGCATGGTTTCGTCCTACGTTGGTGAGAACGCCGAGTTTGAGCGACAGTATTTGTCAGGAGAGTTGGAGGTGGAACTGACACCACAGGTTTGTCACATTGTCTCCCTTCATTCAGTGACTTAACTCCTGTGTAATTGTCCTTTCTGTCTTGAGAAATTGTTAGTTGCATTAACCCATTGAACCCTGCGCCTGAGCATTGCTCTAGCTCCTAAATTCATCTCATTAACCCTTTCGCTGCCAGGAAAATAAGATTTAAGTGAAATCTATTTGCCAGGGTTTTTTCACAAAAAACGGGTATAAATTTTCAAAAAATTCTGTGCTCTTTGTTATTGGAGAAAGACCCATAAAAGTATATATTTTCTGAAAGGGAAATAAATAAAGAATACAAAACACATGATGTTTTCCCATTTTATGCATTTTAAGTGACATGCTGTTGTTTTGAAATCAGTGTTTTGTTTTTTGTCACATTTTCAACTTGTTCATTACAAACATTAGTCTGGTAATTTGCACAAAAATATCATTTTCTGGACAAATGATATCTGCACACACAAAATCATACTAGAACAACCACAGTATAAAAAAAAACTGAAAAAGAAATAGATGCATTGTGACTTCTGCAAGTGATAATATGGATGTGAGGCCACAACCCCCTCAGTCTCCACCCCCCTCCTCTTCACCCCTCTCACACCGTCACTTCATCAGACTGCGTTGGCTGAGTGCCAAGAAAATAGCTCATACGGTGCCCTGCTAAAAATTCGGTGACCTGTCGTCTGCTAGAGTTGAACAGCCTGCATCACTCACTGATAGTTTTATCTTGGCCACTCTCTTGATTGCTCCCTTTATTTTCTATCAAATCGTCCTATAAATGTTCACCACTGTCTTCTCCTTCGAATTTATGCTCCAATTCTTTCTGAGTATCAGCTAAAGAAATAAATCATGGTTGATTTAGTTCGTCACGATCGCATGTCTTGAGCACGGCGTCAGTCCGACATTTTGTTGAGCGAGCGAGGAGAGAAGTCAGGCAAACACTTGGACAGTGACCCAACCAAAACGTTCAAATAAAGGACTGCTTCATGACGTAGATGGGGTTTCTAGCTATGAATAGAATCTAGAGAGCTTCCCCAGGCTAAAGCTACCACTATTTTTGCCAAGGAAGTGAATGCAAACCAGGGAAAAGTCAGAATATTTCGATGACGAGTTATCTCGTCATGCAGGCAGCGAAGCATACATGCTTGCCATGACGAGTTATCTCGTCATGCAGGCAGCCTAGGGGTTAAAATGGTTTTCAAGTTCATACATATGCAGAAGCTGCAAGGAAAGGGAACTAACTTCTACAGTATTTCCAGATGTGTCCACATGTAATTTGCAGGAAAAGCAGTACATTTTCTGTGTTTTTTTTCTGCATCAGCATGGCTTGGAAGCCTGCCGAGACTGTAAACTCCCCAGTGTTGAATGGGTTAAAATGTTTTTTTTCATTAGCATGTTGTTGAAATTCATTGTGTATTTAATTTAAAGAAGTAAGAGAAATTGAGAAGGGAAGTAACTAGCCATAGGCTTTATCGTTTTCAGCCGTTACTAAGAATTGACTGGCATTTTGCACATTACAGGAATTGGACCCCTTTCTGCCTGCAGTAGTATGTGATGGTGAGCACACTTTAACTCACTCTGGATGGATAGTTTTCTCCCTTGCTTTTCCCAACAGACGGCCCATTTGCTAGGGTCTGGAAAAAAAATCATAAAAAATCCAAAACAAAGTAACTAAATGAAACTTGCTGTACTTGACCCAATGACCCCTCTCGTCTGGTCATGTGTGTGCCCACCTTCCTCCCTCTTCACTGCTCTCTGAAGTTAAGACACTGTCAGTACCTTCTTGCTGGTAGCTTTCTTCACTGCAGATACTTTATTCAACGTCTTCACCATCGTCGTTGATACTGAAACCTTCAGTTTGAAGCATTTCAATCACTTCAGCAGCAGTAAAAGCCACTGTTGTTATCTATTTTGCTCCAAAATTTTCTACTTGTATCGCCTGCGATGATTTGATACGTATGCAGATTAGCTTGTCATGTGGGGTGCCTAAGTCAGTTGCATGCCAGTGAGTGTGTTGTTACAGAATCTCATGATGAAACTTTCAGTTTGACCCTTGACACATTCGCAATGCCCCATAGCTGTGAGTGTTACGCTATCTCATGAGGAAAATGTAGAAAATTTTTGTATTGTCAAAATCGCTATCACGTTCCGTCATCTGGAACCATGCCTTATGTCAGGAACACTATAGCATTCCATCATCTGGAGAGAGTTAATTAAATATAATCTCAGGTGAAAAAATTGCATCGCGTCTGTAGAAATGTCTTCTGGCCTTTGTCCACCTTAATGTTCACAAGTTGTTGACTGCAGGGAACGTTAGCCGAGCGAATCCGGGCAGGGGGAGCAGGCATCCCGGCATTCTTCACCCCCACTGGTTTCGGCACGCTGATCCATGAGGGAGGAGCCCCTATCAAGTACAACGACAAGGGCGAGATTGAGATCGGCAGTAAGCCAAGGGAGGTAAGAGATGTTGATGATGGTGGGTGGTGTGTGTGTGTGCGTGTGTGTGTGTGTGTGTGTGTGTGACCTGACCTGACCTGCCTGCTGCTTTGACTTCTTGAAAGCAACTTTTAGAAAAGTAAAGAGGAGGCTGCTTACATAACTAGAAGTGATATTACTTGCTAAGGGAGGCTACAAGCCACAGCTACTTCAAAGTTTTTCCTCTTGGGTGAAATTTTATTTTGCACAGGACAGGAATTAGACCCCTGCCACCACTGGTCTGCACCAGTGGATTAGTATGTTAAAGGTAATTTTATGGGGAAAAAGTCTTTTTTTCTTTCCAAAGGAGTTTTGCCTATGTAGGAGCTGTGCATATTTAAGATTTCTGTAAATACTCTGCTGTTTGATTCAGCAGTGTTTTCATGCAGTTTATCTGATACAGCAGGTTGGTTGGAGTGGGTATTGGGTTGACTGGCAGGCGGGGTCAGGGGAGGGCGCATGGTGGGGGATTGTTTCATGGTCTTTCTTCATCACTTAAGGGTCCTAATCATGGGATATAGAGGGGAATAGACCTGAAGATTGTTTTTTTAATGGTAGCCTTAAGGCCAGACACGGTAGTGAAATTTTGACCAAACTCATGATTTTTTGTGATTTTCGTTTTTTCGCATAATTTGCTTCTTCAACATCTAATCTTTATAGTCCGTTTCACCTGGGTACTATATTCACTTAAATAAAGCTTTAAACAGCATCAGCATGTGTGATTTCTCGTGAGTACAAGCACATCTCTTTCTTTTCCTGTTTTCTCAGTTTTGTGTTTTGACCTCGTAAAACCATTTTTCAAAATGCTAATGCTCAAAAACTTTAAACGATAGCATGTTCAAACTTAGTACTTTCTTTCTTTATGTATTCATCTTTATTATAGTGCAGTGGTTTGTATAGTACTAGTAAAAGAATGAATGTACACTCATTTGAAAAAAATGATGTCAAGGAATTTATACTCATTTCAACAAAAAAATAATAATAAATATATTTATTCAAATTCCAAAATACCACTGCATTATAATAAAGAACAAATACAAATAAATCAAATAAAACAAACAGAAATAACATATCTTTAAAGGTACTGAAGTTATAAACTTTTAATTTTTTTGTTTGTCGGCCATTTTGGATTCGTTTCCATGGAAACCGTCACGACAAATTGCACAAAATGACCTTTTTAGACATGTTTAGTCCAATATCTTTGCATACCATGTCACAGAAAGCCATAAACTTCAAGTTTATTTCATACGTTTTTGTACTACCGTGTCTGGCCTTAATGACCATTTTCACAAGAGCCAACTTCATGCCCAAATTAGGTTTTCAGCTCTATTCCAGTTCAGTTCATTTGTAAAAGTCTTGTTTGTCACCAAATAATGGTTACAGTTGGGTTTTGATTAGCAAGAGCCAGTGAGAAAGCTGCAGAAGCCAAAGAACATTGAGGTGACCGACCTTCACTCAAATGAAGGCTGAAGGACTTTGCCAGAGGGTAGTACGGTGACAGTTTGTCACCCTAAGAGCAATTTATATATCTCTGTATATATCTCTATATTGATGTCTGTAGCTATCAATCTATCTATCTGTGTAGGTATATACATACATATACATGTACATATGTGTGTTTCAGAGTCGGCAGTTTGATGGACACGATTACATCATGGAAGAAGGGATCAAGGGGGACTTTGCTCTGGTCAAGGCGTGGAAAGCAGACAAGGCAGGAAATCTGACATTCAGGTCAGAATAATACATGTTCTAATGGGGAGAAAAAAAGAATGTATAGACTTCTCTGTGTGTGTGTGTGTGTGTGTGTGTGTGTGTTATTTGTGCTTGTTGAATTTTCTTTCATCTGTGTTGATATTTTCGATAGATATATATAGGTATGTGTGTGTACGTATGTATGCATGTATGAATGCATGCTTGTCACTGATGAACAAATGCACCTTCGTACATTGTTTGGAATGCATTAGAGCTATCAGTGGAAGGCCACCATGGAACCACACAACAGAGGAGACCCAGCGCTGCTGCTGATTCTGCTCAGTAAGCGCTCAGTGGTGCATGTTCTGATTCAGACACCACCTGCTGACCCCCCTACACATGACAATAAACAATAATTACTGTCTTGGAGCCAGACTGAGTGAGCTTCTCTTCTGGAGACAGTTAATTTCCAGTTTTAGTTTTCTAAATTCTGGGAGACATGCAAACAAACTTTTGCGAAGCAGTCATGTGAGAGATGACGTGTGTAATCCAGCATTCTGATCAAGAGTTGAGCTTTAAAACACTGCGAAATGACCCATACCATGAACACAAACTGATATTGTCACGCTCAGGTTGCCGGAGAAAGGGGAGGAGGGGCAGTGGATGGAAAGAGCATCTCTCTGACTGGAACATACTGAGTGAAAATTCAGCATTAGTTTACTGGTGCTTTTGTGGACCTGATCGTACGGCTGCACATTAGTGTACTGACTGAATCTGCATCAAAATTATGTGGAATAACTGTCAAAAGAGTGTCAGAAACCTTAGAAAATGGGTCAGACATCTGCTGATATTAATATCACTTAAACTAAACGTGAAAACTGCCTTTCAAATAGGTCTGAACTGGAGATACTGATTTAGGAAATTGCCCTGTTTTTCATTGAGAGTTTATGTTGTGAAGATAGTTTTTTGCTCTTGTTGAGTTTGTTGTTGTTGCTTTTATTAAGATTATATATAAAAAAAAAAGAAGTTTTTAGACGGTGTCATTTTTGCTGCTAATTTGTTCTGTGCTTATGTGTGTGTGTATGTACATGTGTGTGTGTGCATGTGTGTGTGTGTGTGTGTGTGTGTGCATATGTATGTGTGTGTGTGTGTGTGTGACAGGAAGACGGCCAGGAACTTCAACCCCCCCATGTGCAGGGCAGCGAAGATCACCATTGCAGAGGTGGAGGAGATAGTGGAGGTGGGCGAGATCCCTGCTGAAGATGTGCATGTCCCACACGTTTACGTTCACAGAATCATCAAGGGGCCTAAATACGAGAAGAGAATCGAGGTACATTCTCTCTATTATTCTGTCACAGACCTTCTCTCGACCCTTTGAAACAAATCTGAAAACAATCCTTTTCAAGCAGTCTCTGTATTATTAATGCACTCCTTAATTAGAGGAACATTCCTTTTCAAGCAGTTGCTGTATTATTAAGGCATTCCTACATCTGTATTCTCGAATCTGTGGATCCACATCTATTCCTTCCACACATTTTTTTTTTGTGTGTGTGCTGGAATGTGTGTGTTCTTGTGTGCTTTGTGTCTGACTGACGTGTTATTGTAAAGTGCTTTCAGAGGTTTGAATGTGCTGTATAAATGTAGTTTCATTAGTAGTATTACTACAGGATAGTTGTGTGGGTGATAAATTTGGTTACCTTAGTGGACAAGTGTGGTTTTTTTGTGTGCAGTAGCTGGTTCTGTTCATCTTGTGTGGATGTGTGAGTTTGTGTGTGTGTGTGTGGTGAGGAGGGAGAGGAGGATAAATAAGTGCAAAGTGTGTGTTTATGATTATGGTCCATTTCAGTTTCATTTTCAAGAAGACATCAGAACATGTCCTTTGATCCATATACACAATGTCACATCTGCTTACACATGCATGCTTGCACATACACACACACAATCTCTCTCAGTGACTGAGTTCCTTACTGATAAAAAAAAAAGTCAAAAACTTAACATCACCATTCCCCTTTTCTTCAGGAGAAGTGAACTCATACTGCTGATACTGTTTGGTGACAAAAGTCAGTGCTGATACTGTTTGCTGACAGAGGCTACGACTTACCACGGAAAAGACTGAGAGTGCTCCGCCAAAGCCTGGAGATCTGTTGAGAGAGAAAATCATCCGTCGGGCAGCTGCCGAGTTCCAGGATGGCATGTATGGTATCCCTTTACCACCAGAAGCATGTAATAGTAATAGGAATGATAATAGTGCATTTATATTGCGCTTTCAAACCTCTCAAAGCACTCGTGTCAGTCAGAATCAGAGCATACAAGAAGATATACAAGTACGCACACACGCATGCACACATGCTCATGCATGTAAGAAATAGATGTGGGGGAGATAGTGGCATACAAAAGTTATGTATTGTTATGATTATGATGGTGGTAGCTGTTTGGTTTGGCCCTTAACGGAGAACAGTGAATCTTGGTATCGGCATGCCCATGCTGGCCAGTAACTACATCAAGCCGGGCATCAGCGTGCATCTGCAGAGTGAGAACGGGATTCTGGGTCTGGTGAGTTGACTGTTGTGGGTGTGTGTGTGGGTGTGTGGAGGAGAGGGGTGGAGGGCTTATGTGTGTATGTGTGTGTGGTTGTGTGCATGTGTGTGTGTGTGCCTGTGTGTGTGTGCATGTGCATGCTAAAGTGAACGAGTGAAATTGACTGTCTTTTATAAGTGCGTGGTGTTGTTTTTGTTTTTTTTTTGGTTCACATGGATTTGCTTTGAGTGAGAAACAAATAGATTCCATTTTATTTCAAGCAGTATTGGTGGCCAAGTGAACAGGGCGCCTGTCCAAAAAGAAAGAGAGTCATGCTGTATGTATGGTACCTCCGCCCCCCCCCCCCCCACTACTCTCCCTCCAAGCCTTCCGACCCTCATCCCTTGCCTCCTTTAAATTTACATTGAGTATATGGATGCAGAGGTGCCAAGGTAGTAAGGACCCTGGCATGCCAAAAAGTGAACTGAATTAAAAGCAGGTTTTGTTGAGAAGTGGAAAATATTTTGATGACATCGTTTCATCACAGTCATCAGGTATTATCTGTATTTCTATTTTTGGTAGCAGTGTTTCGAAGCGTGCACAATGTAGTTATGTCGGCATCAGTTCAGGAATGCTGTTGCATTTTGAGAACAGGTGAACGGATGGAAGAATACATACATACCATGTGTTTGTCTTCTTTTTATTAAAAGAGATTTATTTTATTTCATTATATATATATATATATATATAGTGTGTGTGTGTGTGTGTGTGTGTGTGTGTGGCAGGTCAGTCTGACTGCAGTTGTAGGGGCTGCCCCTTCAAAGATAGGCTGAACCAGATAGACAGAAGATAGGCTGAACCAGATAGACAGATGACTGGCAGGCCTTGCATCTTTCTTTTTCTTTGTTATTATTATTATATACATATATGTTAAGAGAAAAAATGAGGACGAATGATTTGAACTCCAGGACAAATTCCTGACCTCTTTCTTAGCTATTGTCTGGTTTGCCTGCTTCATCCATTCACTCCCTTCAGCGTACAAAACTCTGTTGCTCAACTTGTCCTCAGAAAAGAGAATCTAAGCACAGCACTCCTCTCTCGCTTTCTTTCTGTAGGCTCCCTCTCTCACACAGAATGGAGTGCAAGATGTCCTCTCAGTGTGACTGCCGTCACCTCTGCACGCCATCTGCCATCTGCTCTCTACAAGTACAATCAGCTGACTTCAGATCCATTCTGGTTTTGTGCCATCAGATTTCAACACTTTACAGTTGGCCCACTGCTCGTTCTCTGTCTCTGGACCATACAGTTGGAATACTCGCCCTCTTTAGCTTTATCAACTCCCTGCACTGAGCTCTTTCAAGTCTGGCCTCAGGACTTTTTTTTTTTTTTTCCAGAATAGCTCCTCCATACCATCCCTTTTTCTGTCCATAGCTTCTCCAACTTTCTATCTACATATGTGTGTGTGTGTGTGTGTGTGTGTGTGTGTGTGTGTGTGTGTTTCCTTTGTTTCAGAGTTGGGCATGATTGTGAAAGATGGGTAGTGAAAGTGCTTTGATTTGATTCTGTACAAGATTTAGTGATATATGAAAATAATAATTATTAATATTAGTGTTATTATCATTGTTATTGTTGTTATTATTAGTATCGGTATTACTGTGGTTATTATTATTTCTATTATTATTATGATCATGTGGAGTGATAGCCTAGAGGTAACACGTCCGCCTAGAAAGCAAGAGAATCTGAGCGCACTGGTTCGAATCACGGCTCAGCCGCCGATATTTTCTCCCCCTGCACTAGACCTTGAGTGGTGGTCTGGACGCTAGTCATTCGGATGAGACGTTAGACTGAGGTCCCGTGTGCAGCATGCACTTAGAGCACTAAAAAAAATACCCACAGCAACAAAAGGGTTGTTTTAATTACACATACTTAACCGTGACCCACTAGTGCAGACTCCGGCAGGGGTCTGACATTCCTGTCCTGTGCAAACTACTATCTGCCTATGCAGAGAAAACAAAAGTAGCTAAGGCTGATAACCTTCTGGAAGTAGGTAACTTCCCCTTTGCCCCCCTGACTAGCGCCCTCTTTTTCCGACAATCATCATGACTCCTGTTCCTGTGCTCTTCATACGGCTAAGTTTTTTTGGTATTTTCTGTCTGTAGTGTCTTTCTGGCAAAATTCTGTAGAAAAATCCACTTCAATAGGAAAAACAAATAAAACTGCACGCAGGAAAAAAATACAAATAAATGGGTGGCGCTGAAGTGTAGCGACATGCTCTCCCTGTGGAGAGCAGCCCGAATTTCACACAAATCAAGCTGTTGTGATAAAAGGAAATACAAATACAAATGATCATTATTATTATAGCCACTGACAAAACACTTTGTGTGGTGCAGGGTCCCTTTCCTCGCCCAGGGGAGGAGGACGCAGATCTGATCAACGCCGGCAAGGAGACGGTCACCGCCATCCCAGAAAGCTCCTACTTCTCTAGCGACGATTCCTTTGCTATGATCAGGGGGTCAGTGCATCTCAGTTTCTTTAGAACTGATCTTTTGACAGAGAAGTCATGGCAGAATTGGACAGGCATTGTGTGTGTGTGTGTGTGCGTGTGTGTGCGTGTGTGTGTTAGACCACATAGAATCGTTTTAGGTTAAAATACTGTTATTTAATGGTGAAACCCATTCAAAAACATCAGTCTGTGTGTTTAGGAATGCATGTGGGAATGCATTTGTGTGTGTTGCGTGTGTGTGACTGAGAGCAAAAAACAAATGGAAGCAGAACGGTGCCAGAATATTCCACTTAATGTTTCTGATAAAAGAAGCAGGAAGAGTGTGTGTCCATTTATGTGCATATCTCACCATGATTATTTGTGTGTATCAAATTCAAATTCAAATTAAAAATACTTTATTGTCTGCTTCAACCAAAACAGAAAATTTTCTTTCGGCTCATTTAAAATGCCCGTCGGCAAACATTAGAGAAAACTATGAACAACTGACACACTAAAGTGATAGCATAATTTATGTTTTCACGTTGTCTCAGTGATTATGGTTCAAGGCCTGGTATGGCATGGTGGTGTGTCTTTGAAAAGGCACTTTGATTTCTTCACTCTCCCCTTGTGTTATCAGTTAACGGGTACCTGACTTCAGCTGGGAAAGGTTTCTACTGTAGAAGGAGAGGACTGGGATCTGCTTACCTGTGCCGAGCCCCAGACACAGTAGATATGATTTCACTGCCCTGATGGCCGTAAAAGGCTGTGGGACTAATGATCTTTAGTCATAATACTTGTGCATGAATAACTAGAAAGAAATATATAATTGCCTTATTCCTAAATAGTATTTAAAAAAAAATTGAGACTGTATTTGTTAATAATGAATACTTGTTTAGCACTTTCCTCTGTTAAAGGGAACTCAAAGCGCTTTTCAAGAAACATTACACACACACACACACACACACGTACGCGCGTGCGTGCGCAACAACTTACAAGAAAAAGAAAACAAAAGTTTTAACGCACAAAAGCATAATACAGATTCAGAGACAACGCGTATTACATTACCTTTTACACACACACACACACACACACACACACACACACACACACTTTCTGGAGTCTTTGTATTAACATTTCTACACAAACTGCAACTTATGATGATCTGTGGTTCAGGGGACACATAAGTCTGACGATTCTGGGCGCCATGCAAGTGTCGCAGTATGGGGACCTGGCCAACTGGATGATTCCTGTGAGTAGACGAGAGGACTCAGTTTCATTCCACTTTGTTTGGGCTAGGTCTGTTTCGTGTCATGGAAGTCTGGAAATGTGTTGGGGAAAATGAGAGAACCCTTTACAGGGCTGGAAAGGTCTTGGGGAAAATGAGAGAACCATTTACAGGTCAGTTTTACACTTAGATCTCTGTTCTTCAAATGAGGTAGTATGAGGTACAAAACATTTTCTTATCAGAACTAAATAAAGTTGTGTTTTTTTTTTTTTTTTTTTTTGTTGGTCTTTTAAAAAAAACAAACAACTTAAGGTGAGTCATCTTTTCCTTTTTTTATTTTTCGTCCATAGGGTGGTTTAGTGGTGGGTGCCATTTTTTCATGCTTCTAGTCCTTGGTCACTCACACATATGTACTTAAACATTCCACACACACACACACACACTCTCATTACCACAAATGTCCCTTTTACTAACAGCAGTTCATTTGACAGTTTTGATTCTTAGAACATTAGTTTATTTTTGGCCCAGCAAATGTGAAAAGGATGTTTGGAGATTTTATTGTATTACAGTGCAGTGTATTGTATTGTATTGTTTATTGCTTTGCTTTTTTGTCACAATAGATTTCTCTGTGCGAAATTTGGACTGCTCTCCCTTGGAAGAAGTTGTCACCTGCCGCCCATACAAGTGTTTTTTTTTCTTTTTTTTGTTTTTTTATATTTTGCTATCAATGAGCATTTTTCAATAGAATTTTGCCAAAGACAACCTGATTTTTCTTTAGAAATTTTTGTTGTTGACATACACTAATTGCATGCTGCACATATGACCTAGGTTTGTCTTCTCATTCGAAAGAGCCCTAATGAGATGCTGCAAGCATTTTGGCAATTTAAGTTGATAATAACCTTTTCCCTTCCACTTCCTGCTCAGTAAAACAGTTGATCTGGAGCATTTTAAAGATGTATTCTTCAGTGCTGATTGGTTTAAACATGATTTTGTTCTTAGAAGCAAGTAAAGACACTGCGAACACATAGAGCTCCGGATGAGACGATAAACTGAGGTCCCGTGTGTAGCACACACTTAGCACGCTGATAAAGAACCCATGGCAATGAGAGTGTTGTCCACTGTCAAAATTCCTCAGCAGAAATCCACTCTGATAGGTAAACAAATATACATGCATGCACTCAAGGCCTGACAAAGCAAGTTGAGTTATGCTGCTGGTCAGGCATTTGCCTAGTAGATGTGGTGTATCATATTTGGATTTGTCTGAAGCTGAAAAATGGAGCAACAATAAGCTGAAGCTTATGGTGAGCTTGGAAATCTGCACATGCACACAGTGAATACATAACACAGCGGCAGTATTAGCGCTGGTTCAGCATAGTCAGGCAGGGAGGACTGTGTTGAACAGGGCAAGATGGTGAAAGGCATGGGGGGAGCCATGGATCTGGTGTCCAGTTACAACACCAAGGTCATTGTCGCCATGGAACACACCGCCAAGGTCAGTTAGTTTCTTTTTTAAAAAATTTATTTATTTTATTGCAGTGGTCACTCATCACTTCTTTCCATAGCTCTCTAGGTTCTTCAGCCCCAGCGGATATATTAACAAAAGGATTGGATTTTAAAAAAAAAATTTATTATTTTTTTATTATTTTTTTTTTACCTCTCTTGCCCACAGACAAGGAAATGGGGAGGGGGAGTGGGGGTGGTAGGGGACGGAGATGGTCTGCCTCTGCTCATCACAAGTTGCCTGTTGCATGCGTGCATGTAATTGCGTGTGTGTGCATGCGTGTATTTGTGAGTGAAAGATGGATAAGAAAAAGTGACAATGAAATTACGATAATTCTGTTTCTTGTACATGTAAAAGTCACTATCAAAAAAAAAAAAAAGAGAAAAGAGCAGAGTAGTAGAAAGGCACTGTTATTAGGCAAGACGTGTGTGCAAGAGAGGTATATTAGGTGCTTAGTGTACCAATGTGTATGTTACCAATGTGTATGTTTGTATTTTCTGTTTTTTTTCCTCCACATTTTTATGTTTGCATTTCTTTCATAACACGTTACACCACTTCTTTTTTTTCAGTTTTTTTTAAAATTATTTTTTTGCCTTTTTTTTGTTGTTGGTAGGGATGGGGACAGCCAAAGCAAACATTATACATATATGCAGGAATGTGTGATGGAAATCATACTGTTTGACATAAGCAAATCAAAGAAATTGTGTATCAATTTTTACTGCAGGGAGGTAAACACAAAATTCTGCAGGAGTGCAGTCTCCCTTTGACAGGCAAGAACTGTGTGGACATGATCATTACTGAAAAGGTAAGAAACTGTCCCCATGTACACTGACAAGAGTGCAACACACACTTGCACACTCACACACGTGCACACACACACACTCTCTCTCTCTCTCTCTGACACACACACACATCCAGCACAGAATGCTTTCTTTCTGATTGTATTGACACCATGGTTTAAATCAGAACTGGCTTGTAAATTTTATGTCTACAGAGGAGAAGTGTGTTGGGGGGGGGGGGGTTGTTTTTTCTAAATGTGATTTTCACACTACTTCTTTTGCTATAACCTTTGCTAAATTTTTCAGGGTATATGGATTTCTGCCTTAAGAGTGTTGGATTGTTCCTTTACTTATTATAAGATAAGATAAGAATAACTTTATTATCTCCAGTTGGAGAAATTTTATCATGCCATGGTTTTTGTTTGTTTGTTGTTGTTTTAAGAAAACACCACTTTCATTAATGTCAGACTTAGTGAATAGACATTTTCTGAAGTTGAAAACCGTACACACACATACACAAACGCACACACATTTAGCCTCTGACATGGGCAAACAGGGTTTTTTTTCCCCTTCCCAGTCAGTTTCTTTTCCCTCGGGGTCAGTTTCTTTTCCCTCTTTGATAACAGAAGGACCTTTAGGAGAACAGAAGAAAGATAGTTTATTTCTGTCTCTGGAAATTGTGGCCTGGTAACCAGCAACAGTATGGTCTATACGTTTATTTATTTATCTGAACATTAAGCAGTACTGGTGGACTACTTCGAACTTGTCAAAACACACAATAACCCTCCTCAAACAGCAAAACGTTGTGACTGGTTTTTTCCCAGGATACTTGTATGATTGTCAGCTGTGGACCAAAGGACTCAACCAATTGAGTTTTTCTGATGACCTGTATCCAAGGAATATTTCATCTTCATTACCGGGAAATATGTTTATCAGCAGGGTTTTTGGGGGGATTTTTTTTTTTTTTTTGTCTTTAAAAAAGAATTGCAGACTGGTTGGTGTGCGTTAGGTATGAGTCAGAGACTAAACTTTTTTTCTTTTCTTTTTTTTTAATTTTTTTTTTAAGACTTTAGTGGTAGTCTGGGTAAATTTCTGGATCCAGTGAAATTTGAAAGGAGTCTTCAGCATTTGTGGATAAGGGAGGTAATCAAAGGATCCTTCACTACTCAGACATAGGGGAGGTAACTGGATGTGTTCAGCATTGGCAAATTTTTGCAGAATTTTGAGTGCTACTGTGTTACTATGAATATATCGTGTATTGACCTGCAAGAAAATAAATTCTAATCTGTTTTGCTGCACAGGGTGTGTTTGAGATTGACAAAGAGAATGGACTGACGCTTGTGGAGATGGCTGAGGGAGAAAATGTGGAGGACATTGTGGAAGCTACTGGGTGTGAATTTAATGTGAGTAGTCTGTGTGTGGTGTTGATGTCTGTCAAGGAGGTATGATGGTGTAGAGAGAGGGAGAGCGAGAGAGAGAGATATGAAGGGAGATACATGTATCTTCATTCTTGAAGCTAAGTCATGATTATACATACAGACAGACAGATAGATAAGTTATATTATCCGTTCTCATTGTCACAACCACTGCACTCTTTTGATATTTTATCTTGTATAGCCTCTCCGCTCTCTTCCTGTTGTTAATGAATGAGTCAAAAACATAAACCAAATAATGAACTACGGTAATTCAGAATACATTGCTACTTAATGTACAACAGTGCACTACGGTAATTCAGAATACATTGCTACTTAATGTACAACAGTGCACTACGGTAATTCAGAATACATTGCTACTTAATGTACAACAGTGCACTACGGTAATTCAGAATACATTGCTACTTAATGTACAACAGTGCACTACGGTAATTCAGAATACATTGCTACTTAATGTACAACAGTGCACTACGGTAATTCAGAATACATTGCTACTTAATGTACAACAGTGCACTACGGTAATTCAGAATACATTGCTACTTAATGTACAACAGTGCACTACGGTAATTCAGAATACATTGCTACTTAATGTACAACAGTGCACTACGGTAATTCAGAATACATTGCTACTTAATGTACAACAGTGCACTACGGTAATTCAGAATACATTGCTACTTAATGTACAACAGTGCACTACGGTAATTCAGAATACATTGCTACTTAATGTACAACAGTGGTGAGCTCTGTAACGGTTTAGTATTTATGTTTCTGTCTTGCTAGGAACAAGCTTGACCCAAGTTATGATCTTTTATTCTGGAATATGTTTCTGGATATGATCGAGTAAATTACACTCACACACGCATTTGGCTTCTTGCTCTCTCTCTCTCTCTCTCTGTCTCTCTCTCAGCCTTTCAATGTTTCATACAGTGGTGGTTCATACTGGAATAATAACTAGTAGTATTAACTTCAGAAGCTCCTTAAAAAAAACTATTTGTTTGATAAAATGGAAAATATATAAATGATGTTAGTCAACCTCCGTGACGATGCCATTCTACTTAAACAGGTAATGTTAAATGAAATACCATGCACAATTATTGTTATTGTTAGTATTAGTATAATTGTTGTTAGTATTATTAGGGATGGTTACATATTTATGCATATGCAAGTGTACTGTTGTGTGTGAATTGTCCGTTTTAGTATGTATTTATCTTTCTTGCTGTGAGTATGACATGATTTTGTTCTTTCTCTCTCTCTTTTTTTTTAATTTTCATTTGTTTTAATCTTATTTACTTAGAAGTAGTAGTAGTTGTAATAGCATTGTATTATTTATTTTGTTTTGTTTACTAGTTTAATTTCTTTGCCCTGAGGGCTAGATGAAAAAAAAGCAAGTCCTTGCTTATTCCACTTAGCTCATTTAAGAAAATTCATTCCTTCACTTTCTTTACTCTTACCCTTGTCCATTCTTCCTTCTGCTTACCAACACGCCCCATCCCTTTTGTCCCTGTTGTTATTTATTTACAGTGTTATTGTATTGTACATAAGTATCTATACTTATGTTTGTACATGCTTATGTAATTTTGATGTTGCTGTTGTGAGTTTTAGTCTTGCATTTTTTTTCTCACTGATTTATTCTTGCCCAGAGGGCTGGATGTAAACAAGTACTTTGTGCTTACTTGTTTACCCTTGTAAAATAATATTTCGTTCATTTCGTTCATTCATTAGTTGTCTGTCTCTCTCTGTTTCATAATGCATTATGTCAGTATTGTGCAAAGCTTGAAACTGTGAGAACTTGAATTGTTCCAGGTGTCTCCGGATCTGAAACCAATGGAACAAGTGGTGGTGTAAGTGTGTTGTGCTGAGAGATCAACTTGGACAAAGAAGACAGTGTTGTGCCTGACAGACTGTACAGATGTATACCAAAAAACAGAAATGCCGGTCAAAGGATACAAGCCAGGTTTATTTTTGCTGGAGATTTTTTTCTGCCATGCAGGAACACTGTAGTAAAAAGCATGCTCAGTATAGGGGTGGGAGTGAGTACGTATACTACTCTGTTGTTTTGTTGGTTTTTTTTTTTTAGAATGATATTAATGCTTGGGTTCAAGATTGGTAAAGCATTTTTGTTTCACCCTTCCGTGTCTTTCGTGTTTGCTCTGTGAAAGTTTGGACGGAGCTCATTTGAGCTGTAATCTCTGTAAGCATATGTTGGATTGTTCTGAGTCATTATAGTGCACCCATCAAAATGATATATAAAAATTCAAGTTTTGATGGGTCACTGTCACTACCGTGGCCATGTCAAAGCAGTGAAGCCCTGATATCATAGATGGAACTTTGTGTACGTGTTGCGTCCTCTGCTTTTTTGTCAGGTCTTTTGATATCCGCTTCTTGAATCCGTTATGTCCATGTTCCTCCTAGTGAGCAGTTTGTGAGCTGTTCTATATTGATTCCAGGGAAGGTTTGGTTCATGTTCATTTCCACAAATGTTATACTTTTGGGTTCGGAGCTTGGCCTCCATATAAATCTGATTCACTAGAGTGTTTTGATGGATTTTAACCACACATAATGTTCACAATACTATAAGATGCATGGGTCAAATTTGAGAAAAGAAAAAAAAAAGTATCGTCTTATAGTCTGTAAAATATGGTACTGGTTTCTTGGCTGGAAGGTTGTCAGACTGTTGCCTTCCCAAGGGACCTGCACTTTTGCACTGATACCTGGATGAAATTCACCTCTTTAACACATCACCACCAGGCATCGATACATAGACAGGATCTTGTGTACCTGCAAGAAAAGAATTACGGTTCTGAAAGAATATTGTGATTTGCAAATTGCCAGACCGCAGAAATTTCCCTTTATTACATGCAGGACGATGCTGTTTCACTGTACCTGTTTTTTTCTTCTTTTTTTTTAAAGCCCAGCATTCCATGTTTTCTGTTTGCCAGTATGAGATTGGATCATTGTTGTAAACTGTCTCTCAGAACAACATCGTGGTAGTTGTTTGAGGGTGCTTTACCCTGTCTGCATTTCATCCCACCTAAGTGCAGAAGCACTGGGGGTCAGTGAACAGTGCAGATGCACTTGGGGTCATTGAGCTCAGAGCTACATGTTCATATGGAGCCAGGAAACTGTTCACTGCAGAACCCTCTGTCTCTCCTCTCTCTCTCTCTCTCTCCCCCCCCCCCCCATCCCCCCCACCCCCCCTTCTCTTGTCTGGGTTCCATCAGGAGATGTTGAGATAATACATGGTCAAGTTCGCCTTAAGCAAGAGAAGAGCAAGAGAAAAATCTGTTGTGATAAAAGAAATATTGTGATGACATCTTCAGATTACTCTGAATTTCTGTCTTGTGTCTTGTGTTCTTTCCTTCCTTGCCAGTAAATCCAGAGAGACTTTCCTTATCCACCCCCACACCCCAATCTTTCCACACACCTGAGGATTAAAAAAAAATTTTTTTTACAAGCGCTTGACAATTGTTCAGTAACTGTATGGTCACAAAGTACTCTTTGTCTTCAAAACCGATTTGAGAAACAAACAAAACCCTATGAACAAAATCCTAACAGAAACCAGGAGATAATTAAGGATTGGAAATTACAGCTGTCTCACTGACAATGGACATTTTGGAGCAGCATTACATTTTTTTCTGTGTAATAGAACTGTTTTATCAACACATCATATAATTGACTTGTCAAATGTTGTTCAACTGTTCATACCATGCTCCCTTGGATTGTTCATTTTGTATTCAGTGTTTCTCTTTTTTTTATGCATATATATTCTTTTCAGAGTAATCATGCTTTTTCTGCTATGTTGGTTGTGGAACTTTTAGTTGGTAGATAGTTGGTATAGTATTTTTGGGTCTTAAAAAGTGCTTTGGATAAATGGTATAACCACCCCCCACCCCACCCCCCTGAATTAAGAAAAAAAACTACACTTACTGTGCACCCTTTAAAACACACTGTACTCATAGCCCCCAGATGACCATACAAGTGCCAGCAATTTACAAACCATTTGTTGTTGTTATCGAGTCCAGTTTCATCTCATGATGCTTGAAAATGAAATGGAAACAACAGTTCAAAACATAATGTAATCCTCAGTTTGCAGCATCTTTAACCCTTTCACTGCCAGCTCGCATTTATGCAGTCCAATTCTGAAACTAGCAAAACTTGATGGATTAAAAAAAAAAAAAAATGTTTAGATGCCATAAAGGTGGAATATGACTGCTTTGTAAAATTTCATCATCATTTCTGGTTGGCCTGGAAAGGTTTGTCAGCTTGTGTGACTGAGAAGCCGAAACGCTGCTGCACAGCTTGTTCTTCCTTTTTGAATCGATTCGTTCATTTCCAGCTCAGAGTAGATGTTGTTAGGGCTTGTGATCAGTATTGTAATCACCCTTGAGTAAACTGAGCACATGATGTGCAGGCAGGACGACTGTAGTTTTCAGAGTGTTGACAGGGACACGGACCATGATTTTCAGACCTACATTTGAGCTGCATTCATTCAGATTGATGCTTTAACTGATTTGGCATAAGTAAGGCACCCATTTGGTATAAATATGGCACACATCAGAAGTCACCTTATCGTCCAAAAGTTATGGCATTGGAGAATTCCACTATTGCAGTGTGGTGTTGTGTTTGTTTGGTGGTGTGTTTTTTTTGTTTTTTTTCCTGTATTGAAATATGTGAAGGTTTAAACGTTTTTGGTTCTTGCAGCCATTCAAATGTGTTGAATCACTGAGACAGGAGGATAGCTGTATTAATCAAACTGAAAGAAACAATCAGTTCGGATATGTGTAATAAGCTGTTGAAGCTGTTGTAATCAGGAAATGAAAATTATAGACTAAAGGTGATCTGGGCATGAGAATCATAGATTAGAGTCTCTGACCCTTTTTTCCTTTAAGTTAGCTTATATGGATTATCATTTAGTTTTGCAATACACTGCAGTTTACTTTTGTTTCATTCTTGTAAGTGGATTAAGTGTATCACTGGCTTGTGAGTTTGTGAATGAAACACTGTCTTTCACTGATACTATGAATATATTATAGCATGTCATTGTGCTGTGTATGAGGTGTTTATTTGGGGGAAAAAATCCCTTTTTTTGTGGAGTGTTTGTGTGAACAATAAGACTGTGTACAGTGTGCCACCTTTCTTCTTCAGCATTATTGGTCTGCAACTCACATGTTGACTTGATCTACACTGGGCTTTTGCATGCACAACTGTTTTTACCCCACTGTTTAGGCAGCCATACTCTGTTTTCAGGGGTGTTCCTGCTGGGTGTGTCCATGTTTCCATAACCCACCGAATGCCAGCATGGGGTTACGGGATCTTTAATGTGTATGTTTGATTTTTTTAGCATGTGCATACACACTACGATGATTGGAGCACTGGCATGACTGTCTATAAGTTGACCTGGGAGATTGGGGGAAAAACCTCTGTTCCCCCTTAACCCGGTGCTGTCAGTGGGGAAAAACAAGGACTTTTGAGACTGGAAGTCCACTTGGTTGATCTGACCACTCAACTGTTTGCCAGTTTGATTGTCGCTTTGAGCAAACACCACATGAACAATTCGTCAGTCCAAAATTTCAGTAACAACAGACTGTTACGATAAATCTTGTGCTTGCAAAAGAAACCTTCAATGTACTTTACCATATCGGTCTTTATCTTTTTATTTTTTAGTTATTTATATCTATTATTGATATATAAAATTTTTATTATCATACAGTGTTATGCTTTTTAGTTTATTTTTATTATGTATTTATTTTTTGTTTCATGGAGGTGTTTTTTTTCTCACATTATATTTTCTGTGGCTGGAAATGGCGTGCGTAATCATGCTCGGATAAATCTAGTATTTTTGCTTTTTTCATTTACTGAGAAAGATCTGTATACTGAGAGGTTGTTACTTGTCATGATGCCTATTTGTACATCTGTATAAATAGAATTATGCAACTTTATTATGAAAATAAAGAGAGAACTGCTCAATTAATTTTTTTAAGTCTTCCTTAAACCCTTCATTGTTGTGCTCAGTTCAGTTGAAGCGATCTCACTTCAAACACATTTTTGAGTGGAGCATTAATTGTCTTTAATTAGGTTTAAAAGAAGAGTGGGAAAAAAGGCAAAACTAGTCGAATACTGGTGATCCATAGCATTAGCAAGGCTTGAAATACCCACCTGTGTGATTGTCCGGGACAGGTAAACCTGGGGGACATGTGGAAATGCTGTCTGTAACCTTCTGTTGGGAAGCCAGTGTTTGACAGTGAAAGGGCGATGGAGCAGTCGGCTTCAGTACTGTCCAGTCACACTTCCCTCCTCCCCTTTTCACTTAACTCATTGATCCCTGCACCCGACGACGAGTTTGGCTCTGGCATCAAAATATGTCTCATTGAAATGATTTTAATGTTCCTACATACGCATACACCACAAGGAAATGGAAATAACTTTTACTACAGTATTTCCGGATGTGTCCAGACATAATTTGGAGGAAAAACAGTACATTTTCTGTGTTTTTTCCGCTGTCATCAGTATGGCATGGAAGCCTGCCGAGGCTGTAAACTCTCCAGTGTTGAATGGGTTAATGCCTCCCACCACAACCCCATGTTTTTTTGTTGTTTTTTTTCCAGGTATATATAGAACTTATATAATGAAATATGTCTGCTGACTTGTCAGTGCACTGCTTCTGTTAACCACCTTTACTTAGGGACGGCAAGCAGATGTTTAGATGGGAAGGACAAGTAGATTTTTTTTTGATTTTTTTTAATCTACTTTTCCCTGGGACAAAAAATATTAGCTTTTTATTATATATATTAAGTGGTATTAAAGAGAACAGGACACATTACTGTTGTCATTTTTCTATTTATTGCCTCTGCAAAATAAATCAGTCATGCAGTGAGTCAGTTTACAAACTTAACACAGAGAGGTTGATGTCAGGTATTTAAAAACATTAACAGTTTAAAAAAGAAGAAAAAAAGAAGTAAATTCTCGATAACGAGAAAGAAATCTTACAGAACTCCCATGAATGAAGGAGTAATACTGTTTTTGCACAACATAAACTAGTATTCCAGAAGAAAAGGGAAAAATACAGTACATCATTCTGTCCAAAATAAAACCACACTAATTTACCTAATAATGTATGTAAATTATGAACTGTGCATACTGAAATGACAAATGACGGTGCTGATTCAGGATGAGCTCATTGCATGAAATTCAAGTTGCGAATTCTTTAGCAAGAAGTCTGCAAGTAGATGTAGAGAACAGAAGAGATATAGAGAATGAATTAATAAATTTTATTTCCATTGGTTAACAGTGAGAGCATGCAGTGCTTTTTTTTTTTTTCCCCCACCAAGACTTTGAAACCATGGAGATGGGTGGAGATGGGGGCAATGAATGAAAAGGAATATATAAAAAGAAACAAGAAAAAAAATAATTGTATGAAATGAGCATGAACATTATCGATTATAATTTCTTGAATAAATGTTTTTTGTAGGTGTTGATGAGTGAGAAGGACAGAGTGAAAAAGGAAGAAGAAAAAAAGAGAGACCGATTGAAAGAGGGAGAGGGAACGTGGAGTCAGTTTTGTCCATAGTAGAACTTGAGCGCCCACTGATTTCTCCTTTCAATAAAAAAAAAGATAAATAAACAAATAAATTTATCAAGAAGAAGAAGGCAAAAGGAAAAAGCAGAAAGACACAAAACGGGAACACATAGGCGCGATAGCCGAATGGGTAAAGCGTTGGACTTTCAATCTGAGGGTCCTGGCTTCGAACCTCTGACAGCGCCTGGTGGGTAAAGGGTGGAGATTTTTTCGATCTCCCAGGTCAACATATGTGCAGACTTGAAACCCCATTGTGTGTATACGCATGCAGAAGATCAAATACGTATGTTAAAGATCCAGTAGTCCATGTTGGCGTTCGGTGGGTTATGGAAACAAGAACATACCCAGCATGCACACCCCCCGAAAACGGAGAATGGCTGCCTACATGGCGGGGTAAATAAACAAAATGTTCATACATGTAAACTGTTACATGTCTGTCTGAGTGTGTCTATGTGTGTGCCTGAAATCTGAATGACACAGGAAACGAATGATGAGCACCCAATGGCAGCTGTCAGTCGGCTCTACCCAGGTAGGCAGCCTGTTGTGCAAATGACCCTGTGTTTGTAAATCACTTAGAGCTTGGTCTCCGACTGAGGATAGGTGCTGTATAAGTATCCATATCAATCAACCAATCAGTTAAAATGGGTGTTCAGGCATGATCTTTAACTTTTACGGGGGCCATGGTCTGTGTGTATATTTGGGCAGTAGTCCTGCTCGTATTTGTGTATGGGTTACTGTGTATGTTTGAAGCAGCATGTGCGCGCATTTGTATTTGTGGAGGGAGGTGGTAGTTGAGGGAGGGAGTACTTGTGTGGAAGCACGTACTTGACGGAACGAACGAACAAAACTGCATGTAGATCTCTCTATTTTTATTTGAATTTTTTTTATAATGGGAAAATATTGTTCGGTTCATCAACATGTGTTTGGAGCAGCTCAGAGAGGTTGTGTTCAGGTAAAATCAGTATCTGGGTGTTTTTTTGTTTTTTTTATGTTTTTTTTTTAATCTGTTTCACAAATGTTGATGCTTTTGTTCACACACTGGGAGAAGGGGAGGGAGAGAATGCTGATTGAAAACTGCTTCTGTCACTGGAGGAAAATAATTGTATTGTTCGTAAACAAGTTTTATTTTTTTATTTTTTTATTAAACATTTATTTTGTACAACATTTGAAAAAAAAAAAAAAAAAGTACATCTTGCCCTCAGTATCTAAACAGAAAAATAATAAAATCAATAAAGCACAAGAAGCAAATTATTCAACTGGGTGAGACACACATAAAGAATGACAGAGACAAATAGTTTTATTTCAGTCAGCCAGTGTAATACCCTAAATCATCACCCCGCCCCATCCTTTCATATGAAGTGCTTTTTTCTTCTTCTCCACTGTGTTAATATAAAAACTCAAGGCATTTGCCTGTCTTGTTTCCCTTGAAATACTGAACTGAACCCACATTAACAGGGGATCTCACCAACTCAAAACAACTGGAGACATTGAACACGATGCACCTGCATTTCCCAAAAAACAAACAAAAAAACAATAAAAGTCAAAGAAGAGAGAACTAGGATCCTAAAGTGTGTGTGTTTGTTTTAAAACCACTTCCATTCATATTTAATTACAAATTTTATTTCCATCGTACCAGGTTGTTTAGTTCACACTTTCATAAAACTTTTACTGAAATAAAAGTTTGCGTGGAAAAAGCAGCCTTAATCATCCGGGGGATGATTTAAACTGGTCTGCCAGGGGAGGTGATTTGGGACACTGATTCGTCCCACGGGAGACTTACGGAAGAGGGGGTGGGGGACAATTTAGGACGTTACACCGGTAATTTTCGGTTTCCCAATACGTGACGCTTGGGTCGTGCCTGTTTATTGCACGTGCACAGCGTGCCAAACGTAGCGTGGTCGAAGTGAACTCAGTCGACGTCAGCGAGACGTGCCGATGCGCGTATGTAGTCGTGTTCAAACCGATCAGTGCGAGGTCAATGTCGGCGAGAGTGCAAGGTACTTTGTGCGCCATACTCTCGAGAAAAAAAAAAAGGTAACAAGGTAGGCATAGCCTGGACTTTGTTGTTTTGAAGATTTTTTTCTTCTGCACTCATTTTACGAGTTTACATTGATTGTGTTAGGTAGGCCTAATCATATATACTGTATTGTGAATATTGTTGGTGTTGTCAGTGGCATTATAGACACTGAAAAACATAATTCACTGACAAGGAACAGTTGGGCATGCTTTAAGACATAAAATAATCCGTCGGTAAGTCGTTGGACTTCTGATCCAGTGTTCCGCAGTGATCAGACTTCCAGGACCCGTTTCGGCATGGTGTAAGACGCGGTTCAAGTTACTCCAAATTTTCCTCAGCCACGGTCACCTCAGTATCTAACTTCGGTTGAGGGGGAGTTAAAACGGCGGAAGGAGAGGATATGGCTCCCGCTTTCCTCAGCCAAACGCTTAGAAACATGGCCGGTGACCCCGACAAAAGGTCATGGGGACCTTTAGCTGTCTTCCTGAAATAATTTTCCGACAGAACGCGAACATTTTTAACACGGGAGAATATTGAAAAAGCAATCCGTTTCGATATTGACACAAAATTGTACTGTTAGCACTTAGTGCATAAACTGAAAGCACGGTATCTAATTAAAATTAAGAAGAAAAAGAAAAAAAACAACAACAAAATACACACACACACACACACACACACACACACACAAACCCAACAAACACACTTTAGCTTTCCAGAAGCAGTAGCCCTGTACAACAAGTAGTGCGGCTCTTTTAAATGTCGGGTTAGTTGGTCGATCAGGCCAATTAAAATTATACTGAGGTGCATGATGGTTTGAATTCCTGTTGGCAGTCTGCCGTTACAATACCCCCTCTTCCCTCTGACACAAGTATTAGTTCGAAGAATACTGTTCGAAACGATTAACTACACTTAGACGTGTGATTCGGCGCAGGAAACATCAGTTGCAGCGAAACCATGGCTTTCGTGTAACTGAAGCCAGTTGATTTCGTGCATTTAGGGACAAGCTTAGTTTTGGGGATAAAATGCAATGGTTCCCCTATCTGAAATTGTATTACAACTTGAAACTCAGAATCTGAAACTGTCCACAAAATGTGAAAGTCAGCCTCAAGTTGACTTATCACCGTGAATTGATTATTCCGGCGTGTCACGAATCTCCCGCAAGCCTTTCCGCAGATTGCCGGTTTTGTTTATCTGGTTAAAGGCCTACTTATTCACTTCACTTACGCCATTCTTCGGCGTCGCTTCTCATTATCTGTCGAACGGAAATTGAGGCAAAGTTCATTTGTGCCAATGTTCAGAGACCGACCTTAATGAACTTCTTCGTCCGTACAGTAAGTGATAAAACTGAGATAGCAGTAGTCAGTAGTTGCAGTAGTAGTTGCTGTCGTGTAGGGACTGGCATATTGTCTGCCCAGGCCTCACGGCCTTATTTTTTATGTCCCCTTCAATGTCTCTTTTTCCTTATTTGTGGAATACTGCACGCAAACGCTATTTCGCTGCCTCATTCATTCACTGTAATTCATCCTTAAGTCAAAGTAAAACAAACAAAAAACAACAACAAAAAACAAACAAAACAAAAACAAAAAAACCCCAAAAAAACAAAAACCCCTAGTTTTCATGTCAAGATTGAACACATTAGTCAGTCCATGCAAGTTTAGTTTCAGTTGGTAGTGCCTTCCATATTAGTGCAATTCTATTAGCTAATGATTTTTGCCATAGGTTGGTATTCAAGTTCCAGTACTCCTTTCAAATTTTCATCATTTTCTTGTACTTTCCTAATCTGACATTCTAAAAATATTTACATTAACACCATTAAAGCAGTTTAATTATATCTTGTAGGTTTCAGTCTGTTTAATCGCCTCTTTAACCTTCTACCCCTTTAGTGAATGCAAATTTAATCATGTAATTCTCTGTTGGTAGCTCGAGTCATAGATTTGCGTAATAATTTAGTTGCTCGCTCTTCGGCTTTGCACCCTTTCTGTTGCTATAGGTTGTCTACAAATCAGTGAAACGCAAAGAAATTATAACAATCACTTTAATATACAGTGTTTTGTTAGCAAGCTTTGTAATATTACTATCATTATTTGTATTAGTATTACTAGACCTAATTATTGGTATTAGCATTACTGATACTTCTACTGTATACCTATTTAGTGCCTTCAGAGATCCGTCATCTTCGCAGCATATCCGACTGAGTCGCCACGGCGGTTTCACTTAAGTCCTAGCTAGCTGTAAAGTTTACTCAGGCACAGTCACGTCTAAACACACACACACACACACACACACATACCTCACACACGCACACAACACACACACACACACATCATAGAGAGAGAGGGACTCTGTCAACGTAGGTAACCGGGTATATACGTGTCCTATTTCTTTCACTGACGACGGATGCGAATAGCAATCCATTTGTCAGCACTGACGGAATACATTTGGCTCGTGTCACTTCAACTGATCGGGAACCATGCAGTTATACAATACTAGTAGGTACCAGCTGCAGCTGGGATTGATTTGAACGTCCCCAGGCTGGACCCTCAGTCATACAGACTGACGGAAACTTGAGTTCGTGAACGATCTACCGGCTGAAGTTGGGCTTGAACGCGGGACAGTGCTGATCCGAGTCGCGTCTCGGTCATAGCAGAACTGACAATGCCAGTGCAGTCACTTATTTATGCAACGTTTAAAACAACAAAAACAACAACAGTCAGTTAATTGCCAACCAGTGGAAAGCCCAGCCACGCCGTATCTGCTCATGCAAAAAGTAACCCAGTAACCCACAACCCCGCCCCCCCCCCCCCAACCTCCCCCTCCCAACACCCCCCACCCCTCTTTTTTCTTTTAGGTCGACTGACATGAACACTAGCTTCAGTAGTGGCCGTGCAGTGTATTCCCGCCATCCATCCCCATATCACAGTCAGTTGATTATAAAAAAAAAAGAAAAAAAAAAGAAAATAACACACACACAAATTTCGAAAAAACACCCGAAAAAGTTTAAAATGAACGCAGTATCAACTTCGCTGGATACGCAGGAGAGGGGTTGTATTATGACAAACCATGCAATTGTCAACTGATGGCAACCTGATCTGTTTTATCGATCTTGCCGATCGATCTACAGCTTGAAACAGTACTAGGGCTGTTTGGACGGAACTGTCGAAATCTCCGTCTCCCCTACCGTAATACACCCCTCCGTTGACCGTCCACCCCGCATATCACTGGGCTGGCGACGCGCCAGCGCGCACACACAAACTTGGCGGGCGCGCCTTTCTGTTCCACACATGATATATGTTGTCAGTAACTTATTTCAGCACAATTGTATACACACCGGCTGACACCACAGCAGTGTGATAGCAGCGTGTTTAAAACAAAAAACAAAACAAAAAAAAAACCAACAAAAAAAACCCAACGTGTGGAAGTGGGGTTCACGGAGTGACATTAATTTCACCCACCTGGAACACGCACTGGATCGCTGTGCGTGGATGGACTCGAACATTGTTATGCGTATTTTGATTGTGTACACATCCTGTCACTTTACGAACTTGGCTAAATATTCCGCTCCCTCCTTCCTCCCATCCACTGACGTTAACCGATTACACCCCCCCTTCCTGCCCCCTCCCCTTCTCTCTCTCTCACACACACACACACACAGTAACACCACAGGGACACATAAACTACACACACACACACACTCTCTCTCTCTCCCCCTCACACACACACACACACTCCTCACACACACACACACACACACACACACACACTATCTCTCCTCTTCACATACACACACAGCCCGGCTGTTGCGCTCTTTCGAACTATAATAGTAATTCCAAGTTCTGGTTCAAACTATGAACAGGGTTTTTTTTTTTTTTTCAATCGCAAACCCTTTGCAGAATGAATAAAGAAACGAATAACAGACGAAAGGAAGAAAACTGAAACACAAAAGGTAGGACATTGAACTGCCATATATGAAATACTTAGGCACATTCACACGCACGTACGTGAGCACTTTTGCACCTGACGCACTGAGTTGCATGTACTTTCCTCCTCGCGAATCTACTCCCCTCCCCTTCCCCCAACACACACACACACCGATCCCTCTTGGTCTTTCCCCACTGTCTCAAACCAACACACACACGGACACGCCCATCCACACAAACACGACCTCGCGTGCAAGCGCACACGTACAAGTTGGAACACGTGCTTTCCTCAGCGTGTGTACGCCAAGGGTGGGTGGTGGTGGGAAGACAAAAAGTCCTCGGTCAAAGTACAACTCGATTGCCTTGGAGCATTACATGCCAATTGCTGAGACCTGCTGGTCTGTGAACTGCGTTTGCATCAACATTGGGGATGTCGTCAGTAAGTGTTCTCTTTCCAAACGCCAGGATCTGCAATTTTTCATGCATAACTAGTTTGAATAGTAGGTCTACTACCATCAGTGGATGTGACCCATTTTCAATGGTTTTCGTCCATTTTACCGGACGTTATTGTACTAAAATTCAGATTCACTTGCTACCACTTAACTTAAGAGGGAGTGGCCTTTTCAATGTAAAAATAAAAATGGTTCAATAAAGAAAGTTGAAAGCATGTTAGTTTAGTGACTGAATCCACATCAAAACGAGTTAAATAACCTATTAAATGAATCGAAAATGGGTTACAACATTTACTAATGGTAATCTCTTTTCATACATGCACAAAAATAGCCGATAAAATAGTTTACTGAATTTTGGAGGCTAAAATAGGTGTACGGCAACTGCAGTGGGAGTATGAGAGTTGATTGGCAGTTCGTCATTTCACTCATTCCGTTCACACTTCGGGAGAGAGAAAACAGGCCAACGTTTATTCTAGTATGCTGTCAGTCCTATCAAATGGCCACAGTGAGATGCAGAGTTCCCCTAAAGTGTCAACACAGCAGAACTCAGTGCGCGCTGACCGTGCGGTGATTTCCACAACTAAACATGGCGGCCACGCGTCCACGCGTCGCTTCGCCGTGCTTTGCCGATACCCCTATTTTTAGCGCTGAAGTCGCTGCGTTTCTGCGCATTCAGGTTTGCCTCGTCAGCGTTGACGTGTCTTGAATATCAAGTCCGTGCCATTGACCACACACCCATTCTCAAACCAATACGACAGGCCAAAGCAAGGACATATAGTTATATTTGCAGTTTCGTGGGCCTGAGCGACTGGACCGTTTGGACGCCAGCCATTGTAGGTCGCTTGACTCACCACGTTCGTGCAACAAGTGCCAGCTGAGTGATCAAGCGTTGAGATTAACGACCTGTTGGCTGACGCCCTTGACCTTGTGAGGTCAAGTTGTTCAGAGGCTGGGGTCGAGAGTCACTCTTTCCGTGAGAGTCGCACAACTCCGGACGAAAACTGATAGAAGTTCCACGTTGCTTTTCGGCCATCGCTGGGGCAGTCAACTTCATGTGCAATGTGTTTGGGGCTCGGCATTATGGAGAAAGGCGGGGCCCAATCCTCTTCAGTCTTCCAAAGAACACACACACACACACACACACACACACACACACGGCACCCCCCCCCCTAAAAAAACAACAACAAAAGAACAAAAGCACACATAAACCCCTCCATATCTTGACTTGCCTAAACTAATACTTCTCTCCCCCCCCCCCCACCCCCCCGCGCCCCCTCCCACAACTACTTTCACTCCATTTTTTGTTGTAACGTGTGTCGGCGGGTGCACTCAGTAGCTTTTTCTAAACACTGGAGACATGAAATGCAAATAAAACACACCAAACTTGCACACAAACCCGCACACGTCTACGCATTCTCACATACACACCGACGCAGGTGGCCGTTTAAAATCCACGTCAAACAGACCGAACTACATAAACAAAAAAAAAAAAAAAAAAAAAAACAACAACATTTGAGGCTGACGGGCTTTTCCAGCCCAAAATTTTACTGACTTAAAAAAGAAAAGGAAAAAAAGTGAACGCGTGCGTGACTGAACCACCTGGTAAGACAAACTAGTGAACTTAGAAAAGTATAGTTTCAAAACCGGCGAACACCTTTTTTGATTTTTTTAAAGGGGGGATAGGTGAGGCTTATTCGCCGGATGTCTCCGGGAGACTGAGACAGAAAAACAGACAATGTATGTGCTTGAGTGAGAGAGAGAGAGAGAGAGAGAGAGAGAGAGAGATTTTCATATTATGGGCCGAATATGAATAAGCACCTACTGGCTTGTTTTCACCATACCCCCCAAAAGGAACTGAACCTACAGATTACTCCAGGGAATACAAGAAAAATATAACAAGGAAAAAATGAATATAAAGACGCCCGACTTGCCAAAAAACCAGCAGCAACAACCACCCCCCGACCCTCCCCACACACACACACACCCGGCTGAGACAGTTTAACGACCTATGGCGGGCTATACTGATGCGCTTAAAGTCAAGTGAGACTGAGCTGCTCTTTCTTTCTGTCCATCAGCAATCCACCTCCCACCTCGAGCGCCGCACAACTGAGGCCGCGAAAGCTGATAGGTTAAAGGTCCCTTATTGTTTTTCACGGCCATCGCCGGGGCTGTGACTTCTGTGTCTAGGACTCCGTCCGAGCACAGGAAGGCGGGGCCCATTCCTCTCCTTCCGGCCGCGGTTTCAACCTTCCCCGAACCGGCTGTTCAAACCTAGGTGGAGCCGGTGAGGAACATCAGAGTAAAATACCTTTCCAAACTGAGGACATACTGAATATCAACGGAGCCTCGAACCATGATCACTGGCCGTCCAACGCCTTTCCGATTCTGCCACGGTAGATCCGGCAGTACAATTTCGAACAGTTCGAGTCCCTGATTGCTGCGGTATGGTACAGTGTCCGACTTAGGAAAGGCACTTTACTCCGACTGAAATTCCCCACTCCAGGTGTGAATGTGTAACAGTTTTAGGCCGGGGAACTAGCGGTTAAAACCAACGGAGAGGATTGTGCCCCGCCTAATTACCGAGGCTTAGATAAAGCGGATATGAATATTGACAGTCCCGAGCCGATGGTCCAAACAGGCAATTAAAGGGGATTCTGATCTTCAGTTTAAGCTGACAGTCTTGATCATTATTATTAAGTCTCAACAACAGCATACCAGCGGCAAAGATGAAAAAGAAACCTGCCGGGCCAGTGGCGGCTTGAGTCAAGTACGTGTCGGTTCGTGTCAACTGGTTTCATGGTTCACTGATTTCGCTGACATCGTTTTTACGCCGAACTCTATGGACGACTGAATAACAGAAAGGTGGACTGAGATTACACTGATGCTACTGACGGAGGTTTACTGGCTCCCACATCCGAACACATGACTTCAAATAGCACGAAAATTGGTCCCGTGACCGCCGGGGGCCGTTTGACTGAAGTTTGATTTTTAAGTGTTAACACGCGACTTCTGAGTTCTGTTAGTAATTATTTTGATGGTGTAGGTAGGAAAGATAATTCATAGTAAGGCCCATGCAGAAAACGCCCCCACACAAAACAACTTTGAAAAAACGCTATTAAAAACAAAAACAAAAAAGGAAACCACACACACACACTGATACACACACGAATAAATGGTCACGTGTTATTTGCAATATGGTTTGAATGGCATTCTGGTGAAGGCTTAGCGTTGATGGTCAAACGGCCGTCAGCGACACACATTGTACGTAAGCGCGTACACCCCACCCCCACACGGGCCCACACGCGCACACTCCCCTCAACCTCAGTCGCACCTTCTTCGAACCCCCCCAGTACCTCTTGAATTCAAGAGTCAGTCAACATCCATCTTATTTTTCCCGCATCAAGTTCTCAATATGACGTGCCAAAAGTTTTGTTATTGGCGAAACTTTGGCAGTGCACGAAAATCATTCACGTGAAAGGAAACCAAAGTGATGTGAACATTCTCAGAAAGTGTAAGAAAAAAAAAAATGCTGTGATGTAACGCCTGTCATTATTTATGTGTGTGAATGCGCAATGTTAATTTCGACTCGGGGATACCGGATTTCACCCAAACTTTTTTTTGGACAAAGGAGCATACAATTGGCTCTACTCCAATCAAATGGTACACAGACCTCGTTTCATGACGCGCGGTGTGCGCACGGAAAAACAAGTTGTTTTGCCGCGGTGTGAACTGTGCAGTGCTCTTCCTAGCCCACTGACGCGGTGTTGCAACCGGCACTCCACCCTCTCAGTTCCTATATATATAGGTGGCGTTTCAAAACCGAGCTCGGTACAAGCTGTGAACTCAAGCTTGGAGTACGGATTACCTATAACGATAAAATAGCTTTTCGAAACTTCTTCTGAAGGTCCACCTGTCCAGCTGTTTGACCTTGCAAACGGCCTTGAATTCCAAAAGGTCAGCCGCCCGTGTCCTTCTCTGAATCGGCCTTGGCAAATCAAAACATGGCTTCGCTGTGGTTGAGAACGAGCGCTCTTCAATTCTGCCGTAACAATGGCAAGCGACCAGTGGTATGCCTGCAACTTTATAAGGTAAGATTCATTTGAAAAAGTGCAATAGCAGAGAGTACTAAATCTAAATTTGTTTCAGTTCCAGCGATGCCCTGGCTTGGTGTACGTCGAGAAAGATCGACAAGCGCCTGGTATGCTGGCGCCAGCGTTTACTTGGATGCTCATAAACATAAATACAGCCCAGTACGAACTAGTACATTTTCCGAATTGTTAACGCTAAAATAGGACTCCACCTTGCTAAGATTTACAGTTTGAATCTTCAGTCACTCATAAGCACCGTGTTTGAGATCGAACCCATCCGACAAACGGACTTTTCGTCTGCCGGCAATGTATGATTATCATTTCCTTGCATCTGTAGCTAGTTGTTGGCAGAAACCCATTTTTTCATGACTTGCGCAGTAACCAACTTCGGAAAGTAATTTTCTCCTAATCAGACAGGGCAGCACGAAAAAAAGAAGTCAACCGATGTTGCTGTGACAGCTGCCTCATATCCTTTTCCAGAACACTGTTAATTGGAAGAACACATTTCACTACACATACTTTACTTCGGATTTGTAATGTTATGACTTCTGATATAATTGTCTTTGAAGGTGGATAGCTTTTAATATCAAGCATAATTGAGAGAACTTGGAAATTGGAAAGGTTACAGCTAGACAGACTTTTGTGTATGGATATTTGTCTATAAATTAAAGACAGTATTTGTACATCTGTGTGCTTGTATGCATGTTAGTGAAGAGATACGAGATGAGTATAGATAAAATTTGTGCATGGTACTGCCAAAGACAAATAGCTTGTACATAGTCAGAACTCAGATGCTTGAAAAATCAAAGTACTTGGGTGTATTTGATTTTCCAGAGAAAACATTGCAGGGCTGGGTTTTAAATTTGCTCAAGGTTCTGTGGCATGGCCCAGTATCCCCTAGTATCAGATAACTGATTTAGAAAGGAGTATATCGGTCACCAGATAAGAGTTAATCTGTTAGTTATAAAGTATAAACTAATGAAAAGAGATTGAAAATTTATCCAAATTGCCATTTCAAGGGGCTTTTTTTGCATGGTAATCATGCTGTCTCAGTTGTGAAGCAGACGGGCATTTTTTACACAAACACACAAATTGTGCGTGTGTGTGTGTGTGTGTGTGTGTGTGTGTGAGAGAGAGAGAGAGAGAGAGAGAGAGAGAATATAAACAGTGTCTTTAAAAGCGGCTCAAGATTGGTTGCTCTGACATAGAACAATGGTCACACTCAAAATCAAATTATTGGAATTCCAGTGAAAGATGAGGTGTACTGAAATGAGCATGCTTATAAATGTGCATGCTTAAGCAATAGCACTCCCATTGCCTGATTTCTGAGATTGTACTTTGGAATGTTTTCTGGATTTGGGTATCTTTACATGTAACCCAGTGCAAGTATCAAGATGAATGTCACATTTTGGACAAACTTTGGGGTGTTCTTGTGATTTCATCTGTTAATGAAGATGGTTAGATTTTTCCTCAGATGTGCAGTATTTTAGAACAAGGACATTATAGAATGCTACAAAGTTATAGTCATATACCTGCTTTAAAGTTTAACAGTTTGAACATCGTTTGTTTGCATATCTCACTTATCTCCAGTCCACTAACATATGAAACAGAATTCCTTTATCAGAGTGGAACACAGAGAAAATTGTATTTGAAAAAGAGAGATGTAAAGGTTGCTCAAGGCAGGTAGAGGAGAGGGAAACTATATTGGTGGGAACCAATAACATTCCCATTAACTTTATATATTTTTTTTTTAGAGATTTTTTTTTCCAATTTTTATTTTATTTTTTAACAGTATTATGGGTGCCAGCATTTTGTTGTCTTACCCTTAGTTTAGCAACTTTCCAAAATGTAGGTGAACTATTGATCCTGTGTCAGTCCTAAAATCCAGCATCATTCTGTTAAAACAAAGCGTGACTGTCCATAACTTCCTGCCACTGCATCTGTGGCAACAGATAACATGTTCTAGGTAGTAAACTAGTTACTGGACTGCACTCACTGCTCAAGTGGCCTTTCCTCCTCCATACATAACATTCAGGTCTCATGTATATGGGAAATAAGGTCTGTGACACTGACAGATGTGTCTGAATGTCTTGATTAGAAACATACCACACTCACTCCCAGCTATCTACTTTAATTCTGCCATAGATATTTATGGTATATTTTCAAGTGTGTGTGTGTGTGTGTGTGTGTGTGTGTGTGTGTGTGTGTGTGTGTAAATGATAGTTTCAACTGATTTTGAGCAAAACTGCTTTTTCTGATTTTTGTTTTTTTGTTTTTGTTTTAATGATGTGTGGTGGTTATGATATACAACTTTTCTTTTTTTTTTGTTTTGTTTCAGTTTGTCTTGAACAAGTTGTAGTTTTGGTTGTTTTGTTGTGCATTTTATCTCTGCTAATGACCCTTACATCTTTATGGACACAGCTTAACTGAATAGTCAATATTTGGGGAAAAAAATGTTGTGAATTTGTTGTTGAATCTTAGGAAGAATGGCTGGGCAGAAAGGATATTTATGTGTATCTGCTTGTCTTCACATGTGCATATGCCTTCTTTCTGTGAGGCTGACAGAACTTCAGACTGACAGCACACCCATGCTATTGACACACTTTTTCTAACACCTTGCACTGTTCTTGATAGGGATTCGGGGGTGTTTGGGTGGGTGGGTGGATGGGGGAGTGTGCCAGTGTGCATGTTTATCTTGGTACTCTGTCACAGTGTAGGCCTAGTTTTTTTACCCTTGACTCAGCTACCAGGGGTGGAGTGGCCCCAGGTTTTGTCACCAGTACAGTTACCATAAATTGTACTTTTTTTTTCCTTATTTTAATTTTTTTTTTTACAGATACCTCTATGCACTGTTTTCTAACCATAATGATAATAATCCTTTGAATCAGATTGTGGCTGTGTTGATGTATTATATTTCATTTGATCATTGATGTGATTACATTGTTTTCTATGTATATATTATATCCATTTTATCTTTATTTTTTAAAAACTTATGTTAACAATACCTTTCAAGAGATCATGTTGGATTGATTAAACCCCCCCCCACCCCCCCCCCCCCCAAAAAAAAACAAAACAACAACAAAAAAACCCAACCATACTTTTGCCCAGATATTTCACTGGACAGATCATGTTGAATTGAATTTGTGTCATTTTAAAACTTACTTTGACCCTGAAATCATGCTGGACAGATCATGTTGATTTTTGCAGGTAACGCAGAGAGGAATAACAGTGGAATGTTCTGAACCTCCCAAGTTCTACAAAACTGCTGAGGAAGCTGTCACGGATGTCCACGATGGGGCCACTATCATGTTTGGAGGTGATGTGTTAAGCCTTTCACTTCCGACTGCAGATGTATCTGTGGTTTAGGGGTAACTGCATAATCAGGTGTCCAGTCACACATTGCATATTTGCTTACCTCCCTTGCAAATGGTGACTGCCTTGATGAGTGTTGGAAGCAATTTCCCAGCAAGTTTTAGCTCAGTTTGATGCTTTTTTTTTTTGCATTTTATATAAAGCGAAAAGCTATTGAACGTGTCAACATGGCTGCCAGACTATACATTTTAGAACAGGTGGCTAGAATTTGCTTGAATTTCTGCATAACTTCGACACAAGCAACTAGGAAATCATGATGGAAAACTAAAGTTATGTTGTTGTTGATCAACTGAAGTGATTTTGGTTATCCTGATGATGATTACATGCTACAAGGGACATCAACAGGAAGGGTTGTTTCAGAAAAAAACAGTATTTTAGCTTGAAACCTTCATTTTGGGGTTTTCATCTACTATGAAACCCTCCAGATGAAAGCTCCAAGCTGAAATATTGTCTGCAGTGAGTTTTTGTGTTGTAATTTTGTGTGATAGTGTTTGCGGGTGGGAGGATGTGTGTGTGGGTGTATGTGAGTGGTTATCTATGGTGTTTATGTGTATATTTAAAACATGATAGTGCAGGAAACAACATTATTGCACTTGGTTGTTGTGTTGAATATGTGTTGCTTATGCCATGATCATAAGGAGTGTGGAATGCTTTTTGTTTGGTGTGTAAACGTGAGGGGATTGGATTGTGGGATCAAAAGGCAGCACTTTTGCATCATTATTTTCCCTTCATATCCACTCGACCCCTTATGCCCCTGCCACCACACCCACTGTTTTCTCACCTGTCTACCCTTTTGCAGTATACATATGCATGCAAACAAAACTGAAGGAAAAGGAAAAAATCTAAACCAATTTGTGGTTCATAAGGATTAAAAAAAAAAAAAAAAAATGATATGAACTTGTTGAAGCTACAAAGAGCATAAAGCTTTGAGATGAAATTGAAGTAGAATGGACTTTTAAAAAAACACCCCCTTTTTTCATATATATATATATACAAGAAGAAAGTTGGAGAGGAAATTCTGTTATTTAAGAAAAAATAACACCAGTATTAGACTGAAATCCAAAACCTCCAGTTTTCAACGGAAGCTGAGCATTGTATGGTGGATAGAAAGGGGAGGTATGTTAGCACAGCACGCGTATCAAATTCTGATTCAAATCTTTGCAAACACAGTGGCAGGGAACCAACTTTATGTTCGACATACGTAAAATGTCCTGAGGAAGAGAATGTGTGTGTGATTACATGTCAGTGTACTGAGTGCGAGTGTCTTCATAGTTGTCTTTCTGGTGGCAGGTTTCGGATTGTGCGGCATCCCAGAAAACCTGATCAAAGCACTGGTGAAAACGAAGGTGAAAAACATTACGGCTATTAGTGACAGTGGCGGTGTGGCTGACTATGGCTTGGGACTGATGATGCAGCAGAAACAAGTAAGACTTCATTCATTTGGGGTTTACATTATTGGTTGTTTTTTCTCTCCTATATTCTGCTGTTTCGTGTGTGAGCTTGGAAAAGGTAGGTGGAAAGATTTCACTAAAATTGTCCGCCATGCAAGGTCATTGAAATAACCAATGAAGAAGCCTTCACATTGATTATGTAACCAAGTAGTGTTTTTGAACACATTAGTGGATGTTAAATGTGTTTTCTGGTGAGAGATGTTTCAGTTTTAAATGTTGCATTACTTTTTTCTTTCTTCAGTTTTTAAGTGGTATACCTGTTGTTCTACTTGATTGATTTTTTAAATATTTTATATATGATGCACATAATTTATTGATAACTGCCAGTAACTTGTGTGTGTGTGTGTGTGTGTGTGTGTGTGTGTGTGTACTGTAAGTGTGTGTGCGTGTATGTGTGTGTGTGTATTGTGGTTGCATTTACTTTTGTTTATATTATTGATACTGTTGGTTTCAGATCAAGAAGATGATGGTGTCCTTCATTGGGCAGAATCCAGTTTTTGAAAAACAGTATCTGTCGGGAGAGTTGGAAGTGGAACTGACTCCACAGGTTGGTGCACTGCCTCCTAAATGGCTCTAGGCTTACTTCTCTTTCACGTTATTCGGGCTAGATAACAGTTAAACATTGCAATGGTAGAGGACAGGATGTGTGGCCTTTTCTTTCAGAAGCCTTTAACACCCATCTTACGTCTTTTTATCATTTCTAATTAAAATTGTTAACTACTTCTTTGGAACTTGATGCAAATATCTGTCAGGTGCGTCAGATCCTCTGATGATGATAATTTCGTCAAAAGAGCTGTTACCTGTTTGGAGTGATTATGGTGTAGATCAAGTCAGAAAATGGAATACATTTCTTAAGATTTTGTTTAAAAACTGGTTTACATCAGACATAGACTGTTACTTAACAAATGAATGTGCACGTCAGTTCTGTAGCAGAACCACATAGCAGAAGGGACAACTGTTGCTTGACCACCTATACACTCATGGTACGGGTTTAATTAGTGTTAATGTGAAGTTAAGCAAAAACTCAGGCTTCCAATGGAGGCGCTGTACCATCCAGAATCGGTTAGCAGTAATGAGGGTTCGAGGCCCAGGTTCTGCATGGTATGTCCTTGGGAAAGGCTTTTTAACTCCAATTTCCCCTCATTCCACACATGTGAATGCTTACCTGAGTGGTTGGGGAAGGTTGAAACAGGAGGAGAGGATTGGGCTCCGCCTGTGACAAGCCATAAACATAGTGGATATAAATTCACTGACCCAATGTTGGAAAAAAGCTAACGGATCTTAATCCTTTGAGCCCTGACCACCGCTTTACTGGTGGTGGGGAGGGGTGGCATAATGCCTGGCCACCGGTTGAGCGGTGCGTAAACACTTGTGTTGTATTTTGCTATTGGTTGACTTATATTGAAGAGCCAATCAAAAAAACCATAATATTCTGACGTCAGCGAACGTAGTACCAACATTGCCGCGCCTTTTCACTGTGTTTTGTGCATGTGCTTTGGATAAAAAAGATCGATTTCTACCATGAAGCATGCAGAGTCTCAACCTGACACGCCTTCTTTGATCAACTGATTCTGCATGCTCAGATTTATTTTCAACATCACTATCTGTAGCAAAATCATCCAATTCGAATTCCACCTCACTATCAAAATAATCATTGTCATACTCTACTTCCGATAAATCATCAAGCATATCAATTACTTGCTGTGTTGTGTACAGTTGTTTTCTTGCACGTTTTGTCCCTGATTTCTGCCCTGATGGGCCAGGTTGAGACTGCACGCTTCAAGTGATTACGCACCGCTCAACCGGTGGCTGGGCATTATGTCATTTTTCTCTGCCACCGGTAAAGCGGTGGTCAGGGCTCAAAGGGTTTAATACCAATTATTTGCAAATTTTGGCTCAGGAGCTCAGAAGGGTTAAAATTGCTCAGGAACTCAGGGCTCAAAGGGTTAAACCTTTGAATATTTCCAACAGTATCTGGGAGGGGAGGGTGGTGTCCATTTTCGTTTAAAAAATGTTTTTAATATTAATTAAGGAATCACAAGTGAGGCAGGCTTTGACTATTTTGTTTTTTGTTTTATACTCGGTAGGAATCACATGTGAGCCATGAAGGGTTTATTTCTTGTGTGTATAATCTGCAGGGGTCGCTGGCAGAACGTATCCGTGCAGGAGGATCGGGCATCGCTGCCTTTTACACCCCCACTGGGTATGGCACACTGGTCCAGACGGGTGGCTCGCCCATCAAGTACAAACCTGGAGGCAGTGGAGAGGTTGAAATTGCCAGCAAGCCAAGGGAGGTAAGCTGAAAGGACATGTTAAATTGGAATGGATGTGACTTAGAATGGGAAAAGTATTTAGTATTTTCATGGAAAATTTCAATTCCATGTCTTGGAGAGGGAAAGGAGAAAGATCATGGTTAAGAATATCAGTAATAGATGTGTCCATTTACTGTGTTGGAGAAAAGAAAAAAGGCTAAGAATAGTGGCCAATGATGCCTGTATTGTGCATAATTATATCCTTTGAACGCCTTGGTTTTAAGGAATTAACCATTTTGTTATAGAGTGTTGGGGGATTTAACATTCTTTGGCTGCATCAGATACTTTTCTGTGATTTTAAACATTTACAATGATTTTCTTCATTTTTTGTAGAAAATGAATAAATTTCACCCAGTTTCATAAGATTTGTCTGATGCAAATTTGTTTCCTTCCCCTCCCCTCCCCTCCTGTGTATAGCATTTTGCATGTTTTATTGTGTTAAATATGTGTGCTAAATCAATTAGCATCCTTTTAGAATTGTTGCAGTTCTTGTGGTCTGAAGAGCAGTATACATGAATTGAAAATTGAATGAACTGCTTTTTCTCATGGAATATTTATTTCTTTGTAATTATTTGGTTAATGGAAACAGGAATGCAGTTAAGTGCAGGTGTATGTGGGTATGTGTCTGTGTGCAAACACTAGTGAATTGGTGAGGATGAATGGAACTTGGAAACCTTCTGTATGTGCATGATGTATCCATGTGTGTGTTGCAGATCCGTATGTTCAAGGGACGTAACTACATCATGGAAGAGGCAATCACTGGGGACTTTGCCATGGTCAAGGCGTGGAAAGCGGACAAGGCAGGAAATCTGACTTTCAGGTCAGAATAGGGCATTGCTATATTTTGCTTTAATTCTTTCACTTCCTAGTTTCTGTGTGAAAAACACTCTTCAGCGCCAAATATTTTAGACACATTGCTCATAGTCACAGGCTTCAATTCATGTCAGTATGACACAGTGGACGTGTTCACTACGAACTGGGTCAGGGAGTAAAGGTTAGTCATTGTTCTGTTGATGGGAAACAGGCTGCAGCTGTTAAGCTTTGTTACAATGTGAAAAACGGTCCTTTTAACCTGACCCCTGTATGTTGGTGCACTGTCCAGTCAGCTAAGGTTGCCTATGGCGGTGCACTGTCCAGTCAACTAAGGTTGCCTATGGCGGTGCACTGTCCAGTCAGCTAAGGTTGCCTATGGCGGTGCACTGTCCAGTCAGCTAAGGTTGCCTATGGTGGTGCACTGTCCAGTCAGCTAAGGTTGCCTATGGCGGTGCACTGTCCAGTCAACTAAGGTTGCCTATGGCGGTGCACTGTCCAGTCAGCTAAGGTTGCCTATGGCGGTGCACTGTCCAGTCAGCTAAGGTTGCCTATGGCAGTGAAAGAGTTAACCAGGTGACAGTGCCACTGATGTACAGTATATGTCACAGAACACACAGGTGCTATGCTGTGTTGATGTATGTTGTTTGTTTAAATACCATGCTATTTCTGTTTTGTTAGGCATAGCAGAATAGTCTGCTAGGCAGGAAAATTCATCCCTTTGATCTTGTAAGACATGAGATGGTGAAATGTTTGGGTGTGTGATAGTGAGTGAAAGGATGAAGCACGTTGTGACCTGTTCTCTCTCTCTTTCTCTGTGTATGTATGCGCTGTGAGCTAATTATATGTAAGAATCAGTTGTGTGTGTCCGTTGTGTGTAAGTTGCATAGTATACAGATTATTATTTCTGAGAGTGTTGATTGTAGGAATGGAACATTGTGATATTTGTTTTTTTTCTTCAGTCAGTTTGGGGGGTATGATGGAACTAAGATTATAGTTGTGATTTTTCCATTTCTCTGGAAATTTTCTCAATGTACAGCATCGCAAAATGTGTCAGCAGTGAAGGAGAAAATAGATCTCTTTAATTTATAAAATATGAAAATTGTGTATTTTTGTTGAAGTGCCTATCTTATCAAATTGTTGAAGCAAGCCTCCTGAATTTGTACATTTTTTTGCAGGTGGCCTTGTGATTTTTGCACCTAAGAAAAAAAAAAAAAGAAGATAAAGGCAAGTGATCAAGAGATGTACATAACACATAGCTTAGGCCTTGGTGTTAGCAAAATAACACTTCCTTCTTTACTGTAACAGAAAGTCAGCCCGGAACTTCAACCCTCCCATGTGCAAGGCAGCGACCGTGACCATTGCTGAGGTGGAGGAGATAGTGGAGATGGGTGAGATCCCTCCTGAAGACATACATATCCCACACATTTACGTCCAGCGAATTCTGAAAGGAGAAACCTTCGAGAAGAGAATTGAGGTGAGGCATTTTTTTAAGGCAGATGGCACAGCAGTGGCCTTGTGGTTTGAGTGCCTGTGAGTGGTATCATGTTCGAGTCTTTGCCTTCAGTGCGCCCAGACATTGATCTGTGTGTCTGACTCTTGAATTTTCAATATTTGTTGTCAGGGAGACTGACTTGAGCAGTCAGACTGCTGTACCACCTGTGTGTCTCATGAAACAGCAGAGACTGCTGGGCCAAAGATAGCTGTAAATGGTGTCAGTCATGATAAGACATATCTTTTATTCATTGCTTCTGTGATCACGGCCTGCAGTTTGCATATTCACTCATGTATCTTGAGTACTTTTGTGTGTTTGACAACTGGCCTACTTATCGTTTATTTTCCATTTTCAAACTATTATTTCATTCCTAGCTCAAAGCTTTTTTCAGTTTATGGCACTCAGCTTGGAATTTAAATCATGCTTTAATTACACATACTTAACTGTGACACTTCTACACTGTCAGGTTGGTTTCTTGAAAGTAGATAAAAACCATGACACTAGAGTACATCAAACTGGAATGCATGCTGTGGTCTGGAAGATTGTTTTGAATGTGTTTGTTAAGACAAACATTGATATGATTTTAGATATATGAAAGAGACCTATTCAACCAGATATTCATTGAAAGTTGCTCTGGATTTTATATTGACCTGGTCACAGTTTGTAGGTACTGTCTCACAACCCCTGAGTTAGGGTACATGTATTTAACATTCAAATCATGCCAGACACACCTGGTAGTTTTGAAGTGAAGACTAGATTTCTTGCACATATAGAGCAGTGTAGGGGTGTGTGGACGCAAGTTTACATTTTCACACACGCACACACAAATATACAAGCACTGTCACACATGCATCATAAAATGGTGAGTAAAAACTGCCTCTTTCTGCCCCGACAGAAACTGCGACTGCACGTGGATGAGGCGCAACATGCCACTGACAAGAGGTCGCTGGGCAGAGAGAGGATTGTCCGCCGAGCTGCTTTGGAGCTGAAGGACGGCATGTGTGGTATCCTTTCCTTGTTGGATACATAGATTAGTGATCAAATATTTGGTTGAAGGACTTTGCATGGGCTACACATGCAAGTTTATTTTAGTGTTTACACTTAAGATTTTACTCTGTGCTGCATAATTGAGCATGTTTTACATAGGAAGGCTCTAGATAGATTGAATTACACTATATCTTCCTGTTTAAAAGCATGGTAAAAAAAACAACAAAAAAACAAAAACAAACATTAAAACATGAACAAAATGTGCACTGATCCTCCCTTGTTTCTCAATCTGAATTTGTTTTCTTAATGTACAGCTGTTTGAACTTCATTGCATACATTTCTTTCATACATATATTCACAACATAATTTTAGTGCATTTCCATGTGTAGCCGTGTTATTAACTCGAGTGGTACATTGTAAGGGGACTGTACAAAAGAATTACTGATTTACTGAATTAAAGTGTATACAGATGAAAGGAAAAGATCCGCGCACTGGCCAGGGGTATGTAGCAAGCCAGTCACAAAAATGTTTTTCTATTGTTTTATTTTTACAATAGTTATTAAGAAGAGAAGAAAAGACGATGCCTGATAAGACACAAGTAACAAAATAATCATAAGTTTAACATGTCAGCACAAGTGGATAGTAAGCACATACATATGACAATGGAAAGACTATCAATTGGTTTGGCGTTGGCAACAATATAAAATAATGCATATGTGTGAAGAGCAAACACTGACATCAGAGGATATTTCTAATATATTTAAACAGTGTAGATAAAGTGGTTAAAGCTAAGCTGGTTTAGTGAAAGTACACTGACAGTATAGATTTAGTGAAGCTCACACTATGTCAAAGTGACAAAATGAATCGGTTATCATGTATCAATTACCAGACTGCGATACCTATCAGATAGTTTTAATCAGTAACCTATACTAATCCAGCACTATCTTGTAATCATCACAACAGAATACTACACACATCTTAGAGTACTGAGCACACTGTAACTGAGGCTGGTAGTACTGAGAGTCAGTGTTACACTGTAGCAGTACAACTGATATCAGCATGTAAAATAATACATGAATAATAGAACAAGATAATAGAATCAGTGGCTTTGATATTAAACACTGGCAAACTGAGAAACCAAATAGTAAGTGCTCAATACAATGATTGGAAGAACTATCATGGCTTGCCCATTAAGTGGATTCAGCTAAAGGCCAGTACTCTACATTTTAATTTCCTCCACTCAACGTGGGATACACAAAGCCAAACCTTCATCAGTGTGAGGAGAATGAAAGATTTCTGCGTCAAGAATCTACGTCAATAACTTGTGATGTTCAAATCACCAAACAGTTTGAGAGCACATCATAGTGACACGATCATAATTTACGTCAATCAATAAACACAGTAAACATGGCCTGTGACTGAACAACTATGCAATTCTTCTGACAAAGTTTACCGACCCACAATATTATCAACATGCTTATATGAACACATGTGTTGAAACTTACAGTTTACAAATCATCGACATGTTTTAAATGGCGTACTTACAGTAGAATATTAGGCAGCTGACTGTGTGTGCGACATGCTTGACGTGTGCTTGAGAGTGGCACCTTAGAAAGTGACCGGCAGACGCTTACATTTCAGAATTGAATCTGAATAGTGTTACTCCACAGGAGTTACCTCCTCATGTCAGTGGTTGGACACCGTTACTGCAGTGAAACTGTCGTCCACTTTACGGCATATACTGTGAGTTGAACTACAGTTAGTAGCCAGCTGAGCACTTGGCTACACATGTAAGGGCATTGAACAGATTCCTTTCAACCCCTCAGAACTTTCCGACTTCATGCAGGCATTTTGTTCAGTAAGGGCATTGAACAGATTCCTTAACACGGAACAGCAAACCTGGGAATCGGACTGCCAGTCATGGCCAGCAACTACATCAAGCCGGGAACCAAAGTCACTCTCCACAGCGAGAATGGTATCCTGGGGATGGTGAGTGTCAGACTTTTTGTGGAAATAGATTTATTATTAGTTTTCAGTCATACGCATTCACTTATGCATAACTTTCCGGTGAGTTTTCACCAGCTTGTTACTGCATAAAATACTTTACCAGTACCTGCTTTTACCAACTTGTTCATGCATACAGGTATTTACTATCTTGTTTGCGTATAATTTACTTTCCTGTTCCAGGCATTCACTGACTGGTTTGTGCAGAAAAAACCTTACAATGCAGACATTCACCAACATTTGTGCACAAATCATTTTCCAGTTCATGCACAAATCCCTTTCTGAATCTGGCATTCACTAAATTGTTGATTATAGCCCTGTATGATGTTGGCATTCACTAAATTGTTCATGCACGTATCCCTTCTCCAATGCAGGCAATCATATTACTTTCGCGTAAGTACAAAGACACAGTCCTCATTTTCTGAGCACACTGTTGGTTTTTATGGCATTCATTTTCACTTTGTATTGGTTCTGATAAGACAGTAAAGACCAGATGAAGCGTGCCCACCCCCCTTACACCAAAGTTTAGCCTCCTTTTTTAGTGTATTTTTTTTTTATTATAAATTTTAATTCTACTTACATGCCATGAATCTAGTTTTGTAAATTTCCCCTGCGAAAAAAAAAGGAAAGAAGTTTTTAAGGATCATTGTTATGGGTGTACTAGGTTGGCCTCTTACTGTAAAGTGGTGTGATGCATTTGTTTGATGTGAAGTGTCAGTCAGTTTCCAGTACTTTCAGGTATCCTGCAGACTATGCAGGGAACTTGGATGCTAATTAATTTAATGCATGGTTGATGGCCAGGAGACATTGAGAGCATCATTCAAGCTGAAAGTTGTGGGATAGTTGTGCTGAAGGTGGGAAGTGAATACAGTGTGAATGACATAAGAATGATTAAAATGTCGCAGTTTTTTTATTTATTTAAAAAAGTTTTTTTTATAAAGATTGTGTGTCCAGCATCTGCTTTTCAGCCCTCATAATGTCCTGTGTGTTTGATCAGAGTTCAGTTTATTGCTGAATACTAAATGTAAAGGACTTGTAATTTGGCAAGGTTCAGAGCTACGTTGATTTGACAAGGTTTCAAGGGCAGTGTTTGAATTCCAGACAAGATTGCAAAGGCAGTGTTTGCTGTTAAATTCCATCATAAAATAACTTCTCTTTAACTGGCCAGCTAAATGTTTCTGGTCAAGACTGGGCCGTGTTGTCTCTCTCCCCATGTTTTGCTATTCATCTGCCTGGATCAGAGATCCTCTTTCTCCCACCAGGAGTGAAGTGGTTTACATTTGTGATGCTGGGTTGCAGGGTCCGTTCCCCTACCCAGGGGAAGAGGATGCCGACCTGATCAGTGCTGGGAAGGAAACTGTGAGCCTTGTGCCAGGAGGCTCTTACTTTGCCAGTGACGAGTCGTTCTCCATGATCAGAGGGTACGTAGGCTGCTTGTGTGTTTTGAGAGAAAGGAAGACTGCATAATTTACAGGTATGAAGATGTACACCACAAACATCCTTCAAGAAAACCACCACATGTAGAAATAGCAATCACTGTGGACCCCACAGTTTCTCAACTACTCCTGTTTCTCAACAGTAATATTAGAATTCCTCACCATTTAAAGTGGAATGTCAAGTGTTTGCAAACTTTTCCTTGATAGTCCAAGTGTCATCAAATAAAATAATGTCTTTTGGCATGCATATGAACAACTTGCAAAAATGAAGTATAGGAAGATAAAGTTTGTGATGGATTTTGTTTGTTGCTGACAATTTTTTGGAGATTAAAAGTTTGCTGGTTGGTTACAGGGGTCATTTCTGCATCACCATGCTGGGCGCTTTGGAGGTGTCTGACCATGGAGACCTGGCCAACTGGATGATCCCTGTGAGTTATGAAAACTGTCCAGTGTGTGTGTGAATAGAATAGAATAGAATAGAATGAGTTTTCTTTTTTGGTGGTGAAGTGGGGGGGAGGGGGAGTATGAAATGGATGTACAATATGAAATGAGTGCCAGCATTACCTGGCACCATTATTTTGTAATCCCCTACAGAATTGCGTTGGAATTGTCTTGTAACAGACTTTTCTGCATCATTTGAATGTCCTGTGTACAGGACTTCTGGTTATCTCTTCTGAAAGTATTATGGAATTAGTTCTGGCTGGGAATGTACATTTAAGTGTCACCTACTTGACATGGGCATCTGTAAGATGTCCTTGATTTCCTAGCGAATACTACCGTAAAGATTGTGAAAGGTGAACAAAATAAGCACTGTCATGGAATGGATAGCAACACTGAATTATGGGGCCATACAGAAAGCATGGTGGCAGTATCCACGTTGGAAGGAATGGCCACTCAAATTTGGTTTTTAGATAATCGGTGATATCAGAAGGGTGGCACCTCTGAATATCTCAGTAAGCAACATTGCAGGTCATCAGCTAAAGCAGACTTCGATAGCACTTTGTATTTCTGGGACTGGAACAACATGAGCATTGGTGTGGATGAAAGAAAAAGTCAAAGAATGAGAGGTTTTCATCAGTGTTGTGCTGATTCTCCATAAATAAAATGGTGTCAAAAGTGAATATTATTTGAGGGTGGTTTATATAAAGTTGAGAGTAACTGATGTGACCTGTGTACTGTATCATAACAGGGCAAGATGGTGAAAGGCATGGGAGGAGCCATGGACCTGGTGTCCTGTGGACGTACCAAAAGGATCATCACCATGGAGCACGTAGCTAAGGTCAGTCCTGTATGAAAGTGTGTCATTTTCATCTTCATCTGAAAATTAGCTGTAAGTGATGTAGTCATTATTGGCTTCCTCTCTGGGGTTTGAATTCTGTTTTTTACCAATAGCTGTTTTAACATTAAAAGAAATATATGTATACAAAATATGTTCATGCCAACAGCTGCTATGAAGTGGTTAATGTCAGGAAAGTGATGTCTGGGAGGACACAGGTCATAGCTTCTGCCCATAGTTGAGTGTGCTGTTGGTTGAAATGTGAAGATTGGGAACACAGTCGATGACATCTGCTTCCCAGATGTGTCTTGGGAGAGTTGCTTGAATTTCCTGACCAACATTGCAGGTGTCTGTATTTTTGGAGTTAGACTGATGCTGGGATAGATCATGAAAGGAAGCGTCGAGTACATGTTTGTCATGAAGTCCCAGATTCTGTCCAGGTGACGTCGGTTTCATTTTCCTCCATCATAAGTGTTTGTGACAAAGTAGGGTAGATAGGCCTGATTGCAAATGATCCAAAGTGACCAGCTCAACTTGTGTATTGCACAGATAACAGGTTGTATGATCATCAAATGTAGCTCTTCTGTTTTTGAAGGCTTTCTCCGATTGGTTGCACCAAAAGTTAGTCTGCAGTTAGTCTACTCCTTCTGTCTTAACATTTTTTCAACTGATGAAATAGCAGGGGTATCTGAGTGTAAATGCAAACAGGCAAGTGTGAATGATGGGTTTGGGTACTTGCGGACAATTAAAACAAAGCATTAGACATGACATATTATTGAAACATAGGACCAGACTGTAGTATTGTTTGGTTTGATCATACACACACAAACACACCCTTTTGAGAACACTCAATAATAATAATGAATATTTGGACGCCCTATCTCTGGAGAGCTCAGAGCATTTACAAATACAATTACACATACATATGATGCAGATACACTTCATAACATTCATTTGCCTATATGCATCACAGAATAAACAGGTCACACACACCAGGCATTCATACCGATACAGCCCCATGCCTCTCTCCACCCACCAACAATCGCAGACACACACACAGGGCGGGAAACCTAATCATAAGAACTGTGGACAAAGTGAGTTTTGAGAGCTGATTTGAATGAGGACAAAGACTGAGCGTGTCAGACAGAATAAGGAAGTTTGTTCCAGATGACAGGTCCAATGAAAGAGAAAGCATGTTCCCCATGGAGTTTTTTGCCTGAACAGCATCGTTTGCAAATACACTTGTATCAGAATACCCTTTGGTCTGATTGCAAACGACTATTTTAGAGATTCCTGTCAAAACTGATGTTCTGATCTGTCACCGGCATGCATTCTTAAATCTCCCAGCACTGTGTCAAAGTTCAAGTTGAGTCTTGCTTGCTTCCCTTGATTTTAGGATTGTGAGAGCATGTTTGTGAACGTGATCGGTAGTGGTGCTCGGAGAGAATAAAGCGCACGAAAATAGGCAGAAATAGCTGTTGTTTGACTGGTTCTTGGAAATGAAGATTCATTACAGTATCAGAATGAGGTTGAATCCACCATTAAATTGTGAAATGTATGCGGTAAGAACACTTCAAGTGGGGTGATACACGAAACATTCGCTATTAGGCATACCTACCATATGTAGTGTTTGGCGTTTGTGAATCAGAACATCTACTGAACACCTGAAGAGCAGCATGGCCTTCTGGTGACCTAACACTGATAGGTCTCTGCAGACTGCAGCAGTTCAGGTTATGCCACCATTGGAGGTTGCAGCTGTGCACCATGTTAAGACATTTCGGTGATTTTCAGCCCATGGCTGAATGTGCATTCTCAGTAACTATAACTTGTGGCACTCTTGGTCAATTGGGGGCGTAGTATAGGGTCTCCTGTGGTGTGTGCATATGGTGCTTTGTCACTTCATTTATTTTTTACAAAACGTGTTGATTTTCAGTTGTGTAATAGTGATTTTTTTTTTTTCCAGACGGGCAAATCAAAACTTGTCAGAGAGTGCAGCCTGCCTGTGACCGGCAAACACTGTGTGGACATGGTCATCACAGACAAGGTAGGAAAGAATTTTTTGTTTATGCAGTGCACAGTTTTGTTCGACACTGGATGTGGAATAGCGAAAAATACTGGCTGATCATATTCTTAAGATGAAATTATCTTTGCCAGTATTTTTTTTTTTTTTTTTTTCAATACACACATCTCCAGATAGAAGTTGGGTCAACACAAATCCATGAGTATCATCTGTTATTATTCCTTTCCACCCCTGTTAACAAAATATCAAATCTGTGAAACAGGCCTCATGTTGAACATGTAAATGTTTGTTGTATTCAGGATATGTTCTGCCAATATCTGCTCCTGCAACAAAGTAACAGATATATTCAAGTAAGGCTTGGGGCTATGTGTGTAACTGCTAAAAATGACTTGCATTTCCATTTTCATAGCAGTCCAGTTATCCTCCAGCCTTCCTTCAAGAGTAAAATGCACACACATTCATTCAAATACTTTGGCCAACTGATCTATTCAAACCTACTGTTCTCATGGAAGAAATGGTGTATTTACTCCCATTTTCCTACTAGTATAACCTGGTGAATAACAGGACTGACACACTGCAAATAATAGTGAACCAAGATGTGGTTCAGATAAGGAAAGATGCACTTAAATACTGTATATTGGAAGGGCAATGCAGTAGAATCGGGATTATGGTAGATACAGGGGGTTGATTATGATGGCGGCACATGTCATTTTCTGATGAGCAGCATCAAACATGAACAGTTAAAGGCAAATTGCATCAACAGTTTTTTTGTGATGTCTAGTAGATCATAGCATTGAAAGAACTCTACATTTTTATGGTACAGTGCCAAGTTTTAGCTGATATTTGATAGGATGGGAGTGTTAATCCACTAACTTGCATTTTCCTGGCTTGCTCACACAGGCTGCAAAGCTTCCAGTCCTTGGCAAACAGCCCTGACTGTCAGGGAACTTGGTGAATTTCTGTGTAACATGGAATGACAATACAGGGGTGGATCACTGTCTGTACAGGGTGTGTTTGAGATCGACCCCGAGAAAGGCATGACCCTGATGGAGATTGCTGAAGGAGAGACTGTGGAGAGTATCAAGGCAGCCACTGACGGTGAATTCAGGGTGAGTTGGCCAACTACTTTGTATGTCATGGCACTGTTTGTGAGTGTGCATATGGAAATTCATTGTGGATGGATAAACGGTGTTTTATTAAATAACAATTTTATTTAAACAATCCTGATGTTCCAAAGTGCATTGCAGTGGCTTTCATGATGGAAAAAGAGTATACTTAAAGCCTGTATTAAAGAAACGGTTACTTTGGTTTATGGAATATAACTGATTAGAATGTATATTGTTCCAGGTATCCCCTGACTTGATACCAATGCAGCAGTCGGAGGTGCAGTGAGTGTTCTGGACAAATGTCGAAACTTGTGACAGTCGGTCAAGGCTGTTACGGGACTGGACTGAGCCACTGGTTTGGCCAACTGTAGTGGTGTACATCATGATAGGCTTCAGCTGCAACATCTTTAACGATCCAACTTGAAACTGTGATTCACATATCCCAGTACCGATGCCTGCACCCACTTCAAAGCAGGGAGTTATGAAGTCTTGGGATGGGCGGTTTTTATTACTTTATTATTATTTTTTTTTATTTTTTATAATTGACTGTGTCACCTGTCAGATCTTGCCATCTTATCTTGAACAATGAAGTTATGGAGGGGAAAGAAAAGAAAAGTATTGTTCAGTGTTATGTCCAGTTTTGGTCATGAATACTCAGTCTGCCAGCATTTGTATCGTAATCAGTTTCCAATGTACTCTTTCATACAGAAGAATCAGCATGGTTTTATTTGTACAATTAAAAAATACTCCAGTGTACAGTGTGTATCTCAACAACAGGAAAAAATCTGAAAGGCCAACAGTATTGAGCCCATTTTCTTAGAGGCTTATGCAGTGATCTGCCCAAGTTTCTTGTACAGACTGACCTTCTAGTTCTGTATCTAACAGTCTAAACTGGATCGTGCCCATTGATGCATGCTACACCAAGAAAGAAGAAACTGAAGTATATTAACTGCTAGCAATACTTCACTTAAAACTATTGTGTGATACATACAAGTACTTTTATAGGGCCTCCAGTCCTCTTTAATGCCTCAACTGTTCAGTCACGGGGCAGCTTATGCAACACACAAAATGTTTAACTCAGTATACACAGACCTGAATTATGAGCAAGTGCATGTAACATTTTACTTGCAGAAACAGTACCATTTGATAATAAAAATTCCAAAGAGCACCTTGCGTTTTGTTTAAAACAACAAAAAACATTCACAATTTATAGAAACCTGTCCTTTAGTTAAATTGTAAAATGCAAAAGGAAATCACTTGTGACATGCTGAAAATGTATTTTTCCTGTCATGTGGAAGATGGTGCACATGTTCATGTGAATGTATGATGAAGATGTTGGGTCAGGGCCACTGAACAAGTTCCCAACAATCTGTACAGCCACTACAGATACAGTTGAGTAGAATGTACAAATCTTGTGAAAGATCACATTGAATCTCAGCTGCTGTCTTGTTTATCTCCACTTTTTAAAGTTTTGTATGTTTCAAGGTTACTGTGTGTATTAAGTACTTCTTACAAAATTTAACGTGCTAGAATTTTACTTTTAGTGCTGAAAAATGACTGAATATTGACAGGTAGGTTTTTGAAAGTTTGGGAACAGAGCAGAAGAATACCTGTATTGAGTGGACCAGTTCCAGCAACCATCATAGTACTGCACTTCCACAAAGTCAGGAAGCGCATCCCCCCCGCCCCCCCCCCCCGAACATTTAAAAGGTATGTGTGTGTGTATAAAGGAGAGAGATAAGGATGCTAGTCTTTAAATCAGAGCAAGATTCACATATTTAGACATAGGGATCTCTGCTATTTTGTGTAGAAGACTGGATTATTTTTGTGCATTTACATTTGAAGGCAGTCGGACTGGTCTGTAGTTTTGGCATTAGTACTCTGAAGACCAGAATGAAACAGTTTTTATCTCCCCAAATGTTAATGAGCCACAAATAATCATTACAATTCCATTTATTATCCTTTTCTTGTGATGTGCCAGGTTTTGTAACTTTGGAAATGGCCATATTGGAATGGGAAATAGTTTAGGGAATTTTAACATTATCACCATTCAGCTTCCTGGGTGTGCAATAAATCGGTTGTGTGTAATTTCTCCAAATTAATTTCTTGTTCATAAATTCTTTAACTTGACTGCAATGTGGTTGAAAAAAGTTGCTTTGCAATTTGGACAATACAGTAATGTTAATATTGCCTTCTTACAAATTGTGATATATACACTGTTGTGCAAGAAATGCTGAGGTATTTTTCTCCAAATTCACACGTTTGGTGGCATAAGACAGTGAAACAATGTTCACTGGCAAAGTTACATCGCACAACCGAGGCACAAAAACGGCCAGTTTCAAAATGTGCCTTTCCCATGTGACAACTGGTACCAAGCACTGTCATGTTACATGGGGTGCATTAGCACCTTAGATGAACCAGCCTCCCACCACTGGCTGCTCAATAAGATGGTGGTTTGCATGCTCCACCTGGATAGACTGATAATGGGGCCACTGGGTGTGCACTTTATGAATGGTGCACATGTAACTTTCTAGGGCCCATCCACACCCTACCAAGCCATTTCACAGCATGGAAAAGTGACCTTGACACCCCCCCATGTATAACAACAACACTCCCAATTCCTTGCTCACATTGTGCTGCCCTGTGTCAGTGCTATGGTTGGGGACTGGTCCTTGGTCTATATTCGTTTCCTCTCTCTCTCTGCCTGAATGACTGGGTATTTTTTCTGCAGTTTGGTTCCACAGCTTGACAACTTCAGCTGATTTTTGGTTGACTGGTCTCACCTTATATATTTTGTACTTCCCATGCTGTTGAGCCAGTGTGTTCAGTTTCAACTGAAAAACAAAAGAATACAAAACAAAAATTCCAAAAGCTTGAAATGCACCTTTTGAATAGTGTCTAGCACCTTGGTTTTACATTGTCATTTGTAATTGTGATAAAATGATGATTTGTGGAAAGCTCAAGGAATGTAAATGTGTGTTATTAAAAAGAAAAAAAAAAAGGAGAAAAGTGGAACTCACAATATTCATGTGATACTGACTTGCTGATCATATAAAACTATTCTTACAGGTTATTTGATGTTTCATTGCAGAATGATTATTGCTCAGTAGTGTGTTTTTAAACTGACATGAACAAAATCAAGCTTGCTCAATGTAACCCACATGTGTGCAGGACTTTGATCGGGATATGATTCTGTAGATAATTTATTTCCAGAGGATGATGCTTTTAAAGGACAATTTACTGTTTCATTACCTCTATTTCATATGTTTTCTTTATGTTGTACATATGTGCAAGTATACATGTGTATAACAGTGAATTAATGTGTGTTAATATAATATGAGAAAATATTTTGTACTTGTGTGAATTGGAAGATGTGTGCATGTTTTTTTTTCTTCTTCTAACCAATGCAGGGGTTTTAAGATTAAAAAACAAAACAACAAAATATGCATTATATACATCTTTGTCTTCAGACATCATCAAATGTATTGCATGCTTACCCAAAGGAGAGGTTTTTCTATAGTACTGCTTAACCCTTTATCTTCTCTTTTTTCTGTGTTGTAAGTGGACTTAATGCAAATAATTTGATACCAGTCTCAGTTGAATCACCCCTTCGGTCTATTCTGGGTGATAGGATTAAACATTTTTACCATTCTTTGAAAAGAAGACTCTGTAACTCACTTTTCTTGGAGATGGGAGGGGAGTGAGAAAAGCCGCATGTCAAACACTTGTCTTGCTGATAAAAACATTTACTTTTTAATTACTTGCACCAGCCCCCCGTATCAGAGGATTTAGTGCTGTGGACTGGTGACTGAGAACATAGGTCTAAAGCCCCATCTGAGGCACATTGTGGCATTGTTTCAATCCACTGACAGATCCTGCCCTGAGTTGAGTGTGCCATGAGCTCAAACGGGAATGCTGGAACCATAATGTTGAGTCATTCACTTGATGTACCTTTTGGAGAGTTGCTAAAAATTCCTGACCAACACTGCTGCACATGTCTGCATCTCACAGGTGTGGATGATAAAGGGAAACAACATGAAAACGAAGTGTTGAGCACAGTCCTAAAGCTAAATAAATCTCCAAAGCAGTGTTACCACCCTCAAAATTATGAAAATCAGAATCTGCCTTAGATTCTTCAACCTTTCATGCCTGCTCTCATAGCCTCAGTTTTGAGCACTGCCCTATATCCAGTCTACCATTTCCAGTGTGTGTGATAGGACATAAAAGCAGAATTTCTCCTCCACACTCATGCATGTGGTAAGTCATGTTAAAAGTCCCTTGTCAGCACTGACTGACATAGTGGTGGTTTCTGTTTAAGAGGACTGCAATTGAAAGATTACTGTCAATAGACTGCTATACAAGTGGTGTGCTACATCTGTGTGCTGAATCAGAACAGCGTTACCAATGTCAGTCAGCAGAGGTGCAGGGTCTCCTGGAGTGTGGCCACATTGTGCACTTACACCAACAGTTCCCTGTGGGCTGCTGGCATGGAGGCAGCGCAGCAAGTCCGAGTATGGCTGTGTTTGAGGAAGCCCGGACAAAAAGAAGCGAATGCCACTGACCCGCAGCCAAAGAACAGAAAGGTGGTGTATGAGAACGATCTGATGGAAGCGAAGAAGAAGCAAAAATAGATTCCATAAACCATCTGAAGACGTGCTGAAACAGTGCCGAGGTACATCTGTGTGAATGAGTATTCTTAAGCATCAATGTTTAATCATTTTTATTGCCATAGACTCTTCCCCTCAACTTGCATTTTGTTGCCACACAATACACAATGGTGTGTTAATAGTATTAACTCACTGGACAGTGGGGGACCTGTTAGAAAAGTAACTGCACTAATCCATCAATCACAATTATAGCCTGGGCCAACAAATAAGGGACTTTTCAGCATTGTATACATTACATGTTAAAAATGAAAAACATTTAAATCAAATAACAACATAGCCTGATGAATCAAAAATTAACATTTAAATCAAATTAAAAAAAAGAAGGAAAAACACTTAAATAACAACATAGCCTGATGAATCAAAAATTAACATTTAAAAAAAAGAAAGAAAAAGAAACATTTAAATTAAATAACAACATAGCCTGATGAATCAAAAATTAACATTTAAATCAAATAAAAAAAAAGAGAAACATTTAAATCAAATAACAATATAGCCTGATGAATCAAAAATTAACATTTAAATCAAATAACAACTTAGCCTGATGAATCAAAAATTAAGTTCACATTAAACATTCACGCATACACACAAATTCAAATGAGGAAGATACTATCAGAAATAGAAAACGTGCGTAAGTTAGAAACATGAAGTTCTCGTGGAACCAGCAGTGAGTGTGTGTGTGCGTGTGCGAGCATGCGCATGGCGCATGCGATACCATGCATATCAAGTCAATGACTCAGACGTTTCAAACTGAGAAGCTCATTTACTGACTTCTGAGAGCTTGCAGGCTGGACACCTTATTTAAGGTTAATTAAGGTTAACCTTAATTAAGGTTTCTCACATTTCACAAAATACAAGTACTGAGACAGGCCCTACATATATTTAAAAACAAAAAAAACAACAGCAGCAGCAGAATGCAGTCCGCAGAAAACATTCACCGAGAGAAGACACACACCAAGCAATACAGATAAATCATAGGATATCAGACAAACACACACACTGTGTGAAGAGATCCAACTGAGTATTAAATTTTGTGAACAGAATCAGTAGAGAACAGAAAACACTGATATAAAGGAGAATCAACAAACTAAATTCTTCCTGAGCCCCAAACCTTGGTGGAGATCACGCCTTACACTGAAGTGCCCAGCCTTTCCGAGGGACCTCTCGCTGTCAAACGGTCTCGCACACCTTGGAAGAAAAGAAGAAGAAGAAGAAGAAAAAAAAAAAGGAGCAACGCTGGTTTTTCACGCTTGCTTACGCATTGACAACAGCACATTAATTAGGCGGAAAGGTCTCGCTCGAGCCACCCAGGTGGCACACACTGACACCAGCGGCATGCCTTCTCCATTGCTCACGAAACTACGCGAACCCTTCTCTCTCTCTCTCTCTCCGGCTCTGTGTGTGTGTATGTGTGTGCGAGAGAGAGAGAGAGAGAAAGAGAAAGAGATAGACACAGACAAACTGACGGGCGCGTCAAAATTATCAAACGTTTAAATCGTTAGCTTTCCTATAACTTCACGACAAAGAATGGTTTTAATAGCCCAATATATCTACTCTTTCCAGTATATAAAATACTGATATGGCGGTTTGTTTCAGTTATCCCATAAACATCTCTACCTTTTTGTTCATTATTCTCGTGCGCGTGCGTGCGCGTGTGTGTGCGTGTGCGTATGTGTGCGTGCGCGCCTGTGTGTGTGTGTGCGGTGTGTGTATGTGTGTGTGCGCGGGCGTCAGTGCGTGCACGCGTTTATGAAGAGAAGGGAGCGCCGTACGAAAGCGACTCAAAAGATAAAGAGGGAGAGGGGGTGGGGTGGGGTGGGGGGTGGGGGTGGGGGAGACAGGGAGAGGGTGAGAGAAACAGAGACAGCGAGAGACTTCTTTGTGCCAGCAGAGACAGGAAGTGAGGAAACGGTTTCAGATGCCCAGTCACCGACACAGGCTGAAAATACTTGGGCCCTCTCAGTTTCCGGTAAAACCCCGTGTCAGTGCATTTCTGAAATGCTTCTTTGGAAACACTAGTCGCGTTCCACTGGACGGGCATGGTGTTTTTATTTTATTTTATTTTCTATGATTCATTCTATGAAACCGTTCAAGGGAACCACCTCGGAAGTTCGATTTTCTTCTTCTTCCAGGAGTCATTACTCCTGCTGTGAAGGTTCACTGGTTTTGTTCATGAGCAATCACAGTGAGGTGTGTGTGTGTGTGTGTGTGGGGGGGGGGGGGGATGGGGGGTGGGGGGGGGGGTGCGGTGTGTGTGTGTGTGTGTGTGTGTGTGTGTGTGTGTGTGTTGAATACAGGGAGTGGGTGGGAGAGAAAGAGACTAAAGAGAGGGGGAGAGAGAGGGAGGGAGAGAGACAGAGAAAACATACTGTGTATTCGCTTTAAGCCTCAGTTGTCCCCTCGTCAATGAAGGGGATGTGGATACAAAAACCTAAACAGAGACAGGCGGTCCGGAGATGATGAATGCGTCAAAGAACGTCCATGTGCACGCCACCATTGATTAATACAGGAGATTCTATAATCATCCATCCATTTCATCTATCTACAACCCTCACTCTCTTCCGACATCTCTAACTGCCCATTCAGTTTGCGCACCCCCACCCCCAAACCCTCCTCCCCATTCCATTACTCAGGTACCTCCATAACTACCCCCACCCAACACACCCTTCTCCAGTGTTACCACCTCCCTACAGCTACCAGCACCACTGCACTTTTCTGTTCGTCATTTTTCCTTTCCAGCTATCTACCTCTGCCTAAAGCCGCATCGTCACAAGGCAAGGCAAGGCAAGACAGACTGGGCGTCAAACTGAAAGCGGGGCGGTGGTGAAGTGGACAGAGCCCCGGACATCTCATTGTGACATGACAGGTTGAACACAACATACAACAAGAAACGCAACACGATCAACTACAATAATAATAATAATAATGGTACTTATATAGCGCTGAATCTTGTGCATAAACAAATCTAAGCGCTTTCGCACCAGTCATTCTCACGCACGCATAACTCTACAACTGGAGAAATTAAAGACAAGGAAGAGGCAGGGAAGGGAGGCTATTTTGGGAAGAGGTGGGTTTTAAGGCCAGACTTGAAAGAGCTGAGTGTGGAGACTTGACGAAGTGAAAGAGGAAGTTCATTCCAATTGCAAGGTCCAGAGACAGAGAAAGAACGGCGGTCAACAGTCGAGAGTTTGAAACTACAACTCAACACGGTACAATATGATACAATGCAATTTTTCAAAGCAAGCTCTAGACCGATGCCCAAGAATGATACTGCCAATCATTAAAATTTTTTGACGCTGTTTCTTGCCAAGCCGACCACGAGGCAGTCACGCGGGGACTGCTGAAACTATTCAAAGTGTCGTAAAATACAAGGCGAAGCCTGAACGGCCAAACCTATCATCTATTACACTGTAAAACTTTCCTCCAGAAACAAAGTTAGACATCTGGAATCCTCTTCTGAGCCAAGGGATGTCCATAACTACCATGTCCGTAAATGCAGTTTCCCGCGGACCGAGCCAAATGTAAAACAAGTTCAACACGGGTGCAAACAAGGCACAGCTGCACAAAATGATACCGTTGTCAATTCCTGGTAAAAACCAAATCATGCACACATGGAAGGATTGAAATTACACCGGCGAGCGATCATGCTTACCGCTACGGACACACCTGCATTTTTAAATGGCTTATGTTAAATTAAGCTGGATATTTTACATTTATGACCGTGGCCTGAAAAAAACAAGAAGCATGAGAAGTTTTAGGACACAAGATGCCTCGGAAAAATCTTTAACAGATGAAATTTCATCCTCTGAGCACAAAATCCATGTCAGCGTTTGGTTGGTTATGGAAACAATTACATACCCAGCAGGCAATACCCCCCCCCCCCCCCGCCCCCTCGAAAACGCAGTACGATTGCCTGCATGGCAGGGGTAAAACTGGTCATACACGTTTATAAACACGAGTGAACGTGGGAGTCCTGCAGCCCATGAATGAAGATTCTCTGATCAGTCAGCGATCTCCAGTGTGGCATACAATGGCATGCACGTGAAGCATGGACTGCATCACTCCCACCACTCCCATGCCCCTCTCACCGAGACTTTCCAATCTGGTCAGATTGGACCACACACACACACAGACACAGACAGAAGGACACAAAGAGAGAGCTCGGAGAGAGAGAGAGCTCGGAGAGCTCGGAGAGAGAGAGAGAGAGAGAGAGAGACAGACAGACAGACAGACAGACAGAAAGGAAAGAGACAGAGAAAGACCGAGAGAGCGAGAGAGAGGGTCCGATAAGACTGAACCGGCACCAGTCATTTAAATCTACGACTGGTGGCATGAGTTCCATCATCCCGCCGTTATCAAATTATTTACATACATTCAGGTTAAAAGTCGACACCCGTCTTGCCAGGCATTGTGACCGACGGTGATGACCATCCTGGGACAGATGGCGGGGAGGAGGGGCGGAGGCCATTGATCATATCCCAACGCCACCAGAACGACCGACAACTCTGTGGGCATGGAAAATATCGTTTCAGTTTTAGACACACGGATTCGTTTTCCGATTGTTCGTCTGTGGGCCGGCGTTCAGCCGTGTCATTCACACAGTCCACATCCCATCCCACAGGAGAGGCGTTGACTGCCTCGTGTGTGATCACTGCCTTACGTGGGTGCTGTTCTTGGGTGTGGGTGTGAACTTGATCTGACTCATTCTTGGTCAAAACGAAAACTCAAAATTAATTATCGTCATTGTTGCTCATCGCCCAACCCGGACCACACTGACGAGACTGGCAGATCGGAGCTGAAAACGCTTCTAGTATCAGTGCCATAGAACATGACAGGGATATGAATAAGGACTGAAATAGGCACAAGTACAGCATGGCTATATCTACCTACCTACCTATCTATCTATCTATCCATCCATCCATCCACATATATCGGTATGACTGCTACTGACACACAGCATGGCGTGTTGGTTATCGCGTTCTGTCATGGCGTTTCCTCTTCACGTTATGCGCTGGTGTTCTTGTCGTTCATACCACCTGGTATGTCAACGTTTAAATCCGAACGTAACTAGAAGACCTAAACGGATGGTAGACGTACATTTTTTACAGCCATGGTCGCGTTTCATTCCTAACATTACGCCAGTTCAAATCCTCACCTACTACCGACAAACATTAAAACTGACATTCTCAGCTCACACCTTAAACCCCTCTTCCTCCCAAAAAACATCACGGATACCCCTGTCTCAACCCCCCAAACCCAACGTTCTACGGGTTGGTTACCCCGAACAGCCTCATCATATGAGATGGGTGTCAACGTCCTACACGAATGCTGACAGTAACGGAAGTACGAGGATATAGGTATACCTGTAGTAAGGTAAGGTAACGCTACGCACAACAGTCCAACTTCTTTCCGGCCAAGACTGCCTGCTGGCTGACACGAACTGAATGCTTGATGAAACCGATATTTGTCTGATGGTTCTCTTTGGATACACACAACACCGTCAGCACCTGGTGAGCTTTCTCCACAGCCTTTATTAATCTCACACTGAGTGACAGAGAGAGAGAGAGAGAGAGAGAGAGAGAGAGAGAGAGAGAGAGAGAGAGAGAGAGAGTGTGTGTGTGTGGTGTGTGTGGTGTGTGTGTGTGTGTGTGTGTGTGTGTGTGTGTGAGAGAGAGAGAGAGAGAGAGAGAGAGAGTGTGTGTGTGTGTGTGTGTGTGTGAGAGAGAGAGAGAGAGAGAGAGAGAGAGAGAGAGATGGTGGTGGTGGTGTGGTAAGTGGAATAAAAACGACCCCAGATCGAAAAGCTATGTTCTATTAAATGGTAAATTACATAGCCACTCTTGTCAATCAGCTTTTAAAATGTTAAAAAAAAAATATTCTATACTTTGTGACCAAAGAATATTGAAAAGAAAATGAGAGAGAGAGAGAGAGAGAGAGAGAGAGAGAGAGAGAGAGAGAGAATGAGAGCGAGATAAAGACACACAAGACAGGGTGAAAGAGGGAGAAAGACAGACAGACAGAGAGGGAGACACAGAGAGAGAGAAAGAGAGAGAGAAAGAGAGGGAGAGAGAGAAGAGAATGAGAGCGCGATAAAGACACAGAAGACAGGGAGAAAGAGGGAGAGAGACAGACCGACAGACAGAGAGGGAGAGAGAGAGAAAGAGAGGGAGAGAGAGAAGAGAATGAGAGCGAGATAAAGACACACAAGACAGGGAGAAAGAGGGAGAGAGACAGACAGAGAGGGAGAGAGAGAAAGAGGGAGAGGGAGAGAGAGAGAGAGAGAGAATGAGAGCGAGATAAAGACACACAAGACACGGAGAAAGAGGGAGAGAGACAGACAGACAGACAGACAGACAGACAGACAGACAGAGAGAGAGAGAGAGAGAGAGGGAGAGAGAGAGAGAGAGAGAGAGAGAACAAGAACAAGAAAGAGAGAGAGAGAGAATGAGAGCGAGATAAAGACACACAAGACACGGAGAAAGAGGGAGAGAGACAGACAGACAGACAGACAGACAGACAGAGAGAGAGAGAGAGAGAGAGAGAGAGAGAGAGGGAGAGAGAGAGAGAGAGAGAGAGAGAACAAGAACAAGAAAGAGAGAGAGAGAGAGAATGAGAGCGAGATAAAGACACACAAGACACGGAGAAAGAGGGAGAGAGACAGACAGAGACAGAGAGGGAGAGAGAGAAAGAGAGAGAGAGAGAGAGAGAGAAGGAGAAAGAGAGACAGACATAGAGGGGGTGAGAGAGATTGAGAGGGTAGAGAGAAAGGGACAGATAGAGAAATCGAGCAAGAGAGAGGTGGGGGGAGGGAGGGAGGGAGGGAGAGTCGGTGTCTTACAGTAAATTTCCTATCAAACAATTACATGGATACTTTTGAAAGGGCCAAATGTAACAATTTTCATTTCCATAGTCATAAGTTGAATCTGAAGTTTTTAAAACCAATTCGGCCTCTTCCTTAACATTTTAACTGAGGTGCCATGAAAATACGTGATCACTAACCAGTGTCGACGTGTTTTTTTGTGGGGTGACCTAGTGATGTGAACAGTCACAACTGGGTGCAGTTTCCGAAAAATCCTGAAGAGTTCTAAATGAATATGTGAATAAAATAGAAACTCATCCCCCCCCCCCCCACCCCCACAGAAACCACTAAAAACAAAAAAAGATAAAGGATTCCTCAATCTCATTTCCAAAAACGCTGACTCATTTCCTTCTGCGAATGAATGAATAAATAAAACAAACAGCACACACACACACACACACACAAAAAAAAAAGAGATACACACACACACACACACACATCACGGCGTTGACAGGGAAACTTAGGAGCGTAGATTCCTTTCATTTACAAATTGTGCCCCCCCCCCTCCTCCCACTCCGCGCCCCCCCCCCCCTTTTTTTTTTCAAACACTGTAACAAAAGACGAAATCTTTCACCTCACACGCCCACACCCTCCTCTTCTCTCTCCATCCTGCATTCTGTTATACTACCAACTCCACACACGTGTGAAGGACGACAGCACGATGACATACTGCTCAGTGTAGAAGGACAACAAATCCTTACGCAAACTGGTCCTCGATGACATGCAGCAATTCTTCATCTCCTTCCCACACCCCCGCCTCGCCCTCCCCACCTCTCAGCTCCAGCACCTCCATCCCTCTCTCTCTCCCTCTCTGTGTGGAGAAAGAAGGAGGTGTGTGGTTTCTTACAAACGTGCGTGTTCAGTGGTCGGGTTCAGTGCATGCGGGCAAGCGCGCCTCCAGAGATGAAGTCTTTTTTTTTTTAAAGTTAACAACAAAAAACCAAACACATCTACTCATGATTTGTTGTGATTGCCAATGCAGTGGATATGAAGGAATGGATGGAGAAGGAGGGAAAAAGACAGTGGTAGGAGGAAGAGAGCGAGGAAAAGAGCGAGGTAGCAGGAAGAGAGCGAGGGAGGAGGAAGAGAGGAGGAGGAAGAGAGCGAGGAAGAGAGCGAGGAAGAGAGCGAGGTAGCAGGAAGAGAGCGAGGGAGGAGGAAGAGAGGAGGAGGAAGAGAGCGAGAGAGGAGGAAGAGAGCGAGGGAGGAGGAAGAGAGGAGGAGGAAGAGAGCGAGGAAGAGAGCGAGGTAGGAGGAAAGGAGGAGAAAGACAGCGAGGGAGGAAGAAGAGAGCGAGGGAGGAGCGAGGGAGGAGGAAGAGAGCGAGGGAGGAGGAAGAGAGCGAGGGAGGAGGAGGAAAGGAGGAGGAAGAGAGCGAGGGAGGAGGAAGAGAGCGAGGGAGGAGGAAGAGAGGAGGAGGAAGAGAGCGAGGGAGGAGGAAGAGAGCGAGGGAGAGGAAGAGAGCGAGGGAGGAGGAAAGGAGGAGGAAGACAGCGAGGGAGGAGGAAGAGAGCGAGGGAGGAGGAAGAGAGGAGGAGGAAGAGAGCGAGGGAGAAGGAAGAGAGCGAGGGAGGAGGAAGAGAGGAGGAGGAAGAGAGCGAGGGAGGAGGAAGAGAGCGAGGGAGGAGGAAGAGAGCGAAGGAGGAGGAAGAGAGCGAGGGAGGAGGAAGAGAGCGAGGGAGGAGGAAGAGAGGGAGGAAGAGAGCGAGGGAGGAGGAAGAGAGCGAGGGAGGAGGAAGAGAGGAAGAGGAAGAGAGCGAGGGAGGAGGAAGAGGAAGAGAGCGAGGGAGGAGGAAGAGAGCGAGGGAGGAGGAAGAGAGCGAAGGAGGAAGGAAGGAAGGTGGGAGAGAGAGGAGGAGGATGGGATGTAAAGAGGGAGAAGGAGGGAGAAGGGAGAGGGAGGGAGGGGAGAGAGAAGCAGAGAGAGAGAAAGGGAGAGAGGTGTCTAACACTAAATTTCCTATTAAACAATTTAAGTCGATAGTTTGGGAAATGACAGATTTGAATTGTGAAACGATTTTTATTTTCTATTTTCACAGTCATAAGTTGAACCTTAAGTTTTACTACTTCTTCCGCCTCCTCTTCCTTTCAACGTACCATGAAAACGCATGATCGCTAACCAGTGCCTACGTACTTGTTGTGGGGGTTACCGGGGGATGTGTGGACCGACAGTCACAACTGGGTGCAGTTTTCGAAACCCTCAAGAGTTCTAAATGAATAAGCGAAGAAAATAGAAACTTAAAACGCACACGCACCCACCCACAGAAACAACTTAAAAAAGAAAGAAAGAAAGAAAAAAACACACACACACAAAAAAAAAAAGAAAAAAAAGAAAAGAAAAAAGGGATCCCCCAATCACACCCCCGCCCCCCCGAAATGACCAATTTCCTTCTGCGAATGAATGAATAAAATATCCACATAGCAAAGTATATCTGTACACACACACACACACACACACATATATATATATATACACACACATACGGCGTTGACAAGAAAACTTAGGAGCATGGATTCCTTTCCTTTGGTCCCTTAAAAAACAACAACAACAAACAAAAACACAATGTTTAAACATTGTAACAAAAGAGACTACGGGCACAATAGCCCAGTGGTCAAAGCGTTGGACTTTCAATCAGAGGGTCCTGGGTTCGAACCTCGGTAACGGCACCTGGTGGGTAAAGGGTGGAGATTTTCCCAGGATCTCCCAGGTCAACATATGTGCAGACCTGCTAGTGCCTGAACCCTTCTCGTATGTATACGCAAGCAGAACATCCAATACACACGTTAAAGATCCTGTAATCCATGTCAGCGTTCAGTTGGTTATGGAAACAAGAACATACCCTGCATGCACCCCAGCGAAAACGGAGTATGGCTGCCTACATGGCGGGGTAAAAACAACAACCGATCACGCACGTAAAAGCCCACTCGTGTACACATCAGTGAACGTGGGAGTTGCAGCCCACGAACGACGAAGAAGTAACAAAAGAGATGAAATGTTTCACCTCACCCTCCCCTCCTCTCTCCCTCCTGCAGTTTGTTAATGCATTCAGAGCTACATATAATATACTCTGTGCACGTGTGAAGGACGACAGCATGATGATATACTGCTGCAGAAGGGAGAAAAAAAAAAACCCCATTCCTTTCGCGAAGCAGCCTTCTCGATGACAAATGCAGCAATTCTTCGCCCCACTCTCTCTGTCTCCCTCTCTCTGTGCATGGTATGAGAGTGGAGAAGAATGTGTTGTTGTGGTTTCCTACGAACGTGCGTGTTCAGTGGTTGGGCTCAGTGCCTACGTGCAAGCGCGTCTCCCGAGATGAAGCCTGCTTTATTTAATTAACTCTTTCCATACGAACGGCGAAAGAGACGACGTTAACAGCGTTTCACCCCAATTACCATCATCAAAATATTGCAAGCGGAAGGCTCTTATACTGAAGACGTGAATGTTGACAAAGAATACCACAATTCTGACGACGGAAGCTAAAGGTTGGGTCATTCAGACACCCACTGGACATCCGAGGGGTCTGTGTAGAGGAGAAGAGAGGACTGGCCGTACTGAGTGAGTTAACTTCTTATCATTTGTTGACAGTGCCGATACAGCGGAGAGAGAGGTATGGACGGTGGGGAAGGGGAAAAAAAAGAGAGACAGGGGGAGGACTGCTGGTATGTAAGAGACGAAGGGGGAGGGGGGAGGGGGGAGGGGCGAGGGCGAGGGGGGTGAAAGAAGGGTGGGAGGGAGAAGGTGGGTGGGAGAGGGTAGGGCTGGATGCACAGGGAGAGAGAGAGGGAGGGGGTAGAGAGAGGGAGGGGGAGTGAGAGAGAGAGAGAGAGACAGACAGACAGACGATGCATAGTCACCCGAGTTTCTCCCACGGTCAGTTCCCCTTTTAATCAACAAAGAACCAAACAACTTGCATCCAACTATAACGTGTCCAGCCATGGGGTGACACGCACCACCCTTCCTCCCCTTACCCTGGTTCCCCTCACACCACAGGGTGGGCATCACATTACCTGGGTTAAGGGTGGGGTGGGGTGGAGTGGGTAGGGTACACGACCAGGTTACGGGTATCGCGACCACACAGTGTACGTTTCAACGTACTAACGAGCAGACAAAAAGGCGATTAACTTGTCACCCTGGATTGGTATTACATGAGGAATGTCCTCCTAACCCGCTCTCTCTCCATCCTGCCTGCTCGTGCGTATGTGCGCACGCGCGCGCGTGTGCATGAGAGAGAGAGAGAGAGAGGGAGGGAGAGAGGGAGAGAGAGTGAGTGGGGGAAGGATGGAGGCGGGAGGGGGCAAGGAGAAAGAGAGGGAGGGAGGGAGGAAGAGGGAGGTTGGTTCAACAATCTTCGCCAATACTGTGATTATCTGTAATTATATATTTATTTTAAAATTTCTGTTATATTTTACTTTATTTTATTTTATTATCTATTTATTTTAATTTTATTTTATTTATTAATTTATTTATTTATCTTTCTTGATTTTTTTTCTCTCATGGCCTGACTAAGCACGTTGGGTTACGCTGCTGGTCAGGTATCTGCTTGGCAGATGTGGTGTAGCGTATATGGATTTGACCGAACGCAGTGACGCCTCCTTGAGCCACTGATACTGACACTGATACTGGTACTCTGTAAAGTTTAGCGTTCTCCCAGCATCTGGAGTTGCCAGATGTGCTGAAGCGATTATGGACTTGTCCTCTCGCTATGCTTCCTGCCTGATACAATTAGAAACAACAGCCCACAACACGCACCCTGCAGTGCCTCGCGACGATCTGACACGGACGTGAGCCGATTCAACCCCGGTTTCATCGTCCTCAAATATTAATCCCACCTTGATAATCACCACAACTTGCATTCACCAGGCAAGAATGCGCGGTTCCTCGCGGGGTAACTCTCGCTCCACCCTTTCAAACTATTGTCCATAGTTTGTTGACGTAGGCGGCACTTTGTAATACGTCAGTCAGAAGGGGTGGTGTTTTCACGGTGTCTGTTTTCAAAGTAATGTAATATATCAAAGAAAACAGTCCGTGCTTTTTTGTGTGTGTGTTCATGGGTCACTGACTACCGTTCAATTATTCACGAAACAGAGGTTACCGCTGATAACATGAGAAAATGAGCACAGAGCGAGAGTGTACAGGCAGAGAAATATCTACATCTTTTCAATAACCACACACACACACACACGCGCACGCACACAATTACCTCTGACGATGAGAAGTGCATGATCGATCTTTTCATTTCCTACGTCCATTCTACCCTTTCCATTAATCATAATACTTACAATTACACCCAGAAAGAAAGAAAGAACCAAAGAGAGAAAGCTTGAAAGAAAGAAAGCTAGGAAGAAAGACAGGCAGAAACGTGGGGGTGTGGGGGTGGGAGGACAACATACTGACAATTTTCACCTGACCTTTTCCTCTCCCGTCGCCGACCGAGTTGACATGAGCGAGAACACCGCATTCCACGCGCAGGTGTCCTGTAATGAACAAGGCCAGTGTTCAGAATATAAACAAATACACATGCACAGACAACGCAACACGTACCATCTTTGTAAGCAACGTCCTCTTCTCTTCCTTTTTACATACACCCAGAGCTAGAAAAGTGCATATAAACAGCGAGGTTTTGAAGAATAACCAATAGACAAAAGCCGATTCATATTCATAGACTTGTCCGCACACTATGCTGTGTCCTTAAAATTAAATCAAAAATTAAAACATGGAAATCATCGCCAAAACACGCACCCATTTCAGTTTGTTTCTCAAGGAGGCGGCACTGCGTTCGGACAAATCCATACATGCTACAACACATCTGCTAGGCAGATGCCTGACCAGCAGCATATCCCAACGTGCTAGTCCGGCCAAGAGAAGAGTGCATGTGCACGCGCGCGCGCACACACACACACACATATAACACACACACACACACACACGTGTTCGTTCGTTCGTTCTTTAGTTTAACGTCTTTTCACTGTAAGTGATATTAGACGAGGGAAGGAAAAAGATCGAGTGGGAGGAGGGGGGGGGGGGATTACTGTGTACGCATACGAGTAATTGAAAGTAAGTGTGTGTGTGTGTGTGTGTGTGTGTGTGTGTGAAAAATATTGATTTTAGTTTTGTTTAAAAAATAAACAAAAAAATCATAACAATATAACATATTTCTGAAGAAAAACTAACTATAACAGCGAACCAACTGTGTGTGTGTGGGGGTGGGGGGTGGGGGGTGAATAAGTCCACTCTGATTACTATAAGAGTGGAAGTCATACGGAATTTTGCCAGAGGGCATGAGAACACCCTAACAAGAGATGCTATCTTACGGCTTTCAGACGACTGGCACGATACACGTGAATCAGGCAGTCCAGATGAACATGGGCAAGTCAAGAAGTTGATTTCATGTGCCCCCTGGGCCACAAGGGCAAATAGTTCTGTATTCGAAGGCTTTACTCTCTCCTACACCAACGTCTTCAAGTGGGCTTTGAAGCCTCTCACCGTTTTTACACAGCGCACTGGAATCAAGTCAAGCAAGATTCGTTTTCCGGGTGTGTGCATGCATGCTGAATGTGTCCACGTTCCCACGGCACACACACCGAGCTGGGAACCGTAATGTGCTGGTGTCTGCTGCTTGTCTGCTATTTGCTGATATAGTTACGGCTTTCCTATACTCAAAAAGGGGTCCACAGAGAATCAGGTCTGAACATAATGTTGACCGGAGGGACTTGTGCGATCCCACCCCTCAGCATACCATGCCTGCAGGGATTCGAAACCTACAAAACCCTGGGTAGAAAGTTCAACGTTGTTACCCTTCGGCTATCCTACCCACTGCTGACATAACGAACACGGGAGCAGAGAGTACCAATAACAAAGACCGTAAAGGATTGAAGCTTACGTATCACTAATAATGGGAGTAATGAACGTAATTAACATGAAACATTTACTTTTCCTCCCCCGCCCCTCTGCATTCATTCAAACAGATGCACAATGGAGTAGGTTACAAGCGACTGGTTGTGTGAAGAAAACACTGTATATGGAGAACAGCCTTCTGTTGTCTTTAATACCTTCACAAAGTACTCTCTCTCTCTCTCTCTCTATATATATATATATATATATATCTCATCGATTGAAGCCAGGTAGTGATAAAATCATTTCACACTGCTAATGAATCACCAGGCGACGTGTTACACCTTGTCAGCTATAAAGGAAACGTACTCATAACAGACGCGGCGGAGGTGTGTAAAGGTTCGCACAACTGAATAACAACCCGTCAGAGGGAGAAACAACAACAACAAACAACTTGTATCAGATATCTCATGTTAATAGAATTCACACTGGAATGCATTTTTGGCGTGTCAATGCGTTGAATGTAACTAGTATGAATGAATGAGAGAGAGAGAGAGAAAGGGAGGGAGGGAGAGAGGGAGGGGGAGAGAGGGAGGGAGAGAGGGAAGGAGAGAGAGAGAGAGGGAGGAAGAAAGAGCGTGAGGTAGGTGTGTGTGTGTGTGTGTGTGTGTGTGTGTGTGTGTGTGTGTGTGTGTGTGTGTGTGTGACAGTGCACGCTGTCATATGGAGTTTTTAGCTCTCACTCTGTCTGAACACACACACACACACACACACCTATATATATATCTATACATATATCAGGGAACAGCACAGCATGGCCTACACCGCCCCTTCACGGCAGTGTGTGTGGTTACTGAAGGGGGGCGCCCTCACTCCGGAAGAAAGCCACACAGCGGGTGACACACAGGAATGACCAACAAATTGTGGGAGGACAGGTTCAACTGACAACACGTAGAAAACACATCTCGCGGTGTTGGCGCAACCGCTACGGACCGGGTCCAGGTGGCATGTGGCGATCTTTGCATCGCTAAGTTTGCTCACAGTTTTGTATTTGTATCTGTATTTCTTTTTATCACAACACATTTCTCTGTGTGAAATTCGCGCTGCTCTCCCCAGGGAGAGCACGTGGCTACACGACAGCGCCACCCATTTTTTTTGTATTTTTTTCCCCGCGTGCAGTTTTATTTGTTTTTTTCCTATCGAAGTGGATTTTTCTATAGAATTTTGCCAGGAACCACCCTTTTGTTGTTGCCGTGGGTTCTTTTACGTGCGCAAAGTGCATGCAGCACACGGGACCTCGGTTTATCGTCTCATCCGAATGAGTAGCGTCCAGACCACCACTCACGGTCTTGTGGAGGGGGAGAAAATATCGGCGACTGAGCCGTGATTCTAAACAGCGCACTCAGATTCTCTCCCTTCTTAGGCGGACGCGTTACCTCTACGCCATCACTCCACGTCATGTTTCAGAATTTAGTTAAGAATGTTCCCAAGTCTACTGAACTTGTCATAGGGTTGGGAACTTTCTTTCCGCGAAGCACGCTTACCGCTACGAAGCTCGCTCATGCAACCCGCCCTATGGAAAGTCTAAGTTTGCTTAGAGTTCCAGAGTCTGTGGAATTTACTGTGATGTTTCGATCATTCTTAACGATAAGCAAACTTAGCGCTGTTAAGTTCGCTCATGTAACCCACTGTTGACCGTTCCCGTTTTTTTCCCCTCCACTTTACGTGGCACGGCACGGACCATGACGTAAGAGATGGACTGATTTTCTTGCGCCCTCCCTTCCATTTCCCTTATCTTGACGTCATAAGTAAACCTGTTCATATTATTAGAAAGAAAGCTCTGAAAATGCCAACAAAAAGTCTGAATGTCCCCGCCCCCCCCCCCGCCCCCCCTCACATTATCATTTGGTGAAAAGAATCTCAATAGGGAAAGTAAAAGAGGAAGGGGGGGCCTTACGGAAGTCTGAATTAAAAAAAAAAGAAAAAAAAAAGGTGAATTTTTTCAGACATTTCCTCTGATCAGATAAGTTAACATTATCATTACGCACGGTTTCAAGCGCACGACCTGACACGGAAACAGGATGCGGAAACAGGATGGTATCCATAGAAAGACTTATCGCTTCTATCAGGATTTTTTGGGGCTGGCTGCTATTATGACGCGTCCATCATGGACCTATGGACGGTGTACATTAACTGCTGGGTCACGCCGGTACTGTCTTTAGAGATATGGAGTCTGTTCTGTTCCCTTTGTTCTGATTGATAGTCGACCATATATATACCTATCCCTTGTTAACAACAACGACAGTTAACACCCACACTCTTTCTTTGCTGGGCAGTCTCCCTGAAGAATCAAGGCATGGTAATTAGAAGTTTCAGTTTCAGCTTAAGTAGCTCAAGGAGGCGTCACTGCGTTCGGACAAATCCATATACGCTACACCACATCTGCCAAGCAGATGCCTGACCAGCAGCGTAACCCAACGCGCTTAGTCAGGCCTTGAGAAAAAAAAAAGGTGAATAAATAATTGATAAGCTTACATAAATAAATAAATAAATAATAATTATAATATAAAAAGGTAGTAGTAATAAAAGTAGTAGTAATTAAAAGCAGGACCAAAAGTGGAAAACGAGGGAGAGCGGACTGCAGAGGGAGAAGGAAGGATGACAGATGCATATCTTCCTGTGGGAAGACAGGACGTCTGCTTTGTGACTGACTGCATGACGCCGGTGACTGAACTGCGTCAGCAAAGTATTGCCTGGACTGTCTGCTGACTCTCAGAATCAGACGACATGACTCACTGTCCTTTCGTCAATTTTTCTTTTACAGAAAGTATTTTTTTGTATCATTTCTAAAAAAAAAAAAATGTAACCTTATCAAGGTATTCAACTACATCGCTGAACTCGCTTACAAACAAACTAGATTGTGCTACAAAGCTACAGCCATTCTGTATTATCAATTTCAGATTACAAAAATGCAAATAATACACACACATATATATATACACACACGATATTTTACTTTAAAATACATATTTTATTGTGTTTATTTCAGGTTCGTCTCCCAGGGGAGAGAGCGTCGCAACAGTGTAGCGGCAGTTGCCACAATGTTTCCTTTTCGTTTGTTTGCAAGTAAATGTTCTACTGTCAAAATGATTTTTTCGACAAAATAAATTTTGACAGACACCTCTTTTGTTGCCGTGGGTACTTTTACACCAAGACCACCACTTCAAATAGAGGCAGACATCGAGCTGCACAGTGTGAACACCCTGTCACTGATAGTCATCGTGGCGGTGGCAGAGGACGCCCAAACTAAAGGAACCAGTGAGCTCAGCAGTCGTGGAGGAAGGGACACCACACATACTTTTCTCCTTACACTCAACACGCATTGGACGTGTTAAAAGCTGGAACGGAAGGGATGGGGAGAGGCAGGGGAGGGGGGGGCATGGGAAGGAAGGGGGGTGTTGAACGCTTTGTGAAAGACAACATACCTGTCCGATACGCCACACCTGAATGATATGCACATCCATGGTCATGATGATTCAATTCAACACGGAACGGAACAGAGATCTAAAAGACCCACACACAGGGGCCTGGAGAGCAGTCAGTAGCGTGCCGCTGTTGCACGAAGTCGGATGGATACAGCGCCACATCTGTAGAAGATTCGCCTTGCACCTGGGTCATACCTGATGGTTAGTTAAAAGCCTTCTTGGTTTGGCTTGGGCAGACGGGGAAAGAAACCTAATCAAGAAAAGTTTTCAGTGTTCGTTTGTTTTTGTTTTTTTTGTCATTGCGGGAATTTTTTTTTCGGACTGTTCGGAGCTTTGGGGTTGATTCTCCACAGTGTACTATAACCTCAGCTACGAAATCAGGTGGGCTATATATATATATATATATATATATATATATATATATATATAGAGAGAGAGAGAGAGAGAGAGAGAGAGAGATGGCTGGGGGCGGGGGGCGGGATTGAAGGTTGTATTCACAATCGGCGACAGAAGAAGACAAACAGGACGCAGGCGTACAATGCGTCAACTAAACCGTACTGATGATTATCGGACTACATACTTGTAAAATATCAAAACCGGTTACAATAATGACTGCACTTTTTTCAAATGATTTTTTTTTTTAAAGCTTGGCAATGAAACTTTCGTTTATATATCTTCACTCCAAGGAAAAATATCCTTAAAAATCCTTAGGAACGAAACCAATAATAAAAAACATGTTATGCGATTAGCTGATTCGGTTTATATCAAGTTTGAATGTTTATTAATGAAAGCAATAATTTAAAAAAACCCCATTCATTTTGTGCAATTAGCTAATTCAGTTTATATCAAGTTTGAATGTTTAACGGGTTCCACGTGTAACATTGCCAAAAAAAAAAAAAAATCATTTAAGAAAAAAAAGGTTCACCCCTATCCCCTCTCCTTAGCCACCACTTTCCGTAGTCAATTTAATCAGCTGATTATAAAAACAACAACAACATCACTGGAATTGCAATACGTCACGGAACACAACAGCGAGCCTTAAAACACAAGTTTGATGTTCATCAGTAGGTGTTCCTTTCTCCCCATCAACGGAAACGATGGCAAATGTTGCCTTGACAGCAAGCATGTGATGTTGAACCTTTCAATTCATCACCTTCATTCACAATGGTGTTCAAAGTTTGCAAATACCAATTTACGTTCAGTACACGAATGGAAACAACCACCCCTCTCCGCCCCCACAAAACAAACAAAAAACCAACAACCGAAAACAGAGTAAGGACCATCAAAATCAAAGAAATAATATCATTTCTTATCTTCAAAGATTTGCCTACCTTGTCTGTCTTCCTGATCGATGTCGTTGGTCCACAACCTGGACGATTTGACTGACTGACTGGGAAGGTGACTGTGTTCAGACACACATCGGGAAGCCAGTCAAGTCGCTTGCACAAACTGTGACCACAACAAAAGTCTCCAGGCTGGCTACACATTGCCTCGTTATTGAAAAGCTTCGTCTCACTGAATCATAAAAAAAATATATGCATAAAATATCAGATTTGCAGCAATGGACGATCAGCTTCTTTGGGGGACGTGGGGCAAAGAACAACCGTCCACGCCTGTCGGTCTCGTGAAATCTCGAGCAGTATTGCCCACAAGGCAAGGCGCGAGAAACTCACTCGAAAATCAGTCGCGTGCTGCACGTGTTAATGTAAAACTTCAACTGTCCCTCCGGGCACAGGCAGTGTCATTCCAGCGGACTGTTCAGCGCAGGAAACTCGGATCCCCCCCCCACCCCAAAATATATATAAGTAAAGTTACAGAATGGTTTAAGTTGAACATGGACGAAAAATGTTTGCACAATTTTGCATTTTTGTTTTGCCTCACAACAGCACACTATGATATGAATATAACTATATGGCTCAGTGATCTATGATTCCATTTATACACACACACTCTCTCTCTCTCTGTACTAAGAAATAACTTATGCTGTAATAAGTGGAGTGATGGCCTGGAGGTAACGCGTCCGCATAGGAAGCGAGAGCCGCCGATACTTTCTCCCCCTCCACTAGACCTTGAGTGGTGGTCTGGACGCTAGACATTCGGATGAGACGATAAACCGAGGTCCCGTGTGCAGCATGCACTTAGCGCACGTAAAAGAACCCACGGCAACAAAAGGTTTGTTCCTAGCAAAAATCTGTAGAAAAATCCACTACGATAGGAAAAACAAATAAAACTGCACACAGGAAAAAAATTCAAACAAAATAAATGGGTGGCGCCCTGGGGAGAGCAGCCCGAATTTCACACAGAGAAATCTGTTGTGACAAAAAAGAAAAAAAAATACAATACAATACAAAAATACAATACAATAAACCGAATTAAAAGTCAACATAAACGCAAAATACACAAATGTCTGTATACCACGCATGCATCATTTGAAAAGTGCTTACTTTTACGTTCAGCTTCCAACATAAAAAAAGCAAAGAAATCTTTATGATATTTTCCTTGCGATGCAGTTGGCTGAACAAGCCTCAGTTGACAATAGGAATACTATACCTTCCACCCCCCCCCCCCCCCTGTATCTCCAACTGGCAAGAACAAATCACGCTGAAAAAGGTGTTGGTTCACTGTGCCAATGAAATGACCGCTTTATTTTCAATCTTTTAACAAGTGTTCACTCTGGTGCAGGGACTGGTTTGTGGACCGCTTTGAACAGAACGATACGCTGTGCCCTGACGACAGTTGTTCAAGTTTCGAGACGAGAAATCTGTAGTGTTTTGGTAAGCAAGCTCTGGAAGATCTCTCTCTCTCTCGTGTGTGTGTGTGTGTGTGTGCGTGTGTGTGTAATGTGTGAGCGCGCTTACGCGAGCTCGACACTATTATCTTTAAATGCTCAAAGAAAACGAAAAGCAGTCGATATTTCTTATCAAAATCATTTAATTTTTATTTATTTATATATTTCCTTGTTTGCTCGTTTGTAAAACACGTGCCGTTGCAGTCGATATTTCTCATTGGAATCATTTCATTTGTCTATATATTTTCTTGTTTGTTCGTTTGTAAAACGCGTGTCTTTTAAATTTATATCAGTCTTCTACATACTTACCTATTTATTTATCTGCTTGTTTTGGTTTTGTTCGTATTTTCGTCAGTTATAAATTACAAGCGTAGCCTACAAGCCCAATTCAAACGTCACGCCAGGAGCGATAAAAAGGAAGAGTAAGAGAGAGAGGGAGAGGAAAGAGGAAAGCGACGAGGAGGAATAAGAGGAAGGAAAGAGGATGAAGATCTGCAGGGTGATGCGAGGGAAGAAGGGGCTGGTGCAAGTGCAAGTGCTGGACAACGGTCACCTGTGCTGGTCCAAACTGCAGCTGCACCACAGCGCCATTCACCTGTCCGCCGGTAGGTCTCGAAAGTGAGCGTGCGTGCGTGCGTGCGTGCGTGCGTGCGTGCGTGCGTGCGTGTGTGTGTGCGTGCGTGCGTGCGTGCGTGGGTGCAAGACAGAGAGAGAGAAAGAGAGAGAGAATTTTTATAGACAAGTAAATCACTATCCCAAGGAAGCGACGGAGTTCTTTCAGGTTCTGAGGCTTTGGATACTCTTTGATGGCTTTAATCTTTTGTGGAACTGTATGCAGTCATTCTTTTGAAATCCGATAACCTAGGAATCTGTTTGTATCCACTCTCAGTAAGTTTTTCTTTGCTCTGCTATGCATTTTTCTCGGGACAACGAATCAAGAAGCACGAGCTTCTGTTTTCTCTCCATGTATGATGACATCGTCAAGTAAACACACACCTCCTGTCAACCATGAGAAAGCTTCAAGCAGTGTCTTTTGGAAAGTTTCTGACGACACTGATAAGCCTAAGGGAAGGGGAAGCCACTTGTATCGGCCACAGCAGGTTTGGAACGTTGTTAGATGACTGCTCGTTAAATTTCATATGCCATAAACAATTTGAGAAGTCAGCTTTGGATTTTTTTTTTTTTTTTCGATTTCATGAATGACATCTTCAAGTACTGGTAATGTATACTAATCGCATTTGAGCGCTTTGTTAAGTTCTGGTATGTGATGAAAACTCGTAATCTACCTTGTTTCTTTTGACACGATGACGTCGTTTAACCAGGGTGTAGGGTCGCTGACAGGGGCAATAATCTTTTTCTCCGCTAATTTGTCAAGCTCTGCTTTCAGCTCCGGTGCTATGGAAACTGGAATTCGCCTGTCTGGCATAATGCAATGTTTGGCATGGGGATCACTTCCAAATATTGTACACCTGGAACCATTCCAAGAGAAACATCAGATATGGATAATTTTGTTCTTTTTTTTGACAGCCACGGCTCGTCTGGCAAACACTTGTAAAAGTGTCTGTTTGAACCTTTGTCGGTTTCATTGTTTCTGAGGTTTTCAGTCCCGGCAATGGACCGAAATTTCCCTGAAATACAACAAATTCCACTACACATTCTTGCCCATTTTGGGGTTGTGTGTAGTTTCTATTGACGTTCCCAGAGGAATAAGTTGAGTTTGGTTCCACATTTTCAGTGCTCTAGCTGCTAGTGGGCTGAACATTTTCCGCTGGGTGTTCAGGGAGCGTGTTGACAGTCGATCCTGTGTTTATTTAAAAAAATAAAAAGTTTCTAATTCCTAAGTCAAATCAGTATTCTATCTTTGAATCAATACATTGTTCACAAAATGAATTGGATTTGCCTAGTCTTCTGACTATAGCATTTTTTCCACCAGTGATTTATCTTCATCTTGGTTCATTTGATAGAAGAGGAATCTTTCATGTGTGACACTGACAAAACCAACAGCAAACTCATCAAACTTATCAATGAGGGTGACAGTGACAAAACCAACAGCAAACTCATCAAACTTATCAATGAGAGTGACAGTGACAAAACCAACAGCAAACTCATCAAACTTATCAATGAGAGTGACAGTGACAAAACCAACAGCAAACTCATCAAACTTATCAATGAGAGTGACAGTGACAAAACCAACAGCAAACTCATCAAACTTATCAATGAGAGTGACGGTGACAAAACCAACAGCAAACTCATCAAAGTCATCAATGAGGGTGACAGTGACAAAACCAACAGCAAACTCATCAAACTTGTCAATGAGAGTGACAGTTACAAAAACAACAGCAAACTCATCAAACTTATCAATCACAGTGACAGTGACAAAAACAACAGCAAACTCATCAAACTTATCAATCAGAGTGACAGTGACAAAACCAACAGCAAACTCATCAAAGTCATCAGTGAGAGTGACAGTTACAAAAACAACAGCAAACTCATCAAAGTCATCAGTGAGAGTGACAGTGACAAAACCAACAGCAAACTCATCAAACTTATCAATGAGAGTGACAGTGACAAAACCAAAAAGCAAACTCATCAAACTTATCAATCAGAGTGACAGTGACAAAACCAACAGCAAACTCATCAAAGTCATCAGTGAGAGTGACAGTTACAAAAACAACAGCAAATTCATCAAAGTCATCAATGAGAGTGACAGTGACAAAACCAACAGCAAATTCATCAAACTTATCAATGGGAGTGACAGTGACAAAACCAAAAAGCAAACTCATCAAACTTATCAATGAGAGTGACAGTGACAAAACCAACAGCAAACTCATCAAACTTATCAATGAGGGTGACAGTGACAAAACCAACAGCAAACTCATCAAACTTATCAATGAGAGTGACAGTGACAAAACCACCAGCAAATTCATCAAAGCCATCAATGAGGGTGATAGTTACAAAAACAACAGCAAACTCATCAAACTTATCGATGAGGGTGACACTGACAAAACCAACAGCAAACTCATCAAACTTATCAATGAGAGTGACACTGACAAAACCAACAGCAAACTCATCAAAGTCATCAATGAGGGTGACAGTTACAAAAACAACAGCAAACTCATCAAAGTCATCAATGAGGGTGACAGTTACAAAAACAACAGCAAACTCATCAAAGTCATCAATGAGGGTGGCAGTTACAAAAACAACAGCAAACTCATCAAAGTCATCAATGAGGGTGACAGTTACAAAAACAACAGCAAACTCACCAAAGACATCAATGAGAGTGACAGTTACAAAAACAACAGCAAACTCATCAATGAGGGTGACAGTTACAAAAACAACAGCAAACTCATCAAAGTCATCAATGAGGGTGACAGTTACAAAAAACAGAGGGTGACAGTTAGAAAACCAACAGCAAACTCATCAAAGTCATCAATGAGGGTGACAGTTAGAAAACCAACAGCAAACTCATCAAAGTCATCAATGAGGGTGACAGTTACAAAAACAACAGCAAACTCATCAACGTCATCAATGAGGGTGACAGTTACAAAAACAACAGCAAACTCATCAAAGTCATCAATGAGGGTGGCAGTTACAAAAACAATAGCAAACTCACCAAAGTCATCAATGAGAGTGACAGTGACAAAAACAGCAAACTCATCAATGAGGGTGACAGTTACAAAACCAACAGCAAACTCATCAAAGTCATCAATGAGGGTGACAGTTACAAAAACAACAGCAAACTCATCAAAGTCATCAGTGAGAGTGACAGTGACAAAACCAACAGCAAACTCATCAAAGTCATCAATGAGAGTGACAGTGACATTTAACCAACAGCAAACTCATCAAAGTCATAAATGAGGGTGGCAGTTACAAAAACAATAGCAAACTCATCAAAGTCATCAATGAGAGCGACAATGACGAAAACAACAGCAAACTCATCAAAGTCATCAGTGAGGGTGACAGTGACAAAACCAACAGCAAACTCATCAAACTTATCAATGAGAGTGACAGTTACAAAAACAACAGCAATCTCATCAAAGTCATCAATAATTGGCTAAACTGTGCGTTTCTCTTCATTTCTCATCAAACTGAAATCCGTTGTACACTTTCAGAGTTTCATCAGACAGTGTATGAATGAAGGTTGCTACTTGGAACAGTTGCTACTGTTTTTTTTTTTTGTTTAAAAAAAAATAAAAAAATGTGAAAGTATAATATTTGCTTGTCGTCTTTCAATATTTTCGAGTTTTTTTTGTAGTGTTTGAACCAAACGTGGAAGGATAAGGTGGTCTTTTATTGTATTGTGTTGTATAAACGGGTGGACCTCGGCTGGGCTCTTTTGAAAATGCACACAAACATTCGCATTTAGATGAAGTAAAGAATGTCACAGTGGTGTGGTGTTGTAGTTTGACGATGATGACGCAAAAATCAGTTTCGCTCCGGTAAGTGAGGAGTGACGACCATGGAAAATTATGCGTCATATTCTTTTTTTTTTTTTTTTTTTTAAAGTTTGATTTTTTAAAAATCGCTGTCATTCGGTTTCTTTGTGGTGTTGTTTCACCACAACCACCGTGCAGAATTTGAACGAAGTGATGCTTTGTCAGGTCACCCTTCCAAGTATTTGACGGATGTGGATGTAACGCTAAGATCGTGATGATGGTCCAGTTAATTGTTTAAACCTTGTTGATCGTGGAAATGAACGCACACCATGATGGTCTTCACTGAAGCCTGCAGACATGTCGCCTTCATCACGCCAGCCTTCTCCCTCCTCGGGCTATTTTCAAGAGATCTTTGTGACAGGATGTAACCAGTTCATATTTTGGCACAATTGTAGTCCCCGTTTCCACTTGAGTTTAGCGCACTGATGAAAATTGCTTGAAATCGGTCGGGTCGGTAATTTCACTGGTTCGGTCCACCAGCAATGCCAAACGAAAATTTGATGTTAAATTCTACTGAAATGAGCAACTAATCTGTCTTCTGTTATTCTTCATCTCTTGTCAAGTGAATGCAGCAGTGTTGAGTAAGGCCTTGATGGCCTTATGTAATTTATTGAGATAATTTCGAAACTTACGTTGCCAGACCACTCAGCATCTTACTCGCCTTTTTTTGTGCTTCCACAGAAAACAGCCAATGCCGACATTTTCTTCAAAACTGTCGCGACGCAGAGAAATCCGCTTAAACTAATCAAGCCCACTGCATATTTTAATCACGTAGCCTTATAACCAGTTAGCTTCTTCAATTTAATGTTTCTTCTCATCTATGACTTACCCTGTTTTCCAAGTTATCAGAAATGTAACAATATATCTTTTCACCTCCATACTGAAAGAAGGGCATTTTTTTTTCACTCTGCTTACTGGGAAAACACCACAGCATTCTATTTGAAATGTATCCCCGGATAAGTTCGGCACTCTTGCTTCACAGTTCTGATGCTCGGATTTTCCCCATTTCTGTTTCGCAAAAATGAAAAACTACTCTTGTCATGTGTTGGATTCGTGATGACGGAGGCATCTCTCAGCAGCGTCACACAAGTCACCACAAACCTTGCTCAATGAAAAAGGTTACCCCCCCCCCCCCCGCCCTTTTTTGTTGTTGTTGAAGAGTTAACCTCCAACATATCTTTTAGCCAGAATTAATAGAAACTCTACCCCTCGTTGGGAAGGCTCAGCTTCAAGCACACCACCTTCGTCAGCATATTAGAAAAAAAAAAAAAAAAAAAAAATCTCCGTCGAGGCAAATTCTTTTTCCTGACCTAGTGGTCTGAACCAAACCTGCCTGTGTTGAGCATCAGCAGAGAAAGCAACATGTGTATATGCGTGGTTTTATCTGTTTTGGTACTTATCTTTTCTTTTCTGGTGAACTTGATAGATTTTGATGACCAAAATGATGGTTGTGATGGGGATAAAGAAGAAAAGAAAAGAAAAAAGAAAGAAACAACAACAAAAAAACAGAAAAGAGAACTAATATATGAATAATGCCAATTAAGATCTGAAGTATCCGTTTATGTAAAACTAACAATGGGATCCCTTCTTTCAAAGAACAGCTCGGTAATCTATCACCAATGAACACCCAAATCATCTAGTCCTGCATAATTAACCACCCCGGGACAATCTTCATAGCTTGGCCGACAACAGAAGGTGTTTTTCGGGGGCATCGAAGCAAATTTTTTTCACCAGCGAACTGCTGATCACGATTCCCCCCCCCCCTCCACCCTCCCCTCTCCCCAAACCTAAGCAATTTAAAATCATCTTTGCATTTTACAAACAAGTGGAACCCAAAATGGCACAAATAAGCGACCCACTTGTTACGCACATTTCACGTCTAATGTCAGGGTGTTCTTTGGAGTCCAGTGTTTGGACAACACTTCAGTTCTTCGCGTACATGCTTTAAGTGTAAAAAAAAAAAAAAAAATTAAAAAAAAGGAAAGGGGAAAAAAGAAAGGAAAAAAAAGGGTGAAAAAGGAAAAACACCACTTGTTTGAACTGTGCCTTGAATACCAAACTGCGACTGTGGCACTGGGTCTTCCAAACTGACCATGCCGATCTCATCGATAACTGGAAATGACAGGAATTCAGGATCAGACAGCTATTCTTGCCCTCCGTTGACCGATTTAACCAGTGATAAGACAGGTATGTATGTCTAAACAGACACACAAACACAAACAAGCACACACACACACACACACACACACACACACACATATATATATATAAGAGCATTCATGCTCCAGTATCATCGAGCTTTTTCCTCTTTCTTCTCTAGTGAACGGAGTCATGCGTTTTGACGGATATGGAACCCGATATGATTTAACAAATGCAAATAACAGTTAAATGGTAACTCCAGTCGACCTAAAACAACAACCACCCATGATTTTCTTTCATTCCCGCGCGAACATGACATGATTGTGTGTGTGTGTTTGTGTGTGTGTGTGTGTGGGGGGGGGGGGGGGGGGGGGGGGTGCGCGCGCACGAGCATTAATGAATATTCCAGACTTAAAGCTAAACTGTGGACGCCCTCCCTTATCGAAAAACATTGTATCAGGGATTTATGACTCTCCCTCTCCTATCTGTCTATCTGTTTGCCTACCTATCTGTGTGTGTGTTTTTTTTGTGTGTGCGCGCGCGTGCATACAACCGCGTTTTCGCATGCACGTGTATGATTGTGTTCCAGACATCCAGTCCATTCCGGCAAAGGACATTCTTCATGTGAAAATCGTGCCTTTGAAGGAAACGGAAGCACTGTGTACCAACAATGACCAGTCCAAAGGACGCACGCATCGTCTGCTGGTGCACCACATCACACGCACGGCCAAACAGGAGCTCCGTATGGACACTGGCCAGTTCGACGGAACCATGCCAGAGTGCCAGAGTCTGGCCCGTGACCTCAACAACAAGCGAGAGGGTAGGTGCACGGCCGTTCTCTTTGTCACTTTCCCTTCCCGCTACCCCCACGCCCTCTTTTCCTAACTTCTCCCCTCCCTCTCTGATTGACAAGGAGCTGAGCGAAGATGGTATTCTTCCGCTTCCCAATACCAAGAAAACATTTTAATCACATCCGCGCGCGCTTTGTGTGTGTGTGTGTGTGTGTGTGTGTGTGTGTGTGTGTGTGTGTGTGTGTAGGCAATCAAGCGTCCAAAAGTACGTTTGTCCCCACAATATTTTGCTGATTCGCCACAAAAGTCGCAATTGTGAAGTTTGACATCTGTCGCCAGATTCTTCGTAAATACGTGATGTCTACTTATCCCTCCTTCCCTCCCCCTTTATTTATTATTGACTAACTTGTGTAAACAAAGTGAGTCTATGTTTTAACCCGGTGTTCGGTTGTCTGTGTGTGTGTGTGTGTGTGTGTGTGTGTGTGTGTGTGTGTGTGTGTGTGTCCGTGTGTCTGTGTGTCTGTGGTAAACTTTAACATTGACATTTTCTCTGCAAATACTTTGTCAGTTGACACCAAATTTGGCATAAAAATAGGAAAAATTCAGTTCTTTCCAGTCATCTTGTTGAAAACAATATTACACTTCTGGGATGGGCACAAAAAAATAAAAAGAAGCCTAATTATATGCAAACTGTATTTACTGTTATATTTATATTTTTTGTATTCTCTAAACTTGGCACTTTGACCTCTTATTCTGACACAACAACAAGAGGAGTCGTTATTATCATTTTTTGTTCAAACAGGAACTTCTTTTGCTAAGCATGGAATTTTTATTTATTTTGCAAACATTTTGGTGCAGATAGTAAAAAAGGGAAATTACTCTGTAATTAATGCTAGGGGACTTAATGTATCACAAGCGAGTCTTGAAGGCCTTGCCTCTCTTGTTTATCTATTTTATTTTGCTTGAATGCGAAGTGAAAGTACCAGACAAGGAGTACGTTGCTTTGCCTTTCTCTGCTCCAGGAATACCGAAGACACCTCGGAAATTTCTCGTTCTGATTAACCCGATAAGCGGAAAAGGCAAAGGTCGCCGTGTGTTCCACTCCATTATGGAACCACTTTTCAAGGCCTGTGATATCAGCTATGACCTGTTCGGTGAGTCACGTGTGTTTATGACGTCACACAGTCATGTCCCTGTGCGTGTTGCAAACAGTGTATGCCTGATTCGTTCTGTTTAGCATTTGGATAGTGTAATTTAATTTACGCTGATTATTGTTGTATACAAATTTATCATCTATGTAGGCTTACTCCAACGCTTTACGCCGATCCACTCCCCACTGAAAAATATACAGGTGCTGACAAAAACCCGCGATCTAAAAAAATAAGAACAAAACAGAATAATTAGTCGCTCAGATCAGAGAAAATTCTTGCTGGGGGAAAAGAGCTCTGGGCTGTGTTAACCCTGACCTCGATTTAAGGTTACAAGGTCACGTTTTTTGTTTTTGTTTTGTATTATAATTAATCAATTGCGCCTAATGCTGTATCATCTCTCAGATAATGATGGACTGAGGCAGATGGAATTTGATAGATGGACGTAGTTTGGTTATCTGAAAGACAGGACTGATCTGGCGAATTTTACCACAGGATAAAGGTCATTCAATTGACAAGTCACGGACATTTAATGATCATCTCCCCCCCCCCCCCCAAGACCTCGATTTAAGGATACAAGGTCACGGTTTTTTTTTTTTTTTTTTGGCATTGTAGGCCTTATTGCCTTACTTTCATTAATAAATGCTGCTGATGAAATTTTAATGAGTACTTGGTATCTGTTGACACCCCCTTGTGGTACTTTTCCATGCGACTCAGCATGGAAGAGTGGGTCATAATGGTATAATGATCCAGATTCATTTTGGTTACTTTAGCATCCAGAGTGTTTCTGTGTATTCCTGTTCAGCTTATGTATGTTTTTTGTGACTTTTGTTACCTTAGTGTTTACGTATAACAATTTCCCTTAGTCACCAGAGTGTCACTGTACATCGTGTCTACCTCCTGTGTTTCAGTGTCATCCAAATACGGTGACATCCACAACACTGCTAAAACTCGCAGCTTGGAAGAATACTGTGGGTGAGTACACTTAGTTTTGAACACGGCTCGTCAGCACAGTTGAATTGTTTGTTGACATTGAATAAGTTTTTTCTGCACCATTTTTTTTAAACAGTCGTAATATCTTACTCGCTCAAACACTCACACATTTAAACACACCTCTTCCTCTCTCACACAGTCTCTCTCTCTGCCTCGGTGTGTCTCCCTCTCACGCACTGTACCTTTCGTAGTTTGTTATATTCAGTACGAATCACACGTGAGTTACAGAAAGCTTTGCCTCTTATTCTCCAGAGTGTAACTCAGTGAATCGTACCGGATGCACCGATACCCACTGACAAACACCCTTTCTCTAACCTTCCTCTTCAGAATAATAGCAGCGGGAGGGGACGGAACGGTCAACGAAGTGGTCTGCGGTCTTCTGCTGCGAAGAATCATGGAACTGGGGCGCGACGCGGACGATGTCAATTGCCAGTTCATGCCAACCAGCATTCCCATAGGAATTGTTCCTGCAGGTATTTAGGGGCATATGAGTAATCATTCGCCACCCTTCGTCTTGTCTTAGAAAAGGAACTTGTTTGTATTACTAGCCGTTTTTTCTTTCTTTTTTAGTCACATAAGTGACGCTGTATTGATGTTACTGTTTGGGAAAGGAGATATTTCTAAGGCGACAAAGTATTCGAGAGATAAAGGCACAATTCACCTTGTCTGCCATCTTGGACAGTGGTAAACTAATGTGGCCAACTATTTTGACTCTCATTATAACTGTATTGGAAAGCTTGCATGTACAGTTCACTGATCATTATCCCATGATTCCAACATTTTAGGAACGACTCACCTCTGAAAATAGATAGGGGCTACCAGCCTGATTTACTTTTGAGGGAAAGGAAATGTAATTAATCAGCATCAATAAGGAGATGGGGAGATATGTCACACTCACCGATAGGAATTAAAGGTGATTATTGTTTCAGCTGACAAAACGGGGAAATTATCGGTAGCTCTGATGTGGCCTTCACGGTCGGGTGGCTTGAACAGTTTGGTGAAACGGTTACCTGATAATAAACGATCAGTACGAAAAGTACGATCAGCGCCTTTCACTCTGTCAGCGATGAAGATGTGTCGCATCTGTCGAACATTGTGTCGATGTTGCCATCGTATAAAGGACAGAGATGGTTATTAAGTGACGCTAGTCTTATCATCATCATCATCAGTCCCTCAGCTTGTCATGTTGCATGCCTTGCTCATCGTATTTAGTTTTATCATTCATGAATTTCATCAAGGAACTGATGTCTGTCTTTTCAGGTACTGGAAACTGGTTGTGTCAGTACATTCAAGGAAACTCTGACGTCACCACAACTGCTATCAATATCATCAGAGGTAGGAATGTTTGCTGTCTCTTGGCCTGTTCTCGTCACAAATCTGGACTGCTGCAATCTTACAACTACTGCTGTTGCTGATGTTGGTATCTATGTATTTATTAGACTTTAGGGTTAAATCAATGCATCTGAATACTATTTTACACCGCGATTTACACGATTTACAGCAGATATATTTCTATCATCAAAACTACATTTCAGTTTATGGGGGTGAAAAACGATCACCACGCAGAAACACACACACACACACACACACACACACACACACACACACACACACACACACACACACACACTCTGTGTCTGTCACAAACGGGCATGCCTTGTTTGGTTGTATCGGAGACAGGGTCAAGATGTTCCAATATCTTTCTTTTAAATCTTAAATATTTTCAGTCCAAAACCAATATAATTGTAACGTCACAAAACCCAAGTCAAACAGACATTAGTTCCAACTGCTTTCTGTTAACTTCTTACTCAATAGGATTCAACATTCACTGAACCCAGGTCTAAAAATTCAATCTGATTTCAGTACTTATTACTTTTCTTTTCTACTGTACTCAGGTAAAACGGTTCCGCTGACCGTAACGACCGCTCATGAGCCAAATCGGTTCCTCTGCGTGTCGGCCCTTGTCCTCCACATCGGCTTTGTCGGTGACATAATTCACAAAACGGAGCTCTACCGCTGGCTGAGAGCCGCTCGCTTCAAAGGTGGGTCAAACTGATTATAATACTACAACTGCTGTCAGTTGTTACTACTGCTGTTGGTATTTGCTACTGCCGCTCTCCTTCCACTATTTCTCTTCATGCTACTGCTGCTGCTACTTCTACCACCACCAATACTACTACTACTACATGCTTGACGTGATGACGTTTTCCTTTCTAGCACAGGCCGCTCACTTACTGGTTATAAATGTGTTTGTGCTGTTTGATACCAAAACTAGTCTTACTGTTGCTGATGGTATTACTAAAACTACTACTCCTGCATATATTTGACGTTTTAGCAATGGCTTTTTTGATACAGACTGGAAAAGCTACTAACTAGTTACCTTTCCTCTCTCGCCATCAAGGTTGATAAAACAGCTTACAACCTTATCCCGCTTGCTGTTAAGACTGGTACAAACTACTTACCATCGGTGATTAGGCTGTTATACCTGCTTATGATCTTACCCCCGGTCGCTGTTAAGGTTGAAACGACGGCTAAAGACCTTATTACGTTGGCTGTGAAGGCTGGTGTTACTGTTTTGGATCTTATTTCGCTCGCTTTAAATGCTGGTACAACTGCTTAGTAAGTTAACAGATGAATGATACAGTGTCAGACTGGTCTAAGTATCTTTTCAGTTTGGGGATTTGGGCGCCATTCGATTGAAAATATTATTGTCTTTTTCGGCTTTAGAATATTGCATGATCTCTATGATATTCTGCGTGTAAACGCGAACGGGATTTAGTCACCAGCACGTCTGCATAATTATATATGTTCACCTGGGAGATCGGGGTGGGCATTGATCACCATCAACCTCCAGGCACCGCTACTCGGAATCGAAATCAAGATCGTCAGATTTATAACCAAAGCTCTAACTAATGCGAATGGACGACGGCGGAATAACCAGGGACCTCCTGTACAGAGAGTTGGCCCTGGGAAAGCACCCCGCTGGCAGACCCCAGCAACGCTACAAATATATCAGTAAAGAGACATGAAGACCCTGGGGATCAGCCTAGACAGGTGAGAAGCAAAATCCTCAGAATTATCATCTTGGAGGCAGACAATTCAGAAAGGTCTCTCCAAGTTTGAGGAGACACTTTCCCAACCGTCAAAGGCAGAGCGACAAAGAAAAAAAAAAGGCCCAGAGTCTGACAGACAACTAGCACGCACGGACCAGCATCATTCTTCATCTGTGCAAAGTGTAGGAGAGACTGCTGTTCTGGAACAGGCCTGTCAAGCCACGACCGACGCTGCGCCAGAAACATCACCCAGAACAGAGCACAAAACCATGGTCTCCCGAGACTGTAGAATGCCTACTGCTAATGCGCATGTCCTCTTTTTTTTTTTTTTAGAATACAATATCAGCAAGTTGTCGTTCTTCTAAGTGCGTGAAGAGCGTATTTTTGTTTGTCCAAATGATACACTAAACGAACACCGGCCAGTCTAATATTTTTTCAGTCCCAAAACAAACCCCAATTATGGACTGGATGTTAAAAAAGAATTACTTGCTTTTTTCCCGAATTTGATGATTCGCTTTAATCTGTATGATAATGAATGTAGCAAACCCTTCTTTTTTTGCCTCCATAATGTCTCGGGGTTGTTGTCTCACTCAGAGTTCCAGTGTTTGTCAGTTGTTTCATATATATTCTTCTTCTTTTTCTAATGGAACAATTTTACCTGTCCCCACAGTGTTTACAAACACTGCTATTTTCCAACGCCGACTGATGGCTGCAGAGCTCACCATGTCATCGTCTTCATCCAGCCTTTCCACCCCATCTCTTCCTGAGGGTACACAAAGCCCTACGACATCCAGCAACGAGGCATCACATGTAAGCAGTCCACATTCCTCCGTGGACGATCAGCGGAAACCCCACGCCTCCAACCAGAGTGGCACGGACGCCTGGAAATGCAACGCAAGTGCTTCAAAAAAAGCTGCAGGCCTAAGTCAAACGGCGCTCAGCTGTGCCTTGGGCAGGCAGCAGTAAGGATGCTTCTTCCAGCTCCGACTCTGCTCCACCAGCCCGAGTCAGCAGCAGTAGTGTTGACGGCAGAGACTGGGGCATTTCCACCAGCACCGACCCTGTTCCACCACCCCACGCTTGTAGCGACAGCTGTTTGGATGATGAGGCTGAACGGTGTCGGGGACATCACCCAGTGTGCTCTGGTGAAGCCAGCACCCAGATGGCTTACACGATGGATAACGCCAACGGTAATAGTTCGATCACGTTGCCAAAAATCTGTGCCGCTGTCCTTTTTTCTCTCTCTCTCTCTGTGTGTGTGTGTGTGTGTGTGTGTGTGTGTGTGTGTGTGTGTGCGTGCGTGCGTGTGTGTGTGAGATAGTTCGGTTTTGTGTTTGAATTTTGTGCCTCCCTGTCCCTTCCCTTCCCTCATTTCTCAAGAAAATTCAGTGAGAAGAAGAAGCACGTACAGTACAGGGCAATGTTTTCTCCACGATGGTCAGTTCTCTACCATTTTCAGTTTGAAAAGGGCTTTTTCTCAAACGCTGTCTGATGCCATTCAAAAGAAAATCTGTATCATGATGTTTCATCATCTCTTAATCTTCGTTCAAACTGCCTGAAAAAGAAAAGGACGTTCTCTCTCTCTCTCTCTCTCTCTCTCTCTCAATCAGCTGGAAGTACGTAGGTTCTGAGTAATTACAAAAATTAGCCTATGATGGCATCGCCGGTATTTGTACACGAATTTCATAAAAGAATATATTTTCCCAGGTACTTTTCTTTTCAAATCATGTAAACACAGAACAAAAAGCAGAAGACAAATCAGTCTGTTGTATTTTTTGCTAACAAAAAAATCTCTACTTAAAGAAATGGAAAAATTCTCCTGTCGTCGTCCTCTGCTCTGAAGTGATATTGCAAATAGGAAAAAAAATTAAAAAGTTCCGTTGTGTATTTGCATCAGATCTTTAAGAGATGAGAAATATCAGATCTTATTTTGTTCTGTTGAAGACAAAGAATATACCGCAGACTACGATAATTCATTGTTATGTGTTTCCTTTCTGTCTTTACTGTTCGAGATTTCTACATTGAATGAGACTTTTTATTACTGACGAAAAACTTGTCGAAAGCACGGTATTTTGCGGTTTGTCCAAAATTACAGGAACAAACACTTGTCATCAGTGATAATTGTAAACAATGAAAAATGCACATCTTTGACTCTTCAACTCCAGCACTGACATAAAGATCACAGTCACAGATTGACCTTAAACATGTTTTTTTTATTTATGCAAAGACCGTTTCATTCTTCACTCTTTAAGTTAAAAAAAAAAATCAATATTGTAACTTCATTCTTTTCAAAAAGTTACACACTGCAAAAAGTATGGCAAGAAAAATGTCGGGACTGGAACTTATTTTTTGAGGAAGTTTCATTGTGTGTCTCGCTGCACCTTTTATTGACCAGTGCGCCAGTGATGACCGTTGATCTTCCATGGGCTCGTTTCAGATTTCGTTTCAGTCTACTTAAAGCGAGTTAAGCGGACCTTCATTAAACAAAAGTTGGTATTCTTGTTTAGTAGTTAGCACTGGAGACAGCTGGACTCATTTTAAATTTAATTTCGTCTCAGTTCCTTAAAACAAGTTACAGCGAACCTTTATAGGAGCAATCAGTAATTACCATTGAAGGCACGTGGACTCATTTCAGATTTCCTTTCAGTTTCTTAAGACGAGCTAAGCACATTGACGCAGCGTGCTTATCTGTAGACGTTTGCAACAGTCATGTAAGGTTGAACGTGTTCTGCAGGATGCTCACTCGCTTGTCTTGTCCCCTTTCCTCCCCAGACCACATTGAGGCGGACGTGTACAACATCTTCCTGCCGGTGACCTGTCGAGTCACCTCTGACGGCCGGTTGGAGAAGTGTCTGGGGCGGAACAAGCTGCACCTGATGGTGGTCAAGGACTGCTCCTTGCCCGACTTCATCAGACATTTCGTCAAAGTCCGGGACAACATCCAAGGCATGGTAAGCTGGACTTTCTTATTTTCATTGTTTCTTCTTCGTTTTTTTCTTTTTTGTTTTTGCGTTTTTTGTTTATAATCAGTTTGTTTCATTTATTATAGTCTAGTCTGACGCGAGGTCTGCGACAGACAATGCCGTTTCAGGACTGGACTGTTCAGCCATCGCACATGCCGTCTGTGCCCCCACAGTATGAACACATGAGGGGCGCTAATGCATGGTTTTGCAAGTCCGACGGAGGCTACTGTTTTATGCATTCTGGCTCAGTTGACCACACAGGGCTACGTCGGCGCTGATGTTTGACAGTCGACAACCAAAGCAGCTGCTGTATGGAAAGGTAAAACCAAGGCAAGCGCTTAGCTGGAAGGCAGAAGAAACATTTGTAAGACTGCCTCATAACATCCCTCAAAAACCTCAACATCAATCCCAGTAGCTGGAAATCGCTTGCTCTGGACCGCCCAAACTGGTGAAGCAAGGAGCGAACGCAGCAGAAAACAGACGCACCGCGGCGGCTCAGAGGAAACGCGCCGCGCGAAAAGGCACGCGCTACATCCACTTCCACTGCAGCTTTGTGAGCCCGGATGGGCCTCACCAGTCACATACAGACCTTTAGTCACAGGTCACCAGTTCGTTCTTTAGCTATTTCCGGTTTATAATTATTACTGTTCAAAGTGTATAGTTATCTGTATCTAGTTTTTCACTCTTTTTGTCACAACAGATTTTTCTGTGTGAAAATCGGGCTTATGTGGTTCGTTTACAAGTACTGCAGTTTATCTTTGTGGCTATGGTTTCTTCCTGTTGAAAATGTGCTACTGTTTCGTGAACACGTTCTCGTGGTTCAGACCAGTGGGTCATAACTGGTTTAATGAATAACCTCCGAAAACGAACGAGTATGCCAGTTCTTTACAACTACCCGTGGTGCACACTTATGACTATTTTACTGATGTGTCAGTGTTGAAAATTGTGCAGACTGACTTCAGCTTCGTGGAGACGCGGGATGTGACCGCTTTCAGACTGGAACTGACCACAGAGGAGACCCGGAAACAAAACTGGTACATGAACAACGATGGGGAGCCCATCCTTTTGGAATCCAACGTTTTTTACTTCAGGTCAGTATACCATTTGTGTGTGTGTGTGTGTGTGTGTGTGTGTGTGTGTGTGTGTGTGTATGCGTGCGTGCGTGTGTACATATGTGCCACCTTTTTACAAACAAACAAGCGCAGTAAAGGTGTAAGAGAGAGAGAGAGAGAGAGAGAGATGTGAACATGTAAAAGCTACAGAACAGATCTTTTTTTCTCTTTCTCTTTTGAGAGCGAGCGAGCAATGCTTTACAAAATTTAGTGGGGGGAAAAAAAGAAAAAGAAAAAAAAGGCGTGTGTACGTGTGAGGCCAATGACTTTGATGACTGCTGTTTACGGGGCTCAGATTTCTCTTTGTTCCAGTATTATTTATTAACTAATTAATTTATCTATTTCTTTTAGTTGGATGTGACAGTTTCAATAACGTTTTCAGGTCAACTAGTGGGGGAAAATAACAATAACCCCAAGAACGTTATTCACATACCTATCCATTGTGCATTTTCCTGAAGACCAGTGACATATGGATCATCTCATCAAATGTTAGTTAATTGTTAACGTATTATTTAAGCGATTTCCTGATGTTTGGTGACGTATTGATCGTGTGATTTCAGAGTCCACCCACGCATGTTTCAAGCATTTGGTCCCCCTGAAGATTAACTCCGTATGCAGATCTGGTTACACAAGGGCAGTAATCATTCCGTCACATTACGTCGCATCTGTAAAATCATACACAGTAATCTCTCTTCCGTTGGAAACCCGTTGATCCAAAATCGTGTGTGTGTATGTATATAATGTTAAGGTGTGAGTGGCAAACTGAATGCAGTTTATCTCCTTTTTGATGCTTCCTCACGCCAGGAAATCTCCGTGGCAGGCCAAACGTGCAATAGAAAAGCGATATACAGAAACGTCTCTTCACGGTATTCATTTCAAATGCTGATGCATGTCTAGAGAAGGCAGTGTTTCATTCCTGCACAATACTACAGATATTCAGATCTATTTATTTATTTATTATGGGTCATATGGACAATGACTCTGCCATGTTTGAGAGAGAGAGAGAGAGTCCTATGTTTCTTGTCATCACGTTTACATAATATATGCACAATCAACTTGATGGTCATTCAGAGAGAGATCGCGCGCGCGCGCATGTGTGAGTGTGTGTGTGTGTGTGTGTGTGTGTGTGTGTGTGTGTGTGTGTGTGAGAGAGAGAGAGAGAGAGAGATTAAAATCCATTTTCACGTTATGGGTCAAATAGGCAGTAATCGGCCATGATTGATGGTCCTACAGTTGATGCAAAATGTTTAATCAGTATATGTACAATCAACCTGATAGACTTTCAGAAAGAGAGACAGGTCATTCAGAGATTTCCCGGGGAAATGTAAATATATAAACATATATGTATTTCTGTTAGCTAGTAAGTGTGAAAGACAACGAGACTCGTTTTACAAATATGATTAAAAAAAAAAAAAAGAATTCTCTGCACTTTTTTGTAATAACAAATCCAGTTTTGAAATCCCACTCGTTGTTCTAACACCACATGTTGTTATATCTCAGAAATCTTTGAATATATTGTTAGAACTGTGTCAGAACTTTTGTTTTTCAGACGTACATTCCAAAATGAATGCCTGTTTGATTGGGCGTGTGTGTGTGTGTGTGTGTGTGTGTGTGTGTGTGTGTGTGTGTGTGTGTGTGTGTTCGCGTGAATGCCAGCATGTGTAAGTGCTTGTGTGTGCGAGTGCATGTGTGCTCAATTGCACTTAGAATTGGAGGACAGATCCTGTCTGGTCATAACAATATTTTAGTTTATTGATTTTTGAAACTATATACGATTGCTATCGATTTATAAAGCAAGAAATTACTATTTTTGGTAACGCATAATTAAACCTCTATGTGTGTGTATATTCGTGTACGCGCGTGAGTTTGCGCGTGCGTGCGTGTGCGCGCGTATGTAGGTATGTATGTATGTGTGCGTGCATATGCGATTTCTGTTTGAGACGAGACAGAGAGAGAGAGAGAGAGAGATAATTGAACAAAACGTCGCACCTCACTGGTTGGTGCTTGGCAATGAATGAAACCGTCCATCCAAAAAGCACTGGTGTAATTACTTATGTAACGTTTGTATGTCTAATTTTGATTTATCTGCTCTTGCCATTGTTGTGTGTGTGTGTGTCTGTGTGCGTGTGTGTGTGTTTCTCATTTTTTTCTTTTCTGTTTTTTCCTCATTTGAATTCAGATGCAGACATTACCCAGTCACTACCCGGTTTTCTTCTTCTTTTCTTCTCTTCCTCTTTCTGTCGTGTTTATTTAGCTTACAGTCCTTCTTAATGAAGGTCTGTATATGTGTCATACTTTGAAAATTGAATAAAGATATTTGAAAAAAAGATGTAACGTGCACACTGTGTGTGTGTGTGTGTGTGTGTGTGTGTGAGGGGGGGGAGTGAGAGCGTGGGTTGGTCGTGGTTGGGGTGTGTGTATGTGCGTGAAAAAGCTGAGCCTACACTCGCCAACCACAACACACTAATCACTAGTCCTCTCCAAGTACACAGGAGCAAGGACTGTAACCTACAAGGAAACAACAGACAACACCGCCTGTCGGAGTATGGATGTCTAAACGGCGAGATAGTAGAAGCCAACAGCACTGCCTGTCGGAGTATGGATGTCTGAACAGCGAGATAGTAGAAGCCAACAGCACTGCCTGTCGGAGTATGGATGTCTGAACAGCGAGATAGTAGAAGCCAACAGCACTGCCTGTCGGAGTATGGATGTCTAAACATCGAGATAGTAGAAGCCAACAGCACTGCCTGTCGGAGTATGGATGTCTGAACATCGAGATAGTAGAAGCCAACAGCACTGCCTGTCGGAGTATGGATGTCTAAACAGCGAGATAGTAGAAGCCAACAGCACTGCCTGTCGGAGTATGGATGTCTAAACAGCGAGATAGTAGAAGCCAACAGCACTGCCTGTCGAAGTATGGCTAGAGAGCTGAGGTGTTGCTGCCTGTGTCTCTCACCCCGAAGGTCCACGAGAATTGGACAGTGGTGTCATGTGGTGTGATGTGATAATCATTATAATACATATTCTTATCTAGCGCCTATCCTCTCCTCAGTCGGAGTCCAAGCCCAAAGCGCTTTACAAATACAGGCTGGCTACCTGAGTAGAGCCGACTGACGGCTGCCGTTGGGCGCTCATCATTCGTTTCCTGTGCCATTCAATCAGTCACGCACACATACACACTCATACAGACATGTATCATTTTATGTGTGTGACAGTGTTTTTGTTGTTTTTACCTCGCCATGAAGATAGCCATACTCCGTTTTCGGGGCTGTGCATGGTGGGTATGTTCTTGTTTCCATAACCCACCGAACGCTGACGTGGATTAAGGGATATTAAACGTGCGTACTGGATCTTCTGCATGCGTATACACATGAAGGGGGTTCAGGCATTAGCAGGTCTGAACACATGTTGACTTGGGAGATCGGAAAAAAAAAATCTCCACCTTTTAGCCACCAGGCGCCGTTACCGAGATTCGAACCCGGGACCCTCAGATTGAAAGTCCAACGCTTTAACTGCTCGGCTGTTGCACCCGTCACTGTTGCATATATGCAGTCCAGCCTGCCGCTAAGAGCCATATCAGGACTGCCTGAAAAAAACAAACAAACCGCGTTTTAAACAAAAAAATCTTTGTCACACACACAAAACCTCCTACAAAACAATATAGTTAGTGAAACTTATCTTAACCATTACGCTCTTAAAGGCGAGTAAGACTATGCAGCGCTTGTGTAGTTTCAATACCGATAGTACTTCAAGAGTCACGGGTGGAGGTTGTTTTTCTTTGTCCATCTTCGCGGGTCAAACAATGTTTAGTGCTGACTTTAACTCTCTGGAGTCGGTGCAACAGGCGCGGATGTCCCATTCCTGGCCGAGTGGTATTGTGCCCGACTATTTGTATTTGCATTTGTATTTCTTTTTATCACAACAGATTTCTCTATGTGAAATTCGGGCTGCTCTCCCCAGGGAGAGCGCGTCGCTACACTACAGCGCCACACTTTTTTTTGGTTATTTTTTTTCCTGCGCGCAGTTTTATTTGTTTTTCCTATCGAAGTGGATTTTTATAGAGAATTTTGCCAGGAACAACCCTTTTGTGGCCGTGGGTTCTTTTACGTGCGCTAAGTGCATGCTGCACACGGGACCTCGGTTTATCGTCTCATCCGAATGTCTAGCGTCCAGACCAGCACTCAAGGTCTAGTGGAGGGGGAGAAAATATCGGCGGCAGAGCCGTGATTCAAACCAGCGCGCTCAGATTCTCTTGCTTCCTGGGCGGACGCGTTACCTCAAGGTCATTACTCCACTTCCTGACCAGGAAGCCTCTGTCCACGCGGTTCGAGTCCCACATATGGACCGGGTTTTCAACTTCCCCTCTCTGCTACACCTTGAGTGGTGGTGTGGGTTTTCAACTTCCCCTCTCCGCTACACCTTGAGTGGTGGTGGTGTGGGTTTTCAACTTCCCCTCTCCGCTACACCTTGAGTGGTGGTGGTGTGGGTTTTCAACTGCCCCTCTCCGCTACATCTTGAGTGGTCGTGTGTGGGTTTTCAACTGCCCCTCTCCACTACACCTTGAGTGGTGGTGTGGGTTTTCAACTGCCCCTCTCCGCTACACCTTGAGTGGTGGTGGTGTGGGTTTTCAACTGCCCCTCTCCACTACACCTTGAGTGGTCGTGTGTGGGTTTTCAACTGCCCCTCTCCAATACACCTTGAGTGGTGGTGGACTGAGTTTTCAACTGCCCCTCTCCACTACACCTTGAGTGGTGGTGGACTGAGTTTTCAACTGCCCCTCTCCAATACACCTTGAGTGGTGGTGGACTGAGTTTTCAACTGCCCCTCTCCACTACACCTTGAGTGGTGGTGGACTGAGTTTTCAACTGCCCCTCTCCAATACACCTTGAGTAGTGGTGTGGGTTTTCAACTTCCCCTCTCTACTACCTCTTGAGTGGTGGTGGTGTGGGTTTTCAACTGCCCCTCTCCGCTACATCTTGAGTGGTCGTGTGTGGGTTTTCAACTGCCCCTCTCCATTACACCTTGAGTGGTGGTGGTGTGGGTTTTCAACTTCCCCTCTCCGCTACATCTTGAGTGGTGGTGTGGGTTTTCAACTGCCCCTCTCCGCTACATCTTGAGTGGTCGTGTGTGGGTTTTCAACTGCCCCTCTCCGCTACATCTTGAGTGGTCGTGTGTGGGTTTTCAACTGCCCCTCTCCACTACACCTTGAGTGGTGGTGGTGTGGGTTTTCAACTGCCCCTCTCCACTACACCTTGAGTGGTGGTGGTGTGGGTTTTCAACTGCCCCTCTCCACTACACCTTGAGTGGTGGTGGTGTGGGTTTTCAACTTCCCCTCTCCACTACATCTTGAGTGGTGGTGGTGTGGGTTTTCAACTTCCCTTCTCCACTACGTCTTGAGTGGTGGTGGACTGAGTTTTCAACTGCCCCTCTCCACTACACCTTGAGTGGTGGTGTGGGTTTTCAACTGCCCCTCTCCACTACACCTTGAGTGGTGGTGGTGTGGGTTTTCAACTCCCCCTCTCCACTACACCTTGAGTGGTGGGTGGTGGTGTGGGTTTTCAACTTCCCATCTCCACTACACCTTGAGTGGTGGTGGTGTGGGTTTTCAACTGCCCCTCTCCGCTACATCTTGAGTGGTGGTGGTGTGGGTTTTCAACTGCCCCTCTCCACTACACCTTGAGTGGTGGTGGTGTGGGTTTTCAACTGCCCCTCTCCACTACACCTTGAGTGGTGGTGTGGGTTTTCAACTGCCCCTCTCCACTACATCTTGAGTGGTGGTGGTGTGGGTTTTCAACTGCCCATCTCCACTACACCTTGAGTGGTGGTGTGGGTTTTCAACTGCCCCTCTCCACTACATCTTGAGTGGTGGTGGTGTGGGTTTTCAACTTCCCCTCTCCACTACATCTTGAGTGGTGGTGGTGTGGGTTTTCAACTTCCCCTCTCCACTACACCTTGAGTGGTGGTGTGGGTTTTCAACTGCCCATCTCCACTACACCTTGAGTGGTGGTGTGGGTTTTCAACTGCCCCTCTCCACTACATCTTGAGTGGTGGTGGTGTGGGTGCTAATCTTTCGAATGAAACATTAAACTGAAGTCCTGTGAGCAGCATGCATTTGGCCGACGTAGACAGACCTCACGAAAGTAAAAAGGTTTGTCCCTGGCAGAATAAAAACGAAGAGGTAATATATCAACATGAAAGTAACGTTCGAACGAGGACGCGGGCACTCCCCAGCTTTAGACGGTGTCCCACAAAGCAAGCCCCAGTCTTTTTCAAGGCGCTTGACATTTTCTGGCATGTATTAATTTTTTCAGGTCTTCTTTTTCTACCCCCCCCCCCCTTCCAAAACTCTCATGCCAAGATAACACAGATAAAGAAAAACGGAGTCATTCGGGGAACTCAACATCCCAAACAGAACAAGAGAGAGAGAGAGAGAGAGAGAGAGAGAGAGACAGACCACACACACACAGAGGTGTGGGGGAGAGAGAGACAGACCACACACACACAGAGGTGGGGGGGGGGGACAGAAAGAGAGAGAGAGAGAGAGAGAGAGAGAGAGAGGGGGTGCAAAAAACGAAGCTATCTGATGTAACATTTGAACAGACGCACGGACAGATATCTAGCTCACATAAAAACCCATCTTCGCCAGGTGTCGTCGTCAGTCACATCCCACACGTCGGGAGGTTCACTTCACAATGATGGTGGTGTCTCTTGCCGTCCTGCTTCTGTTGACCTGTGGCCCCTGGGGCAGTGAGGCCACGCCTGTCCAACACACGGTGCAGAAACGTGAGTATCACGTGCAAACGCGCCGGCATCCGTTGCACAAATTAATGTGGGTATGGTGTATATCTGTCCACCCTCTGTGTCCATGACACACGTCCCTCCACATTTCTACCTCCGTCCATCCTCTGTTCACGACACACGTCTTTCCAGTTCACTTTTCTACCTCCGTCCACCCTCTCTGTCCATGACACACGTCCCTCCAGTTCACATTTCTACCTCCGTCCACCCTCTGTGTCCATGACACACGTCCCTCCAGTTCACTTTTCTACCTCCGTCCATCCTCTGTTCATGACACACGTCCCTCCAGTTCACTTTTCTACCTCCGTCCACCCTCTGTGTCCATGACACACGTCCCTCCAGTTCACTTTTCTACCTCCGTCCACCCTCTGTGTCCATGACACACGTCCCTCCAGTTCACTTTTCTACCTCTGTCCACCCTCTGTGTCCATGACACACGTCCCTCCAGTTCACTTTTCTACCTCCGTCCACCCTCTGTGTCCATGACACACGTCCCTCCAGTTCACTTTTCTACCTCTGTCCACCCTCTGTGTCCATGACACACGTCCCTCCAGTTCACTTTTCTAGCTCCGTCCACCCTCTGTGTCCATGACACACGTCTTTCCAGTTCACATTTCTACCTCCGTCCACCCTCTGTGTCCATGACACACGTCCCTTCAGTTCACTTTTCTACCTCCGTCCACCCTCTGTGTCCATGACACACGTCTTTCCAGTTCACATTTCTACCTCCGTCCACCCTCTGTTCATGACACACGTCCTTCAGTTCACTTTTCTACCTCCGTCCACCCTCTGTTCATGACACACGTCCCTTCAGTTCACTTTTCTACCTCCGTCCACCCTCTGTTCATGACACACGTCCTTCAGTTCACATTTCTACCTCCGTCCACCCTCTGTTCATGACAGACATTCTTCCAGTTCACTTTTCTACCTCCGTCCACCCTCTGTTCATGACACACGTCCTTCAGTTCACATTTCTACCTCCGTCCACCCTCTGTTCATGACACACGTCCCTCCAGTTCACTTTTCTACCTCCGTCCACCCTCTGTTCATGACACACGTCCCTCCAGTTCACATTTCTACCTCCGTCCACCCTCTGTTCATGACACACGTCCCTCCAGTTCACATTTCTACCTCCGTCCACCCTCTGTTCATGACACACGTCCCTCCAGTTCACATTTCTACCTCCGTCCATCCTCTCTGTCCAGGAGAAACCGTGTGTTACGGGGACCTGGGCTGCTTCAGCAACGACCCTCCCTTCAGGAGTCTGTACCGGCCCCTCTCCTTCCTGCCCCAGTCACCGGACGTCGTCAAGCCAAAGTTCAACCTCCGTACCAGAAGCACACACCCCGACGGAGTCCTCCTGCGGGCCGGGGATCCCAATGCTCCAGGCATGGCCCACTTCCAGCATTCCAGGCCCACCAAGTTCATCGTGCACGGCTTCGTAGACTCCATTCACCTGGGGAACTGGATGCAGGTGTGGGGTGTTGGGTTGGAGTGTGTGTGTGTGTGTGTGTGTGTGTGTGTGTGTGTGTGTGTGTGTGTGTGTGTGTGTGTGTGTGTGTGTGTGTGTGTGTGTGTGTGTGTGTGTGTGTGTGCCGAAAATCTTTTAGCTGTCCCAGGGATAAGTGGGTAATAAAACATACGTGTACTCCCACATTTCTGCATGCCCTTCCCAAGTAAAGCGACGGTCAACAAAAGTAACAGCAGGGAGGGGAGGGAGAGAGAGAGAGAGAGAGTTTTTTTGTGTTTTTTTTTTTAAAAAGAGAGATGGATGACAATTTTAACGTCCATATTTCCCCCCCCCCCAGTAACGTGACTCAACATCAGTTAAGCAAGTGCAAAATTTGGATGCGGCTGTCAGTTTTTCCTGACATCAGTCTCCAACAATGAAACTCAATAACAAATGATAAAATGATGTTAACTTATTTTTTCCACATGCCTTGATTCAGTAAATGAAAAGTTGTATGAAAAAAAAAGAAAAAAAAAAAAAGTAACAGCAGGCAGTGCAGTGGCACGTCAGAAGAGACAAACGACAAGCAACATGGGTGTGAAGCACCTCTAGACCTTTATCAGTTGGGCTGTCTTCAGTTTTACATTCCTTAGTATTTCTCCATTTTCAGCATTAAGTTCACGTATCTACAACGCGATGACAGAATCACATGTGAAAGACGAAGAACCTGCAACAAATACCGACTTCTAATCAAATTCAGCAGCATTTCAGGAACACTATGGTGGTGTTATTTCTTCCGTGATTCCGTAAATGTTCTTTACTTGTTTCTTGGTCATGTTCTTTCTCTGTTCTTTTGGAGGTGTTCAAGTGAAAAGGGGGGGAGGGAGGTACAACCGGTCTGCACTGAAACTCAATCAACCTTTCAGTGACATAGACAAAAATCGGTTGCTCAACGAGTAAGCGGAGAGAGCATTTTGACCAGTCCGCCAGAAGGTTCAGTGCTCCCGGACAGAGGGACGGTGGGATTATCCGAACCCTAGTGCACGTGTGTGCGTGTGTGGTAAAGGTGTAGGTTGAGGTGACGAGAAGCAGAGGGGAAGGGGGAGGAGTCGTGTGTGTGTGTGTGTGTGTGTGTGTGTGTGTGTGTGTGTGTGTGTGTGTGTGTGTGAGATAAGCTGCTAGCAACGTTAAATCCGCCCCCGTCCAAAAAAGTATATATATATATATATATTTTAAATCAGTGTATTTCTCTTCATAATCTTGAACAAGGTTTCAGGTCAGATTTGCCGAGCTATTAGATACCGCAGAAATGAAAATCACGACTACGATCGTTAAAAACGAAGAAGAAGAAGAAGAAGAAGAAGAAGAAGAAGAAGAAAAGGAAGAAGAAGAAGAAGAAGAAGAAGAAGAAGAAGAAGAAGAAGAAAAGACAACGATATTTTTATCTTTTTAAAAAGCGTTTATCGTAGGGTTCACAAAAAGGGACAGATAAGGATGTGGGACATTTACAACTGCTTGAGGAGAGCTCGAGGTCGCAGAAAACGAGAAAGGAAAAGATGATAGAAAATAAAATAAAAATGACATGAATCAAGATAACAATGGAAATGAGACAAACTGCTTTTAGCAACCGAGCGATTATTGTCGTCAGTTGGGAGCAATATCTCCACTGGCTCCCTGTCTCACACAAAATAAAATGCAAGATCAGCATCTTGTGTTTTAAATGTATGGAAAAATCCGCTTCTTCTGTTCTTTGTGACTGCCTTCGCATCTACATGACCATACCAGCTTCAGATCCAGACTGTTTTCTCACTCCCAGATTCAAACACACCAAAGTCAACTGCTGCTCTTTCTCTGCCTCTGGATCTTACACCTTAAAACAACAAAAAATATCCAAACAACAACACCAACCCCCCCCCCCCCCAAGAACCCCCCCCCCCCCACACACACACAAAAACAAAACAAAACAACCCCCCCCCCCACACACACACGTATCTCTTTTAGGTCGGGCCTTAAAACCTATTTTCAAACTAGCACTGCCCCCTTTCCTCATTTTCCGATCCACAGCTTTCTGTTTACATGTATTTATAAGTTTTGTCGATAGTTCACCACCCTGCATAATGACACATGATGCTGAATGAAAAGCATGTGCGTTTAATTCGTATACACTACAATGCACTATAGTTTACAAATAAGGCTGGATGAAAATCGATGGTGTTTGATTTCGTTCTCAAGAGTGTCGATGGCCAAACCGCCTTGACCGCTCGACTTTCGTCATATCTTTTTGTCTTAACATACTGAGCAAATAGAACAACACAGAATTTCACATCAATAGATACGCTCCCAGAAATGAATTATGCTATGAAGATCTGTTTTGAGAACAAATGCCTGAGGAAGCTCCGTCAAATTCCCTGGATCGAGCACAGGACCAATGAACATGTACGGAACAGAATTGAGAACGTTGCTGGACCTCAGGAACCTCTCCTTTCAACTGTGAAGAGACGCAAGCTGATATGGTTTGGACACAACACTCGACACACCAGCTTGTCCAAAACAATCATGCAAGGCACCATCGAGGGCGGGAGAAGAAGAGGAAGACAGCGGAAGAACTGGCATGAGAACATCAATGGACCGGACTCCACACACGTGAGCTGCTGCCGGCGGCTGCCGACAGAGACAGATGGAGAAGGGAGGTTGCGTCTGCGGTCCTCAGGCTTCCCCCAACGAAGTTATGGGCCTGAGGTGAGGTGAGGTGAGGATGGTGTCATGCAAATGTTGATTCAGAACAGGCAGTAATGATCACCAAAGTGACTCCGCACCAGGGCAGAAATCTCTTCTGGTGAGTCACCCCGGCGCAGCTTAACGTTGACAAGCTCTCTGCTGGCATCTGGACGACGGCAGGTGTGCCTGGTTGATGCTGCTGTGCACGGGGAATGAGGGATGATGATGATGATGATGATGATATGGACATGTATATAGCGCCTATCCTCGGTCGGAGACCAAACTCTAAGCGCTTCACAAACACTGGGTCATTTGCACAACAGGCTGCCTACCTAGGTAGAACCGACTGACGGCTGCCATAAGGCGCTCATCATTCGTTTCCTGTGCCATTCGATCAGATTTCAGACACGCACACATACACACTCAGACATGTAACATTTTACGTGTATGACCGTTAAAAAACAAAAACAAAACCCGCCATGTAGGCAGTCATACTCCAATTGTGGGGGTGTGCATGCTAAGTATGTTCTCGTGTCCATAACCCACCGAACGCTGACATGGTTTACAAGATCTTTAACGTGCGTATTTGATTTTCTGCGTGTGTATACACACGAAAGGGGTTCAGGCACTAGCAGGTCTGCATATATGTTGACCTGGGAGATCGGAATAATCTCCACCCTTTACTCACCAGGCGGCGTTACAGAGATTCGAACCCGGGACCCTCAGATTAAAAGTCCAACGCTTTCACCACTCGGCGCGCATGATTTGTCAGCAAGTTCTCGTGCACATGTGTTGACCTGAGAGATGGGAAAAATCCCCACCGTTTACCCAAGAAACGCCGTTTCCGAGATTCGAACACGGGACCATCAGATTGAAAGTCCAACGCTTTAACCACTTGACTATTGCACCCGTTATTCCACTGAAACGGTGCGGGCCTAAAAATCAACCACGCATGTTTTGCAAAAAGTGGTAATATCACTCCCCCCGAAAGAGCCACGACATCTCCACAGGAAGTAAAACTTTTGACACGTGTTTCAGGACATGGCGTCACAGTTCTTGGCACACGGAGACTACAACGTCATCCTCGTTGACTGGCTCTTTGGCTCCTTCGACCTGTACGGTCAGGCCACGGCCAACACACGTGTGGTTGGAGCCATGATTGCTCAGCTGATCGATTACCTTCAGGTGAGGTTATGTATGCAAAGTCCAGGACAACCCCCCTAGTCCCCCGTTCTTCCCGTGAATAGTTTTGTTGGACTCCCTCCTCGTCCCCGCCACCCCTACATCACACACAGAAACAGGCATCACGACGAGGATTCGAAACTAGGACCCTCAGATCGCTCTGACCACTCGACCATTGCGCCCGTCTGTCTGTCTATCTCCTATCTATCCGTCTGTTCAAGTAAAGCGTAGCTTGGCATAAACTTTGACAGACTTTTGTGAAGACAAAACTGGGATAATGAATGTAAACTTACTGAATGCCCCGAAAACCAGTTCTTCGAACGGAATGTCAGAATGTGTGTTTCACCATGTGAACAGCACAGTCAATTAGGTTTTCTACTCGCTCCTGGCTGTGTGTGTGTGTGTGTGTGTGTGTGTGTGTGTGTGTGTGTTTCCATGCGCCTGTGTTTATGTGTTCGCACGTGCGTGTGTGTTTCCAGAACACAACAGGAGCGAGGCCAGAAGACATGCACATTGTGGGACACAGTCTGGGCGCTCACATTGCCGGCTACGCGGGCGAGAGACTGCGCTACCTGGGCAGAATCACAGGTGATGTCAGACCCTTAGATGCTTATCTGTTTATCCGTCATAGTTGTTTCGGGATAAAAATTTCCGTCTGTGTATCTATCTGCCAGTGCCCTGACACCCCAGTTCTGATCTGTATATCTGTCTGCAGGTTCTTTCAAACCTTAAAGCCTTTTTTTTAGGTATTTTCTGTGATCTCAATCTAACATTCCCATCAGTTTATTTATATTCGGTGCTTAAAAATCATAAGCATAAGGACATTTTATATGTCTTAAGGCGCTTTGAGACCGAAGATGCTGGTCAGTGTATTTCTTGCTCGTCTTTAGGTGCTCTAGGACACTAAAATTACGGACAGTTCATTTGGCCTTTAAAGGTGCTTTGGGGCACCACGACACTGAAATTAGGGATAGTTCATCTGCCATACAGAGGTGCTTTGGGCTCCATGACCCTGAAATTAGGGATAGTTTATTTGTCTTATATAGATATTTTGGTCTCCACGACCCAAAAATTATGGACAGTTTATTTGTCTTACAAAGGTTCTTTTGGACATAAGCTTCCGACCTGTTCACTGGTCTGTTTATCTGCGTGGAGACTCTTAGAATTCGCCAATACAGCTTGCCTGTCTCTCTGTGCTTTGAAACTTTGAGACTGTAAACGATTTATCTCTAAATCTGTTACGTGTAGTTGTTCGATTTTATGTCTCAAATGAAATGAAACTTTTGGTCTTAGCGGTAAGAAAGTGAAGTGGTCATCCCCCCTATGTATGTTTAAAAGCAAACTAATTTTGAATTGAACTGATCGATCAATTGACGGCGGGTGCGATGCGTTACCATAGGAACTAATTTGAATTGAACTGATGGACTGATTGATTGACGTGTGGGATGTGTTCAGGGCTGGACCCTGCAGAGCCTTACTTCCAGAACATGGACATCGTGGTCAGACTGGACCCCAGTGACGCCCTCTTTGTGGACATCATGCACACCGACGACGCCCCCTTCTACAGCATCCACACAGGTTGGTCAAAACCACCAGGAAACAGCAGGGATGCTAGAGACGATTTTTTTTCTGTAACTGTGCTTAAATATTCATTTCTTCTTCTTCTTCTTCTTCGTTCGTGGGTTGAAATTCCCACATTCACTCGCATGAACACGAGTGGGCTTTTACGTGTATGACCGTTTTTACCCGGCCATTTAGGGGGTGTGCATGCTGGGGTGTGCATGCTGGGTATGTTCTTGTTTCCATTACCCACAAAACGCTGACATGGATTACGGGATCTTAAACGTGCGTATTTGATCTTCTGCTTGCGTATACACACGAAGGGGGTTCAGGCACAAGTATGTCTGCACATGTTGACCGCGGAGATCGGAAAAATCTCCACCCTTTGCCCACCAAGCGCCGTAACCGAGATTCGAACACTGGACCCTCAGATTGAAAGTCCAACGCTTTAACCACTCGTCTATTGCGCCCGTCAAATATTCATTTCAAACTCCTTCCTCCATCTGCCCAGTTTCCCCCAACTCACCATTCATTCTCCTCCCCCTCCTCTCCTAAACGATGACACTCATATGTAAAAAACAATACTCTCAACAAAATGTCTACAATCATAAACATTAAACAAAATTCATCATCATCAGCTAGTGACGATGGTTATGAAAACATCCAGTCAACAGCAGGGATGCTAGTGACGATGATGATGAAAACAGCCAGTAAACAGCAGGGATGCTAGTGACGATGATGATGAAAACAGCCAGTAAACAGCAGGGATGCTAGTGACGATGATGATGAAAACAGCCAGTAAACAGCAGGGATGCTAGTGACGATGAGGATGTAAACAGCCAGTAAACAGCAGAGATGCTAATGACGATGATGATGAAAACAGCCAGTGAACAGCAGGCACGCTAGTGACTATGATGATGAAAACAGCCAGTAAACAGCAGGGATGCTAGAGACGATGATGATGTAAACAGCCAGTAAACAGCAGGGATGCTAGTGACGATGATGATGTAAACAGCCAGTAAAGAGCGGGGATGCTAGTGACGATGATGATGTAAACAGCCAGTAAAGAGCAGGGATGCTAGTGACGATGATAATGTAAACAGCCAGTAAACAGCAGGGATGCTAGTCACGATGATAATGTAAACAACCGGGAAACAGCAGTGATGCTAGTGACGATTACGATGTTAAAAACCGGGAAACAGCAGGGATGCTAGTGACGATGATAGTGTAAACAGCCGGGAAACAGCATGGATGCTAGTGACGATGATGATGTAAAGAACTGGGAAACAGCAGTGATGCTAGTGACGATTACGATGTTAAAAACCGGGAAACAGCAGGGATGCTAGTGACGATGATAGTGTAAACAACCGGGAAACAGCAGTGATGCTAGTGACGATTACGATGTTAAAAACCGGGAAACAGCAGGGATGCTAGTGACGATGATAGTGTAAACAACCGGGAAACAGCAGTGATGCTAGTGACGATGATAGTGTAAACAACCGGGAAACAGCAGTGATGCTAGTGACGATTACGATGTTAAAAACCGGGAAACAGCATGGATGCTAGAGACGATGATGATGTAAACAGCCAGTAAACAGCATGGATGCTAGAGACGATGATGATGTAAACAACCGGGAAACAGCATGGATGCTAGAGACGATGATGATGTAAACAGCCAGTGAACAGCAGGCACGCTAGTGACTATGATGATGAAAACAGCCAGTAAACAGCAGGGATGCTAGAGACGATGATGATGTAAACAGCCAGTAAACAGCAGGGATGCTAGTGACGATGATGATGTAAACAGCCAGTAAACAGCAGGGATGCTAGTGACGATGATGATGTAAACAGCCAGTAAATAGCAGGGATGCTAGTGACGATGATAATGTAAACAGCCAGTAAAGAGCAGGGATGCTAGTGACGATGATAATGTAAACAGCCAGTAAACAGCAGGGATGCTAGTCACGATGATAATGTAAACAACCGGGAAACAGCAGTGATGCTAGTGACGATGATGATGTAAACAGCCAGTAAACAGCATGGGTGCTAGTGACGATGATGATGTAAACAACCGGGAAACAGCATGGATGCTAGAGACGATTACGATGTTAAAAACCGGGAAACAGCATGGATGCTAGAGACGATGATGATGTAAAGAACCAGGAAACAACAGTGATGCCAGTGACGATGATGATGGCTCTAGCTGCATTTATGCAATATTGACAGCAGCGACAATAGCAGCGGAGTATCCCTAACCGCGATTATCATATGTGAGTCTTGTGTTGAGTCATTTTCAGTCTCATTTCCGGAAAGTATCTCCTGCGTTCGTAGGCTGCACATCTACAAGTATGATAGTTCCTGACCTTTTTTTTTCAGGCAGCAATACTTTTCTAACAGCTGAATCCTCTTTTAAAGTGACACATTGTACGTGAACAACAGTCTGTTGAAAACATTAATCTAAGTCCTCTTTCAAACAGGAAAACTTTATTTGAACCGCAGTCTGTTGAAAAAAGTAATAACATGTTGAACTATATCCAGAGAGAAAAACAAAAACCGGAATGAATCAGAGATTGTAACGCTAGCATCAGCTGCCGTTTAGGTCGAAGCAAAACGTTATAATTTTTGCGCATACTGGGATTTAATTTAATCGGTTGAAGCTAAGTTTTTTCTGCTTGCTGCAACCCTGGATTTTTTTTTTATCAGTTGTTACAAATTCCTAATTGGAATGCATGGGTCTCCTTCCAGTGACAGAGATTTCCCCCATCGCATGGAAATTCTGCTGCAAAGTTGTCCTCTTTTCTATAGCCATACTGTTTGTGTGCTAATTTCCTTCCCTATGACGCATGCTTGCTCTTTTACTTGGAGATTGCTTCCGTTCAAAATCAGAGTGCATTTTCAATCATTGTCCACTGCCAGGACTAGGAATGAGTCAGGCGTGTGGTCACGTGGACTATTACGTCAATGGGGGTCACGATCAGCCGGGCTGTGCAAAAAGTCCCGTGTACCACATCCTTGAAAATGGCTTGATAGAAGGTAAGTACAGCGTCTCTCTCTCTCTCTCTCACACACACACACGCGCGCGCACGCACTCACACACACACACACACACACACACACACACACGTCGCACACACATACACACACACGTCGCACACACATACACACACACACGTCGCACACACACACACACACACGCACTCACGCACACACTCACACACACACACACAGATACACACACACACGCACGCACACACACACACACACACACACACACACACACACACATCGCACACACATACACACACACACACACACACGTCGCACGCACACACACACGCGCACACACACACTCACACACACACACACACAGAAATACACACACACACACGCACACACGTCGCACACACATACACCACACACACACACACACACACACACACACACACACACACACACACGTGTGCCCGTACGCCTGCTTTTCAAATCCACTCTTTTCATATTATATTCATCCAGCTCTTTGTACTTTTTTCACCTATGCAAGTTTACCATAGCTCCAGTCTCTGGAATGCAGCAGTGGGACAGACTTTGTTGCCGAAAATAATTATCTATCATTCTGTAATCTATCGAAATACAGTTTTCTGCTGTGAAAATCAACCAGGGAGCTGAATCAAGAGCTGAAACTCCCATTTCATTTGAGATTACGAGTGGTTGTAATATATCTGAAAACCGGCCATCAGGCACGATGTATATGTTCTGTGGAAGTGGAGTGTCCAAATTCCAAATCCTACCGAACGTTGACACAGAATGTGTGCTCCCAACCCTCCCCCTTGTTTTTATTTTATTTTAAATTATATATATATATATATATATATATATAGTACACAGTCGAGAGGATTTAACGTGTTAACGTTTGCGCATATTTGGTGACTGCGAAATCGTGAAAAATCTTCACACAGTAAAACGGGCCGTGTTGCGTGCTGTAAAGATTTGTCTTTGTTTGTGAAATTGCATGTTTGGCGCACATCTGTTATGCATGTGTGGGTGTATGTGTGAATGTGTGTCTTCAAGTTTTACATTTATTTGCTTATTTATCATCAGTGTTGTCTTATTTATTTATTTATCTATTATTATTATTATTATCATTATTATTATTATCACTACCTTTTTTCATATTATAATCATTATTTATTTATTTATCTATTTATGTATTTATTTACTTATTTATGTACGCTTATCTATTATTTATTCACCTTTTTTTTTCAAGGCCTGACTAAGCGCGTTAGGCTACGCCGCTGGTCAGGCATCTGCTTGGCATATGTGATGTAGCGTATATGGATTTGTCCGAACGCAGTGACGCCTCCTTGAGCTACTGAAACTGAAACTGATCTTCAGAAAATCTGGGATCCAGGCCCTGATACGACGCTAATGATTTAATTAACAGACACGAAGAAAGGCCAAGTTTTAAATTTGGGAATCCAACTCTGAACTTCACCCTCACACTCTTCACACACGCTCTCTATCGTTAAGCCACCCATCTTCATTCGTGACACACGTTTGAATTTCGTCTCATACCAGGTGCAAGGGAAGCGGTGGCGTGCAGCCATTTGCGCTCCTACCACCTCTTCACTGAGTCCATCAACAGTGCTTGTCCTTTTGAGTCCTTCCGCTGCGAGTCGGAGGACGATTTTGACGTAAGTTGTTGTTCCTTGGGAAGTCTGCTCTGATTGTACTGCTTTTTCAAGAACAGGTACCCGTTAATATTTGTATTTGTATTTCTCTTTTTTGTCACAACAGATTTCTCTGTGTGAAATTCGGGCTGCTCTCCCCAGGGAGAGCGCGTCGCTACACTGAGACCGCCATCCATATTTTTTTGTTTTTTTGTATTTTTTCCTGCATGCAGTTTTATTTGTTTTTCCTATCGAAGTGGATTTTTCTATAGAATTTTGCCAGGAACAACACTTTTGTTGCCGTGGATTCTTTTACGTGCGCTAAGTGCATGCTGCACACGAGACCGCGGTTTATCGTCTCATCCGAATGACTAGCGTCCAGACCACCATTCAAGGTCTAGTGGAGGGGGAGAAAATATCGGCGGCTGAGCCGTGATTCGAACCAGCGCGCTCAGATTCTCTCGCTTTCTAGGCGGACGCGTTACCTCTAGGCCATCACTCCACACCAATATTATAAATTAAAAAAAAAAAAGAATAGATACGTCTACATTTAATATGTTATTCACCAATATTCCTACCACAGACACGGAGATAGGATACATTGCATTATTAAAAAGAGGGTATGCTTCTTTACTTGATCAAAATAAAATATACAGCTTTACTTGATCAAAACAGCACTATGCCGTCCATGGGAGACCTAAAGAGAACTCCAAGTCCTGTGAGTTATAAAAGCAAGATATCTAAAAAGATGGAATATTTATAGAAATCAACACCCTTTACTTAATTCGTATTCTTTTCGTTGGTGGAAATATATATTTATGTGTGTGTGACAGTTACACACACACACACACACACACACACATATATATATATATATATATATATATATATATATATATATAGAGAGAGAGAGAGAGAGAGAGAGAGATAGTGGGATGGGGCGTGGAAGGACAGGCAGACACAGACAAAACTGTATATCTATGTGTATGGGTCAACAAACGCTGTGTTGCACGTGCAGAAAGGGACCTGCGTACCGTGTGAAGGGGACGGCTGCGGCTTCATGGGCATGCGGGCGGACAGTGTGCAACCAGAGAGCCGTACCCCTGTCAAGTATTACCTCAAGACTGGCGACAGGGCCCCCTTTTGTCGTGAGTGACCCACACGCAAACTCGAGCAGAGAGACAGAGAGAGAGAGTGTTAGCAGGCCGAACTGTTATGTTTGGTATATGTTTGGGTAGGCCAAGACATACATGTATGTGAACTAATAATTATGTCCCTTTAGTTTCTACTTTTTACTGGAATAAATACACACCGGTGGCTCCACTTATTCTTCTACCAACGGTCCAAACAATAACAAGCGTGTGGCGTTCCTGTGCATCTGTTTTCCCCCCATCATGTCGTCTTCCCAACTGCCAACAGACAGAGACAGAGAGAGAGAGAGAGACAGAGACAGAGAGAGACAGAGACAGAGAGAAAGAGAGAGAGTGACAAACAAACAGACACAAAGACAGACACAGGCATAACCAGAAAGAGAGAGAGCAGAGAACGACAGAGAGGGTATGGCGACGCATTAACTTATCTAAGAGCACCCCCCACCCCCACCCCAACCCGATCTTAACAGAAAAACAAGAAAGACGAGAAGGAGGAAGGAAAACAATCGCAATAATGGCAACAGCAACACTAATAACGACGACAACATCGCTAATGATAATAATAATAATAATGATAATAATAATACCACTTTACTACTACTACTACGACGACGACGACAACTGCAACGACTACTGTAACTAGAACTACTTCTAATACACGGCCTGTTTGTTTCTGGGACTGCAGGCTACCATTACAAAGTGTCCTTGACTTTCTCCACTGGGTACTACGCCCGCCAAGAGCGAGGCGCCCTGTTCGTCGCCATCAATGGGAGCAGAGACAGCACTGTGGACATCGAGCTGACTGACGAGTGAGTCCTGTCCCTCCCTCCATCCCCACAGTTCTTTACTTTCTTTGTTCTCTCTCTCTCTGTGTCTCTCTGTCTCTCTCTCTCTCACTGCCCCTATTTTTTGAAAAGCTACAGTTCCTTTACCCGTTAAAGTGGTTATTACAAATGTAAATTTAATCTATTTTGTTTTGATTTATTTAGAGTCTAAAATCATCTACTTATATGAACAGAATATTCATGAATCAAACTACCAGTCAAGAGCTTCAATCAATGGCTCGTATGTTGTTGTATTACCAAAACCCGTGGGATGCCGGGGGTCTTTAATTAACTATGAAGGGCATCCCCGCCTTCTGGAAATTCTGAATGAGAAATTTTCCTTTCTCTTTCTTTTCTCACTTCACTATTGCCTGCTTTTTCTGCCTTCCTAATCCAGATTACCCCCCGCCCCCTCCTCCCCAGCAAACCTTGACATTTTGTTCTCTTTTATCCGCAGTATGATGTACTACTATCTGAGCTGTTTTGCTCTGGCGATTAGGTAGTTAGATACGTTACTGTAAACACTGGGTGCATGGCCTTTGTATGTATTTTTGTATGCCTTTGAAGTGTTTGTCTTTTTAAAATTTTTTTATCAGGATTTCTTTTTTGTAATCTGATGATCCCAAGCTAAGTGGAAAGGCTGTGCTTACGTCCTCAGTTACTTCAAGGAGCTTAATTGTAGAGATGATAGATGATACGTCATTGCTTGTGCTATTGTATCTTAAAGAAACGACAGGGTTTTATGTTTAACGCAGCTGAGTTCACACACACATACACTTTTTTTTTCTCCTTCCTAAATTTATTTACTTAGTTGGGCGGTCCTGATATGACCCAATGCATTGTCGGCTGGACTAAAGGCAACAATGTTGAATGACGATAACAAATTATTGCTGGCGATTACTGCAGTGACACCTTTCGTTCTTGCTTCCCGCCCATTACGTTCAGCTGGACAACCCTGTTGAACTCCGTGACTTATCTCCGCAGTTACATGTACGTACAGCCGGGCAACACCTACACCTACATCGTGACGTCACCGGCGGACCTGGGGCAGGTACATGACGTCATCTTTCACTGGGAGCACAACTCGCACATCCTGGACCCCGGGTCGTGGAACCCTTTCAACATACGTCACCCCAAGCTCTACGTGGACAGGGTCAAGGTCACCAGCCGAGGGAATAGCGCGTGAGTACAGGAATTGTTTTGTCGTGGGTATATTCTTTCTTTGTAACTTGCAACTGTCCACTTTCCAGGTACTAAATAGTTGTGAGAATAGAGAGATTTTGCGCGCGCGCACGCGCGCGCTCGTGTGTGTGTGTGTGTGTGTGTGTGTGTGTGTGTGTGTGTGCGTGTGTGCGCGCGCTACATGTGTGTATGCGCATTTGTGGAAGTGTGCATGTATGTGTAAATGTTGATCAACTAATACCAACCTTTGTGCATGTACTAGCACACACACACACACACACACACACACACACACACACACACACACACACACACACACACATGTATGTATGTATGTATGTCTGTATACATTTCTCTCCCCTTGTTTCTATGTTCGTGCATACGAACCTGTTGCCGCTGTCCTATGTATTTTTTAAACTCAGCCTTTCCCGTACCCCGCAGTCCCCCCCTCTCTCTCTCCCCTTTTTCCTTTCTTTATCTCTTCATTTTGATTTATCATCATCATATTTTCATCTAGTTTCTCTTTCACTGTTATTGATACAGAATTAATCATCTCACGAAACAGACCGAAATCAGTTTAAAACTGAATCATCATTTCACGGTTTCTTGTTTCCAGGGTAACATTATGCGCCCACGGTACTGGAGTGGAGACGGGTGATAAATTAAAGATCGCCACAGTGTGCTAGACAGACTGCTGTTCCAGCGGAACCCCCCCCCAAAAAAACAACAACAAAAAAACAACACCAAGCAACTGCCCGGAACAAACAATGCCGGCATATTTTCTCCATTTTTTGTATATATCAACGAAACGCTTGAACTTAAAATTTGTTAGACGTTTGAGGCCTGGTGTAGGCATTTTCGTCATAATTCTTAATTCATTCTGCCATAATTATGACGTACTTGATGTGTGATAATCATCATTGTTGATGACAATATTGACAATAAATATGATGTATGTCTTTTTTTGTTTTTTTGATAAATGTCAATTTTGTAAATGTTGTCATGTGAAAATGCAGGCATTTCCCATCACCCCCCACCCCTTCTCTCTCTCAAAACGCACATGTGCACGCACTGACGCGCGTAAGTATGCAACTCAACCAAACGCGCACATATTAACAAAATACATCCGTCTACAATTATTTCAATGTACACGACACACACACACACACACACACTCTCTCTCTCTCTCTCTCTCCCTCTTGGGGATGTAAATGTTTTTCTTAAAATATTCAAACAACGCATGATAGACGGCTTTAAACAGGATTGGGCAAGCAAACTCAACGGAAGTAATCGTTATGAAACATATAGGTCATTCAAATCCTTATTACAACCTGAAAAATACTTATCTGATCTTACCATCAGTAAATTTAGATCGGCCTTCATTAAGTTCCGTTTTGGTATAAATGAACTAAAAATAAATCAGCGTTATTGTGATGTTTTGAAAAACTGCCCATGTGGTGGTAGAATAGAGAACGAACTACATGTACTAACAGCTTGTCCATTATATGATGATATTAGAAGGAAATATTTGCTCAAGCATATGCAACATATTAGAAATCTGTCATTATCATTTCTGCTGCAAAACGAAAGTTGTAATGTGA
>NC_134878.1:9690639-9720639 GCF_041734735.1 Babylonia areolata | reverse complement strand
ACCTTCTGCATATTTTCTTTATATAGATAATTTCTGTATCTATTTTCCATATGAGAGCATATGGAGCTCTTTAGTATATTATGTAGATATTTTTTTTTCTTCCAGATTTGTGTAGTCTATATCAAAATTGGGCATTCTCAATCTTCACGATGGTATGGTTGAGAATGACGGTCTAATAGCGATGTTTTCATATCAACTTCTGAATCACCATGGATATCTTCAGTGAACGTATTGATAGGCTTTAAGGACTGGATTGTTTTGGCCCCTTTTGCAAAGTCTTTGTCTGGTTTTAAGTGCACTTCATTTTTGGAAAAAGTATTACAGACTGAACTTCTCAAAACAAAATTTGCGGCAGATACTTTTTCTGTGTTCATGACGGGGCGATACAACTGCCTCTCTATAAGTTCCTAAGACTGATGTGTGTGTGATGGGACTTCTGGACCGAGTTTATAATCTTTGCAATCTGTACTTCGTAACTTTCTAATAGATATTGTGGTACACTGAAAAACACCTCCTGAGCATATGTCAGCCTTGAACGCACAAGAGCGGTTGACAAAGATATAAACGCTTTGACATCATGTTCCCAATGTTGTTTGCTAACAACTTTTAGAAAGTTCAGACCAAACACCCACCCACACACCCACAGTGTGTGTGTGTGTGTGTGTGTGTGTGTGTGTGTGTGTGTATGTGTGCGTGCGTGTGTGTGTGCGTGCGTGTGTGTGTGCGTGTGTGTGTGTGTGTGTGTGTGTGTGTGTGTGTGTGTGTGTGTGTGTGTGTGTGTGTGTGTGTGTGCGCGCGCGCGGGGTCACGTGCGCGCAAGTAACGTGTAAATGATGACGCAGGTACCCCACCCCCCTTCAGGCGGTGTCCCAGAAAACCACATCCTTTGTTTTTTCTCACATACACCGTTGTTACACTTTCTGGCACACATTTTTTCAGTCATCTTTTTTCTGCCCCGACCCCGACCCCCTCTCTCCCCCAAACACACACGTCGAGATAACGCAGATAAAGAATAAGCCAGTCATATATATATATATATATATATATATATATATATAAGAAAGAAAGGAATATCAGACACAAACGAAAAAAACCCCCACCTTAAACACACACACACACATACACACACACACACACACACACACACACACACACTAACAACAACAACACACACACACACACACACTAACAACAACAACAACAACAACACACACACACACACACACACACACACACACACACACACACACACACAAAACACAAACAAAAAAGTACACCAAGCAAACAAACAAACAAACAAAAAACAAAACACACACACCAAAAAACAGATAGGATTAGTGCACAAAACGAAGCTATCTGATTTATCACTGGACCAGCTGCCCGGATATCTAGCTCACATAAAAAACCAACTTCGCTTCCTGTCGTCGTCAGTCGCATCCCACACGTCGGGAGGTTCACTTCACAATGATGGTGGTGTCTCTTGCCGTCCTGCTTCTGTTGACCTGTGGCCCCTGGGACAGTGAGGCCACGTCTGTCCAACACACGGTGCAGAAACGTGAGTATCACGTGCAAACGCGCAAGTGTCTTTTGCATAAAAATTGATGTGGGTATTCTCAAAAGGAGGACATGATCACTGATTTGTTTGCAAATGAACAGAGCATTAATAGTAATAATTCAAGTCATAAAGCGCCTTTCCATGTAAAACATGTTCAGTTGCACTATGCAATGTAGAAAACCGATGTTTAAAAACATCCAGTTAAACACTAAAGTGAAAACAAACTTTCATGCACAACCCTTTACAATCAGCCAACCAAACACTCAAGCACAAGTTTATGTACACACACACACACACACACACACACACACACACACACACACACTCATCACTGACTATACACAGTTTTCATACATATCACATAAATATGCCCAAACAATGCAATATCATATCACAACATTTAAAAGCCTTATCACAATAACGAAAACTACTCTTTGCATCACAATACACAAAAAACATATCACAGTACTGAAAATTCACTTCCAACTCTTTAACACCAGTCACGCAAATCACAATGCATAAAAAAATCTACATTTTAAAGTGCAGAATTTAAATGCAGTCACACCCTCCTCCATCATCAAAACACATAACCATACACAAACAGGTTTTCAATTGTACGCATTATGCTTAGTGAAGCTGAAAAAAGGTGCGTCTTTGAATTCTTTTTAGAAGTTCAAAAACACTGGTTTTTTTCGTTTTTTTTTCGTATTTTTCTTTCTTCTTTATACCTTTCTTTTATTTCATTTGCTTTTACTTTGCCTCTCCTTGAGCAGTCTTGTCTTGTCTTGTTTCTCTCTGATGTAATGCCTGCATGGATGACTTCTTGCCTCTAAGTATGACATCTGGAAATTTGGCAAGAAGGAACCGCACTCGGACATTCACACATGTTTCACAAACAAAACTCTCAAGGCCTGACTAAGCGCGTTGGTCAGGCATCTGCTTGGCAGATGTGGTGTAACGTATATGGATTTGTCCGAACGCAGTGACGCCTCCTTGAGCTACTGAAACTGAAACTTTTTTTTTCTGAGGGACAGAGGCAGGGAGTTCCATACTGTTGGGGCAAGGACATAACTTCTTTTTGTCAAAGGTCTCAAGGGAGAACCGAGGAACTGTCAGCAGAGAGGTGTCAAATGAGTGCAGCGACCTAAAAGGATGGTACAGATGGAGATGATATGAACGATACGGTAGCATATTGTTGTGATACAGACACTGAGAGCAGAGACAGGCTACTTTGTATTGAATTCTTGCTTTAACAGGAAGCCAGTGAAGTGTTCTGAGTGGTGATGTTGCTCTCTCATGCCTGGGTTTCGGAGCACGAGTCGGGCTGCATGATTTTGAATGCAATGAAGTTTAATTAGATTATTATCAGGGAGACCAGCTTAACTCTCTCCATACGAACAGCGAAAGAGACGACGTTAACAGCGTTTTACCCCAATTACCATCATCAAAATATTGCAAGCGGAAGGCTCTTGTACTGAAGAGGTGAATGTTGACAAAGAATACCACAATTCTGACGACGGAAGCTAAAGGTTGGGTCATTCAGACACCCACTGGACATCCGAGGGGTCTGTATAGAGGAGAAGAGAGGACTGGCCGTACTGAGTGAGTTAAAGAGTATTGGAACAGTCTGATCTGGATAGTGTAAAAGAAACTTAGTTTGTTGGCAGCAGCAGTGGAAAAGCAAAAACGAAATTTGCCTAACCTACGTAACAGAATGCGGCACAAGTGTTTGACATGTGGATGCCAAGGTTTCCCACATACTGGGAGAAAGGTATGTTGCAACCAGAGATGGACACAGCGACAGAGGTGACCTGCTTTATCTTTGATTTAGAAGACCCGAAGAGAAGCAGAGTATGGTTTTGCTTTTTAATTTTCATTTTTCGTCCTTGTTTTATTACACTTGTTCCTTACACATTTCTTCCAGATTCTGTCATGTCCTTCCAAGGTACACATATTCTGCTTTCACCTTCTTTCGTCTGAGGTGGCTGAAAAAGTGTGTGGAGCTAACAGCTGGGGAACATCACTGGAACCGACTCTGAGACTTCTTCTTAAGCGTTCACAGGCATGTTCAGACGGTCAGTCCAGAGTAAATTACGAAGTCCGCAGTCCGCTGGAGCTCTGCCGCCGTTCCCCACAACCTGCAGTCCTGGAGCGCCGCGGGACTGGGCCAGATCAGGTGCCTCAGCTCTATGTGTAGAGGGCAGTCTTGCAGGACACTGGCTGAAAGAGACAAATCCATGTCTCTTCTTGATTTACCCTTGTGGCTTCATCTATTACCCTGGCCCCTCCACGTCCATCTATCTGCCTGTCTTTCTTCTGTCCAGGAGAAACCGTGTGTTACGGGAACCTGGGCTGCTTCAACAACGACCCTCCCTTCAGGAGTCTGTACCGGCCCCTCTCCTTCCTGCCCCAGTCACCGGACGTCGTCAAGCCAAAGTTCAACCTCCGTACCAGAACCACGCCCCCCAAGGGAGTCCTCCTGCGGGCCGGGGATCCCAATGCTCCAGGCATGGCCCACTTCCAGCATTCCAGGCCCACTAAGTTCGTCGTGCACGGCTTCATAGACTCCATTCACCTGGGGAACTGGATGCAGGTGTGGGGTGTTGGGTTGGAGTGGAGTGGAGAGAGAGAGAGAGAGAGAGTGTGTGTGTGTTGTGAGGGTTGAGAGGGAAAGGGCTGAGGTGGAGAAACGGGTGGTGTGAATGCGTGTGTGTGCGTGAATGAGAGAGAGAGAGAGAGAGAGAGAGAGAGAGAGAGAGAGAGAGAGAGAGAGAGAGAGAGAGAGATTAGTACAATCTGGCATAAAACGTTTCTCCCCAAATCAGAGGAGACAAAGTGAGCGCCAGAAAAGAGGACGTCTCCAATACAAAATCTTCAGAAGGTGAAAATACTATTCATACCCCCCCCCCCCCCCCCCCAGCGTCCCCACTGGGAGCGTAATGAAAACTTCTTCGTTCGTGGGCTGCAACTCCCACGTTCACTCGTATGTAAACGAGTATTCTTTTACGTGCACGACCGTTTTTACCCCGCCATGAAGGCAGCCATACTCCGTTTTCGAGGGTTAATGAAAACGTTTGACATGTTTCAGGACATGGCTTCACAGTTCTTGGCGCAAGGAGACTACAACGTGGTCCTGGTGGAGTGGCTCTTTGGCTCTTTCGATCTGTACGGCCAGGCCACGGCCAACACACGTGTGGTTGGAGCCATGATTGCTGAGCTGATCGATTACCTTCAGGTGAGGTTTTGTATGAAAGGTTCGGGTCAGATATATGTTCTCCCCTGGATTATTTCTTTTGCTGGACCTTCTTGAACTCCTGCCACCCTTATATCACACACAAGGGCATATTAAATTGATGTCTGTGTCCCCTCTCTCTCTGTGTTTCTTTCACTCCCTCCTTCTCTGTTTGAACAACAACAGACGGGCGCAATAGCCGAGTGGTTAAAGCATTGGACTGTCAATCTGAGGGTCCCGGGTTCGAATCACGGTGACGGCGCCTGGTGGGTAAAGGGTGGAGATTTTTACGATCTCCCAGGTCAACATATGTGCAGACCTGCTAGTGCCTGAACCCCCTTCGTGTGTATATGCAAGCAGAAGATCAAATACGCACGTTAAAGATCCTGTAATCCATGTCAGCGTTCGGTGGAAACAAGAACATACCCAGCATGCACACCCCCGGAAACGGAGTATGGCTGCCTACATGGCGGGGTAAAAACGGTCATACACGTAAAAGCCCACTCGTGTGCATACGAGTGAACGCAGAAGAAGAAGAGAACAACAACAAACACTGTATCACACACAATGACAGATTAAATTGATTTCTTTGTCCCCTTATCACACGAAAGGACAGGTTAAACAGAATTATTTGTTCTCTCCCCCCCCCACCCCCCTCTGTCTCTCTCTCTCAACAAAAAACAAACACCATATCGGTGGTTTCTTCCCACACACACACACACACACAGATTCTTGATTTTTTAATTCAGCATCGGGGATGAGGGTGTAGGTTAAGCAGCACTTTGTCTTCCTTTTTCTAACTGAGAGGAGCAGCAGTCACGGGCATTTTTTTCCCAACGCTTGTGACTTCGTTAGCAGCACAGAGGGGAATGAAAGTTTGTCCAGAAAGTATCAGCATTCTATTTTTCTGCTTTCTAGTAAGTATTAACTTATTATATTTTCTATTATATTTTCCATTGACTGTGCTTTCATATCTGTGAAACTGCGTTTTTGGGGCATATCTGTTATGCATGTGTGGGTGTATGTGTGAATGTTTTATATTTATTTGCTTATCTATCATCATTGTTGTCTTATTTATTTAATCATTTATTTATTAATATTATTATTATTTTATCATTATTTTCATTACTACTACCTTTTTTTTAAAATATCATAATTATTATTTATTTATGTATTTATGTAAGCTTATATATATATATATATTTTTTTTTTTCTTCTTCTCAAGGCCTGACTAAGCGCGTTGGGTTACGCTGCTGGTCAGGCATCTGCTTGGCAGATGTGGTGTAGCGTATATGGATTTGTCCGAACGCAGTGACGCCTCCTTGAGCTACTGAAACTGAAACTGAAACTATATTTTCTGCGTTCTTGGGCTGCATCTCCCTACGTTAACTCGTATGTACGGATGGGTTTTTACTTGTATGACCCCTTTTAGCCCACGCACTTATTGGGTATGTGTGTTCCTTTTACCCATCGACAGACACCTTATTCAGCAAGTACCCTGAAAACCCAATTCTTCCAATGGTGAGATATAAATGTACGGCACCATCAAACGACATATTTTTCTTTTTGTGAAGTGCACGTGGATTTGCAAATAGCGACACGTCGTCTACAATTGCTAGGAAAAACGCTTTCAAATAAGCAAATATCAATTGTTTGTTGATAACTGAATGATATGGCATAAACCACCCCGATTTCGCTGTGTGTGTGTGTGTGTGTGTGTGTGTGTGTGTGTGTGTGTGTGTGCGCGCTTGCACGCGCCTGTGCTTATGTGTTCGCACATGTGTGCGTTTCCAGAACACAACAGGAGCGAGGCCAGAAGACATGCACATTGTGGGACACAGTCTGGGCGCTCACATTGCCGGCTACGCGGGCGAGAGACTGCGCTACCTGGGCAGAATCACAGGTGATTCGAGACCCCGATCTTCTGGTCCGTTTATCTGTCTGAAGGTGCTTTGAGCCTCTAAGATACCAGCCAATTAATTTTCTCTTTATCTGTAGGTGCTTTTGGACCCTAACATTATAGACAATTTATCTGTCTTTTATATGTGCTTTGAGACCATACATGTGCAATATGTTTGTCTCCTTTATTTGTCTTTACGTGCTCTGAGGCTGTGAGACTCTAAGGTTATATCCATGTAGTTGATCTGTCTCTTGTTGTTTTGAGACTTGAGAATCCAAAGTTTACTTATCTATCTGCTGTCTATAATTATTTGGTGCTATGTCTTAACTGAAATATTTGGTCATAACCGTAAGGACATGTGTCTAATTCTTTTGTGATATTCTTTTCCTTTGCCAAAATAAGTGTGTTGAAATGTAAAAGTTGACTCTCTTCTTTTCCTTAGCCACAATAAGTCTGTTGAAAAGTAAAAGTTGACTCTAAGCCTTTCTTTTTTATATAAAAGTTTTCCATCAGTGACTGACTCACTTCCTTTGTGCCAACAGGAAACAAGACTTTTAAGTTAAGGTCAACACCACCAGGTGGGTACTTTAGGGATAAATTTTGAATTGAGCTTAGGAAGACAGTAGACACTTTGGACACGCTCAGTAAAACCCAGGTAACCCCAAGGCAGTCTGTTGGCACCGTCAGAACACTCTTCGAGGCTGCAAGCAGACTCACATACCAAGTTTAAAAACAGAAAGCCAAATAAGAGGACGCATATGCCATGACAGACACACTTAGGGGTTTCACGCACAACTGATCGATTGACTGATTGACTGGATGCGATGTGTTCAGGGCTGGACCCTGCGGAGCCGTACTTCCAGAACATGGACATCGTGGTCAGACTGGACCCCAGTGACGCCCTCTTTGTGGACATCATGCACACCGATGGCGCTGCTTTCTACAGCATGAAGACAGGTAAGGAACCAGGAGACAGCACGGATGGTAGTGGTGGTGGTGATGATGATGATGATGGTAGTAATTATACAACATTGACAGCAGCAGCAGGATATTTGTGATTATTCGCCACAAAATTGGGTACCCCCCCCCCACCACCACTTGGCAATTGAAGGATTTCTTCTTTGAAGTAGGTACGTTACAGGAAAACCGATTCAAACCATTCAAAATTCAAATCAAACGATTAAAGAAAGTTCCTTAAATATCAGCTTTAGATGATGTGTCATTCAGTTATAAGCAAAACAATTAATTTATCAATTCAAAGCATGCGAACCACAGACTTTCAAAGACTGTGCATTCTCAGTCATTATACCATAATACATAAAAGGGACAGACACAGGAAAGAGGGAGAAGGGATGGTAGGAGGAGGGATGAAATAAAGTCTTATTTAGTAGTTTTTAGTCATATTTCCTGTAAGTATCTTCTACGTCCATTGGATGCATACCCCAGGTTCATTCATACCTACGAGTAAGTCCGTTTCTATCCTGTCATGCTCATGGCATTTCATATAAACTTTACGTTTCGGTCTTGCCTTTTCATATAGTGTGAGGGTGTTTTCATCTAAAACCTGTGTGTAGTCAATCCTCTCTTGTCAAATCTCAGGACTAGGGATGAGTCAGGCGTGTGGTCACGTGGACTATTACGTCAACGGGGGTCACGATCAGCCGGGCTGTGCGAAAAGTCCCGTGTACCACATCCTTGAAAATGGCTTGATAGAAGGTAAGTACAGTCTCCCTTTCTCTCTCTTGTACCCAGACACATTAATCTTTGCTTATAACTTAAAATGCACTCTTTTGAACGACTTAAAATGCACTCTTCTGAAATACCAGTATAGAATAGAATGGAACAGAATATGTCTTTATTACCAAGTGTATCGGGATCACAAGGAATATTGGGGGGAGGGGGGGGGGGCTAGGGGGGGATAGTACATAAAAAGGTACAAATATAAATCGAAAACCATTCACAAACACATTTACAGTACGATTTAGGACACATACTTGTGTATATCAATAAAAGAACGTGTGCACATTCACACACACAAACACACACACACATTTGAACATAAGCTGCATATCACAGGATGGGGCTGATGACTAGATCTTCAGGTAAGTGGTTGTTGACTTCACAACTCATTTTTTTATCCCCACAATCCTTTGTACCCTTTTCATTTGTGTAAGTTAAACACTCCGCCAGTCTCTGGAATGCAGTAGTGGATTTTTTTTTCTTTAGTGGAATTTAACCAGGAAACTGGAGAATCAAGAACTACAACTCTCATTTTACTTGCTTCTTCCAGTGGAGTTTTAAAGGACCTGACAACTAACTTTTGGGTGCGATATATGCGATTATCAACACATTTGAGAGACATGTAGCCTTGTTTTTCTCTCACAGTATTCACTTTAAAGAAGTTAATAAATTAGTAGTTCTGTGCACATGTTGTTTGGGTTATTTGGGAAAATTTTCGCACTTTCTTATGCGGACCATGTATATGCTGTAATGAAACATTTATTTTCCTCTTCAAAACGTCTGGCCCTGATAAAAGATTTAACAGACATGAAAAAAACCCATTTTAAAATCCTCAGAGCCTCTCGTTTGCTAGACACATGCGCTCAGCCACTATGCCACCCATCCTCATTTATAACACGCGTGTGAATTTCGTTTCGTGCCAGGTGTAAGGGAAGCGGTGGCGTGCAGCCATTTGCGCTCCTATCACCTCTTCACTGAGTCCATCAACAGTGCTTGTCCTTTTGAGTCCTTCCGCTGCGATTCTGAGGAAGAATTCTACGTGAGTTGTTGCTCCTTGTTAATTCACCAAACGCTCTTCACATAAATTATACATGGAGATACGGTATTTACCAAGCTACCTATATCCAAGTAACATGCGTGACATTGCCTTAACAAATATATCAAACGCACGGAACTATTACAAAAATGTATGTCCATCTGTTCATTAACCTACCAAACGTTCGTTGCCTGTTCTGTCTATCCATAAAAACCTGCTTACCAAGCTATTGCTGTCATGCTTGTTATCAAAGCAAAATGAATAATATAACACGACATTTTCCTCACAAACCTTCTGTTGCACGTGCAGAAAGGGAACTGCATTCCGTGTGAAGGGGACGGCTGCGGCTTCATGGGCATGCTGGCGGACAGGGTGCAACCAGAGAGCCGTACCCCCGTCAAGTATTACCTCAAGACTGGCGACAGGGCCCCTTTTTGTCGTGAGTGATACATACACACACACACTCACTCTCTTTATCTGAACCCAACTTGTCTCCATTTCCCTATACGTGTATTGTGGCTAATGTACATTAAACCATTTATGAGTTCTTAGTCATCTCTCTGTGTCTCATATGCATGCACATGACAGAGACACATCTCTCTTCCTCTATCTAAATATATGTGTTAATATATATTATGTGCGTAAATACACACTCACGCGTACACATCCACAAATACACACACACAGAGGTTGAGAGAGAGAGAGAGAGAGAGAGAGAGAGAGAGAGAGAGAGAGAGAGGGTGGGGGGCGGGTAAGCAAAGAAGCTCCTTACCGTAAAAACACAATCAAATAAAACAGTGACACCAACAAAGACGAAAAAAAGGAAGGAGGACGACCACCACCACCACAGCAGTGCCACTTAAGATGTAAACAGCAATGATAGTAGTAGGAGAAGTAGTAGTATTGATATGATAATAGTAATGATAATGATGATGATGATAATAATAATAATAATAATAATAATAAGAAGAAGAAGAAGAAGAAGAAGAGGAAGTAGGAGGATAATAACGAGAACAACAATAATGGTGATAATGACAACGATGATGCTGTGATGATTTAGTACGTAACACTAATACGTGTATGCCCGCTACTACTACTACGACTACTGCTGCTACTACTACTACTAAATGGTGCATTTTGTTCTCTGACTGCAGGCTACCATTACAAGGTGTCCCTGACTTTCGGCACTATACAATACGACCATCAAGAACGAGGCAAGTTGTACGTCAAAATCAACGGCAGTAGAGACACTACAGTGGACATGGAACTGAATGAAGAGTAAGTCATTCCCCCATCATTGGCCCTACATTTCGTCTCATTACCGCCACTTCTTTATATGTCAGCATCTTTTTAAGAAAAGTTGTGGACAAATTGATATTCTTGGGATTTTGTACATGTATTGGCAATGAGGCAGAGTTGAAGCAATTAATGTTCGGTGATGGTCATGATAGAATGAAGATCCATGGATTTTTTTTTAATAAAAAAGAATTCAACGTTGAGTAAAAAAAAGAAAAGTAACAGCTTGGTGTGATATTTCGAGAAGACATTCGTGGATTTCAATGTCACTTTGTGGAAAGCCGTATCATGGGATAGGGATACATTAAGAAGTACTTCGGTGGGGGTGGGAATGGTAGGGGATGGGGGTATATTTATCCGGATCCATAAATGGATGTTTCCAAGTTATCCAACTGAATGTACTATTTTATGCTATGCTGTACTGTGTGTTGTGTTTTACTGTATAGTTTTGTATTGAGTTGTATTGTGTTATTTTGTAATGCACTGGATGATAATGCATTGCACTGCACTATGTTACACTGAAATGCTCTATCTTGCACTGTGCCCTCTGCACTGCAATGGATTCTTCTGAATGCACTATACTTTGCTGCGCTCTATCAACTGAAACTACACAGTATGTATTGCATAAATGGAGTCTCCCGTCGGACCGACGGACGAGTAGGCAGGCAGGCTTATCTGTCAGTGTGTGTCCTCATATGAATATGTATTGCAATGCACTATTAATGACGGTGTTGTATATCATTACTCTGCACCATGTTGAAGTGTATCAGAATGGCCACCATGTTAACCATGGAAACACAACTGAAAAACCTAGAAACAGTATACTGGTGGGATTAACTACAGCCTTGAAAATCATAGTGACCAGAAAGCAGACATGATCTCCCTTCCAATCAATGCAATATAAAACGACAGGTGCGGAAGGGAAAGTGTTGCCGCCTATGACGTATAGAAACAAAAAACCCTAACACATAACAACAATAAACAAAGACTACACGAAGCACTGGATCTCAAAGATGCATTCAACAAAGTCCGACTTATTAGGCGGATGGATCCATTGGTAAACATGGTGCTTGAAAGACGCTCTGCACATAGTCTCGATTTGCACCTCATGATAAAGCCGTAAAACATTGTTTGGAAGGCTGGGGTTCTATACCGGCAACCCGTGCATATGTTTACCTCAATAATCACCATTTAAACCATACCTGTACAGCGTACCCACACAATAACACGATCACGGAAACGGCAATGATGATGACAACGTCGACAATGATACTGAACATAACTGTAATCAGGTCTTTAAGTAAAGCCGTATAACTGTGTTTAGAAAGCTGGGGTTCTAAACCGGCAATCTTTGTATAGGCCTGCCTCAAGATTCACCATTTAAACCATTCCTTTACAGCGTATGCACATAGAAATAACACGATGATGGCAACGACAAAGACGATGACAACGACGACAATAATACTGCAGATGACTGTAATCATGTCTTAAAATCTTCTCTCCTAGCATGTGCGGGACCTAGATAATGAACCGGAATTTGTCTCCGCAGTTACGAGTACATAAAGCAGGGCAACACCTACACCTACATCGTGACGTCATCGGCGGACCTGGGGCAGGTGCATGACGTCACGTTTCACTGGGAGCACAACTCGCACATCCTGGACCCCGGGTCGTGGAACCCTCTCGGTCTACGTCATCCTACGCTCTACTTGGACAGGGTGAAGGTCACCAGCCGGCAGAAGAGTAGCGCGTGAGTATCGGAGGTGTAGACAGCCATAACCGGAACCTTTCTTAGTAACATGAGATGACGAAAAAACTGAGCTAATTGTCATTGGCACCAAACCAAAGATAAACCCGGTCACCTCTTCCTTTGTGTCCATCTCTGGCTGCAGATACCATGCTCCCAGTATGTGAGAAACATTAGCATCCACATAGATGAAACACTGTCTATGGATGCACGTGTCAAACACTTGTACCGCACTCTGTTCTGTCAGATTCGTAGGCGAGGCAAAATACCCTCTTTCCTTTCCACTGCTGTTGCCAAACTTGCAGTTTCTTTTATAATATCTAGATTAGACTACTGCAACTCAATTCTAGCTAGTCTCCTCGATAACAAACAGAACAAACTTCATTGCATTCAAAATCATGCAGCCCGACTCGTACTCCGTAAACCCAGGCATGAGAGTGCAACATCACTGCTCAGAACACTTCACTGGCTTCCTGTTAAAGCAAGAATTCAATACAAAGTAGCCTGTCTCTGCTTTCAGTGTCTGTATCACAACAATAAGCCACCGTGTCTTTCAGATCTTCTCCATCTATAGCACCCCTCTGGGTCGCTGCACTCATTTGACACCTCTCTGCTGACAGTTTCTCGGTTCTCCCTTGAGACACTTGACAAAAAGAAATTCTGTCTTTGCCCCAACAGTATGGAACTCCCTGCCTCCGTCCCTCAGATAAAAAAAGTGTTTTTTGAACATTTAAAAAGAATTTAAAGACGCACCTTTTTCAACTTCACCAAGCATGATACATACAAATAAGTAGCTGTCTGTGTAAGGTGATGTGTTGTGGTGAGGGAGAGAGGCGTGACTGCTTTTAAATTTTATACTTTAAAATGTAGATTTTTAGTGTATTGTGATATGTGATCGGTGTTTTTAGAGCTGGAAGTGAATTTTCAGTACTGTGGTGTGGTTTTTGGTGTGTTGTGATATCGAGAGTGGTTTTAAGTGTTGTGATAAGGTTTTTGAGTATTGTGATATGATGTTGCATTGTTTGGCCTTATCTATGTGAAATGTTTGGTGAGTGTGTATAGTCTGTGATGATTAGGTGTGTGTGTGTGTGTGTGTGTGTGTGTGTGTGTGCATTTCTATATTTGTACATATTGACCTCATATCGATCTCCTTTGTTTCTTTTTCTTCTTCTTCTTCAGTTTCCCCTCTCTGTTTTTTTTTAATCTGCATTCTTATTTTTGTAATATTTTCTTCTCTTTTCCTATATACAAAGAGATAACTCTCTTGGGAAACAGTCTGAAGTGATTCTAACAACAATTCACCTGTTCATGGTTTCTCAATTCCAGGGTAACATTTTGCGCCAACGGTGTGCGAGTGGAGACAGGCGATGAATTAAAGATCACCACAGTGTGCTAGACTACCCCTTCCTGCAGAGACATACGTGACCAGAGCACACGATTCCTGTGTTTTTATTCTCTCCTTTTGTTATGTATTGCTAACTCGTAATTTTTGTTTCTGTCATAATTGTGATATTCTGCATGCGTAATAATTATCGAAATAGATTAACAATGATAACAATATGGCGAATATTAATGATGGATATTCTTTCGTTGTCTTTATTTGTTATTATTTTTTTGTGTGTGGTCTGTTTTGTAAATATTGCTTTACAGTTATTTAGAATCGTGCGCAAATACAAGCATCTCTCTCTCTCTCTTAACAGTACGCACTCACTCCCATACTGACTCGCACAAATGCACACACGCACATACACGCACTCACGAGCGAAAACACACACACACACACACACACACACACACACACACACACACAGGTATTCGAAGTATACATGCCAACATTCGTAGACATACATTCTCTGAAACAATGACAGGTTCCGACAGGCACACACACACACGCACACAGTTTTTCGAAGCATGTATGTCAACATTCATAAACAAACATTCTTTCAAACACACGTACAATTTCACACACACACACACACACACACACAAGGTGGATGTGTCTGATACACACAAACACGTCTCTGTTGCACACTCACGTACCAATTCTACTCACAAAATAAACCAAAGCTTACGCGCGTGTGCTTTTATCTATCTGTATTTGTTTATTCATGTTTTATTTATTCTATTTGCTTACTTTATTTTTCCTCAAGGCCTGACTAAACGCGTGAGGTTACGCTGCCCATGCATCTTAGCACATGTGGTGTAGCGTATATGGATTTGTCCGAACGCGGTGACGCCTCCTTGAGCAACTGACTTGAACTGAACTCTCTCTATCCCTGTGTGTGTGTGTGTGTGTGTGTGTGTGTGTGTGTGTGTGTGTGCGCGCGCGCGCGTATGTGTGCGTGTGTGTCTGTCTGTGTGAGAGAGAGAGAGAGTGAGAGAGAGGGAGAGTGGGGAGAGAGAGAGAGAGAGAGAGAGAGAGAGAGAGATAGAGGAGGGAAAGCGAGTGTCAGACAGACCAGCGACACAGACTGATAGGTAGACAAAGATAAAGCAGTCAATTATCAGAACAATGGCGAAATATGGAATATATCCTGACCTTGACTTTTAATTCGCTTTATTTACTGTACACAAACAGAAAGAAGCCCGTTTAATAAGAAAGATGGGACCATCACGAAATCGTTCCGTTCTACTGGCGTCCATCACATTCATATTTTCAAAACAACTTTCACAGATGTTTTCCCCATTCAAAGCAGATATGTTCTTAAATGAGCTCTTATTCATGGTGATTTGTGCATGCAATCCACTTGGCGATCCATAGCGTGACAGAACACACGGAGACATCCCACGTCCACAGATAATACAGCTCTGTTAAAAATTATTATTATTATTATTCTTGTTGTTATTGTTGTTGTTATACTCCGAAAGCGGAGTATGGCTGCCTACATGGCGGGGAAAAAACGGTCATACATGTAAAAGCCCACTCTACATACGAGTGAACGTAGGAATTGCAGCTCACGAACGCAGAAGAAGAAGAAGAAGAAAGAGAAGAAGTTGTTATATTCTTCTTCTTATTATTATTATCATTATTATCCGTATATTAGCCGTAAATAACATCATCATTATCATCAGCACCGATACTAATATGGCGCCTATCTCGGGTCAGAGACCAATCTCAAAGCACTTAACAAAGACGGAGTCATTTTGCACAACAGACTGCCTACCTGGGTAGAGCCGACTGACACTGCCTCCAGGCCTTCATCTTTCGTGTTCCTGTGTCATTCACTTTGGTTTCAGTTACGCGCACACACACATCTTCTAGAATCTGTAACTCCGAGTTAAAAAAAAAACATACTGCAGTCTCTGTGACCTAGTTCATGGACTGACCGTCCCACCTGGTCATGTGAAAACTGGATATTGTCGGCATTGTCATCAACACAGCAAAAGAAATCTGGAAGGGGCACGTGAACTTCGTAGCCCAGTGGCGCTCAGGAGTTGCCATGGTGACACCCCCCAAACCCCCCCCCCCAGCCCCCCCAAAACCCCCCCCAAAAAAACCACCACCACCACCACCAAAAAAGTGTTAACACAATGCGCACACTTTGAACAAGAATTTCGTCTTTCTCAATTCTGCAAGTGAATAAAACGTTCGTGTCAGTGTAAGCGCTTAGAGCTTGGTCTCCGACCGAGGATAGACGCTATATAAGTATCCATAACAATCAATCAATCAATTAAACTGTCCAACGTGAGCATGTGTGTGTGTGTGTGTGTGAAGTCAAGTCAAAATTTTTATTTCAAGATGGTAATTGAATAAGCAACGACTGCTTTTTTACATCAAGCCATCTGAAAAAAAGAAAAAAAAGTAAAAAAGGAGAAGAAGTGGGGAGATACATAGAACAAAACCACAAAAGTATTAGAAATAAAGTTACGTGCATACACGAATCGTGCGAAAATGAAACACACATTATTATATACAACACATTTACAACACATCCCGTTTCGCATACACATACACCCTCTTACAACACCAAAGGGATATACAAAACATTTCACAAATCATGAATTTGGTAACCAATAGATATAGATTTGTATTATTGTTCATCTTTTGAACAGTTAATAAGGTAATTTTTCATATTTTTCTTAAACACATTTTTATTCGTTATATCTTTTAAAAAGAGTGGAAGGTTATTTCATAAATTTCCACTAGAGTATAGGAAGCTGGATTTATAAAGGTTGTTTCTAGGTCGAGGTATACATAACATATGGTTGTGTGTGTGTGTGTGTGTGTGTGTGTGTGTGTGTGTGTGTGTGTTTAATGTTCACGGGCACTAATTTCGGGCAAACTGTCAATTGCAATAGGTGAAACAGATCAAAAGTAGACAAATACCTTAAACATACGTACAAGAAAGCAACATTAAGCATAACCTGATTAATTAGGAACAATAAACGTATGTTTTTCATATAAAAGCAAGTAACATACTCGCTACAAAACACAGTAATTGATAACTATCATATAGTTATCACATATACAAATATGTTGATTAAAAGGCATGAACGTTAACGATGCACAGCATTAACGGCACATTGTCATATATTTTCAGCGAAATGTGTCATTTCAGAAACTAAAATGTGGTCTGGCACAACGAATGTGCATAATTCCAGTGCCCCTGGAACATGGTCAGCCAGTTTGATTATGCACTGGGTTACATACAGGCTGCAAGATAAAAAAAAAAAAGAAAAAAAGCGGAGTTCACATCACCCAACATTGTTTCACCGACTTCGATAAAGTACAAAAACAACAACAACAACAACAACAAAAAAAAAAAACAACAAAAATGTCAGAGAAAACCAAAGTCTAAAGTATCCCTTTCACAAGAGTTGTTAACAAATTTCAGTTATTTCCATCCTGTTATTTTCAGCTCGATTTAACCCCGAGACAATAGGACAAATTAAGTGCAGCTTTAATAGATTTCTAAATAAACCCTCAGGACAGGTGTACCCTCCTTAATAAGAGGTACAAGACTGGGAATTGTGACATATGGTGGCCTAGTACTGCATCCCTTCGTTCAGAAAGGGCAGAATCACAACGTGGAGAGCCAACTACTTGTTTTCTCCGTTTATAAGAGAGAGAGAGAGAGAGAGAGAGAGAGAGAGAGAGGTTTTAAATGTGAAGGCCATCCATCCATACACAAGTTTACACAAACAACCACACACACACACACACACACACTATTTTCTCCGTTTATAAGAGAGAGAGAGAGAGAGAGAGAGAGAGAGAGAGAGAGAGTTTTTAATGTGAAGGCCATCTTTTTTTTTTACATGACCACACACACACACACACTCACATAAACATTAATGTCTCCGTTTATAAAGGAGAGAGAGAACTCAGAACTGAAAACGTTTTCATTCAAGGATTAAGAATTTAGGCATAGCCTATTCTTCCAATCTGTCCTCGCTAATCTACATCTATTACAAATAGCACACACATAAATGAGAGGGAAAGGTTTTCATGTTGAAGGGTATACATAATGAAGAAAGCAACCCCCCGCGCCCCCCCCCCCCACACACACACACCCGCTCAAACAAGGTGTGTGTGTGTGTGTGTGTGTGTGATTGGTGGAAGGGACAGGTGGGCAGGTACACAGGCAGAATCGTGGCTCTCCTCTTCCCTATCCCACCACTGGTTTCCCTGCACTCCTCTATGTGACTGTCTACCTTGATCTTTCTCTGTGTATTTTTGTTTTCACTAACCCACCTCCCGACTCCTTCTCTCTTTTTCTAAAAAAAACAACAACCGTACATCAGTGTTTATATCTATCATCCTCGTCCTCGGAAAGTACGGTTGTGTTGACTTACCCCCCCCCCCCCTCCTTTTTCTGTCTCGTTAAAAAAACAACAAAAAAACAACAACCGTACATCAGTGTTTATATCTATCATCCTCGTCCTCGGAAAGTACGGTTGTGTTGACTTACCCTCCCCCTCCCTCCCTTTTCTGTCTCGTTAAAAAAACAAAAAAACAAAAAACAAAAAAAAAACGGTCACAGACACACCTATCTGAACAGAAGAGGACGGGCATTTCCAGAAGATAAGCTGCGGATTCCCTTTCGGAGCTTCGTGGTCCAGATTTCAAGTCACGATTTTTTCTGAAGGCTGCGACACAGATTAGCGCAGCTGGCCGTTATAGTTTTGTGGCGGGGTCCTGATTCCTGGTGACCATTTAGCAAGGGGGGGAAACAGATTGGGAAGCAGTCAGTCGGGGGTTACGACAAGTGGGAAGACCAGTGTCCAGACTGCGTCCAGTCCATCCAGCCATCATGAGGGTCGTCTGGCTCCTAGTGTCGTTGTCCGTTCTCCTGAGCAAGGGATGGGCCAAAAGTGTTCCTGCCGCTCCACAGACACGTAGTAGGTTGATGCTGGGCATGGGTGTGGTGTGGTGCTGTGAGGAACACTGCCTTATCTGACGTCTTTCAAAGCGTTTGTATGACAAATTACTAGACTAAATAAAATAAACGTTCAAATCTGGTGACCTGGCGTAGGCCTGTATTTATTTACGGAACAAAACATAGGTTATCTGGAAGAGCTTAGACCTTAACCATCCAAATCTTACTTATCAGTGAGTAAACCACACCTCTCTCTTCAACCATGTAGGTCTTTTTCGTGATAAACATTAACCTCGGTGTTCGGTGTTTCCTCAGAAACTGTTAAGTAAACACGACCGAACCTCGAAAGATAAGGAGTGATAAGACCGTTACCGACATACTTTTTTCCCTGTGAATGTCGTGATACAATTTTTACTTAAGTTTATTCAAAGTAAAAAAAAAAAAGTCCCAGAAACGTGGTGATAGTAGATCATCTGGAGAGAGAGAGAGAGAGAGAGAGAGAGAGAGAAAACGCATTGCGCTTTTAATAAATAACGGGCCTTTACTTTCTAAGATAATTAAAAAAAGTCTTCACTTTAGTTTTATTGATATATCCTGAAAAAAGATCATGTGCTAACCGTATTCATCACCACATTCATGGTGACTCGCCAAAAAGAACTACCACACTGTAATTGTCTCAGTGTCAAAATAAACCCCCTGTTGAAAACCAATTCCTTGAGCTCAACCTGCAGAGTTGAGACAATTCTCAACCTGTTTGGCTCTGTGTGTAAAAATGCATACCCTGTTACGAATAATATACTGTTCTCGACTGTCGTGATACGCTAGTGGTTAGTACGTCGGACTTTCAATCTTACGGTTCTGGCTTCGAAGCCGAACAGCGGTTCATGTTGGGGTCAGGGTGGAGGTAATTTCTTCTGAGCTCCCAAGTCACCATATGTCACGACTACTAGCACATTAATAACAATAATGACTATGATGATAACAACACAGCAACAACAATAACAATAACAAAAAAAAGATAAATCATATGACGTGCCGCTATTCTCCTACTCCGTGCAGTATTCACTGTGGTTTACATGAATATGTATCAATTAACTCACACAATCACATATACACACACCCGTACTCACCCACACACACACACAGATCCCACATACACCCCTCTCTACCCTTCCACCATACACACGAATTTTACTTCCACCAAAATCGTGTCTCCTGCAGTGTTATTTGACCCAGGGCTTGGAATTAGTGTTGCTTGTTCCAGGCGATTTCGGCCAGAACTTTGTATACATGTGTATAAGTTTGAAACGCATTTTGCAGATTACATTTCAGCAATTGTCGGGTTATGGAGATAGGAGCACACCCAGGAATGAATGGTGGCTGCCCATCTGGCGGGGTGAAACACAAGAGTACATTCGCAGATACTGATGAAATGGATCAGCAGCTCACAAGCACAGCTTTTTTTACTTGGTTTTAATCGCACACTGTAGAAATATGACGACATGTGGTTTACGGCTTCACGAACCAACTCTGACAAGGTGTTAAAGCAACAAACCTGCAAAACGAATACGAGATTGTTAGGTAAATGCTTACTGGAGATCCCGAATTTGAAAACTTCTGTGACGGGCGCAATAGCCGAGTGGTTAAAGCGTTGGACTTTCAATCTGGGGGTCACGGGTTGGAATCTCGGTAACGGCGCCTGGTGGGTAAAGGGCGGAGATCTTCCTGTTCTCCCAGGTCAACGTGAATTTATTATGTGCAGACCTGCTAGTGCCTGAACCCCCTTCGTGTGTGTACGCATACGCAAGCATAAGATCAAATACGCACGTTAAACATCCTGTAATCCATGTCAGCGTTCGGTGGGTTATGGAAACAAGAACATACCCAGCATGCACATCCCCGAAAAGGGAGTATGGCTGCCTACATGACGGGGTAAAAACGGACATATACGTAAAAGCCCACTCGTGTACATACGAATGAACGTGTGAGTTGCAGCTCACGAACAAAGAAGAAGAAGAGAAGAAAACATTTGTGACCAGCAAAAATCCATTTGATTAGACAAATGAAGAAGTAATACAAAAAGAAATCAATAAATAACTAAATAGATAAACAAACAGATAAATGAATATATAGACAATTTGATTCGTACATGAATAAAAGAAATATTTGACAAACTATGTCAAAATGGTGGACATACGGATCCAAAGGATATAAGGGCCCAGTGACATTCCTAGGCTTCAGGTAATTAACCCTCTCACGGAACCTTCTGCACACTGGAGGATGTTCCGGTTGTGTCTTCCGGTTTTATGTTCGGTTGTGTCTTCCGGTTTTGTTCTTTTTCATTGGTTGTAGTCGTTCGCCGCGGAGTCGTTAACGGCACTTAAGTGTGTTGCAGAACTTCGGCTCAGACTGAACTGGAAAATGCAGCGCTTAAATGCGCGACTGAGAGATGTGCATCAGATTATTAAGCCCCTTCCAGTTAACAAATCTTTCTTCTTCTTCCCCTACAATGTAGAGACGTTCGTATTACAGATAAATTATTCTGATGACGGCTTCGATCATTCAGTCAGCCATTTGACCAGATAACCGAACTCCATTAAAAACAAACAAACAAACAAATAAATAAATTAACAAAACCCCCACACACATCTGTTCGTATCTTGGTTCCGTTGCCCGCTTGTATCCGTAGTCTCTCGCCCGACCTCAATCATTTCTCTTCCATTAACGATTGCTTTTTTTCAGTTTCACCCAGTGGCTAGCAGTATGCATGCACGTAAGTGTACGCGCGCGCGTGCGCGTTTTTGTGTCTGAGTACGCGTGCATGCGTTTGTACAGGTATTTACTTTCTTGCGTTATAATGCAAGCTTAGTTGTTTGGTTGTGTACGTGCGCACAGATATGTGATCGTGCGCATATGTGTGAGCTGTGTACTCACGTGCGTGTATGTGTGTTGAATACACAAGCGCATACACATGATAGCGCGCAAGCCTTATTTCAGTTTGCATTTGTGTACATTGATGTGTGTGAATATGCACGCGTGCACACCGAATGCACATACGTATGTGTGTACGAGCACAAAAATAGCCGTGCATACATCCTATGTTCGTCCTCATGTAATGACGTACGATAGTGTACTCCCTTATACAATTACCCTTGCACGGCAAAAAAACAAAACAAAAACAAACAAAAAAACAACAAAAAACAAAACAACAACAACAACAAAAAAAAAAGAAGAAAAGCAAAACCCCCCCCCCCCCCCAAAAAAAAAAAAGAAAGAAAATCCGCCAACACACACAATGTGCTCCTTAGAAAATCAACCTTGCACTCTCCTTAAAAAAGAAAAACAACCAACCCAAAACAAAACAAAACTCAATCCACAAAACAAAACAGACGGACAGAGGATGCGCTCGCTTAGGAAATCACCCCCGCAACCACCAAAAATAAAACCTCTCCAAAACGAAACAAAGAGACAGACAGACAGACAGACAGACAGAAACAGACAGACAGACAGACACACACACACACACACTGATTTCATCAACACCACCCCTACCCACCCTCCCCTTTTCCACCCCCCCCCTCCACAGGCTCCTCCACCAGCCACTGCTACGGGGACCTGGGCTGCTTCTCCAACAGCGCTCCCTTCTACAGCCTGTACCGGCCGCTGTCCTTCTTCCCACAGTCCCCAGAGGTGATCCACCCGTCCTTCAACCTCTTCACGCGCCAGGCGCCCTCTACGGGGCACGCGCTGCACGCGGGGGACGTGGCCGGATTGCAGGCCTCCACGTTCCAGCCCGCCAGGCCCACCAAGTTCATCGTGCACGGATTCATCGATAATGGAGGAACTGACTGGATGGCGGTGAGGTTTTGAAACAAACAGAAAAAAAAAATTGATGGTGGGGAAGATGTGGGTTCATGTAGTAGGTGGAATGGTGGGGTGTTGATAGGGAGGGGAAGGAGGAAAGGTAAGAACGTAAGGTATAGAGGGAGATGAGACAACGGGGGGAGGGGGGGGGAGGGGTCACGGCTTCATCAATAACAGAATCACGGACTGGAGGGCACTGAGGTTTGAAACAAAGAAAAAATGTTGGTGGGGAGATGTGGTGGGTGGAATGGTGGAGTTGTGGTGGGGAAGATGTGGTGAAAAGTGGTGGGTGGAATGGTGGAGTTGTGGTGGGGAAGATGTGGATTCAAGTGTTTTGGTGGAATAGTGGGGTTGTGGTAGGGATGATGTGGATTCAAGTGGTGGGTGGAATGGTGGGGTTGTGGTAGGGATGATGTGGATTCAAGTGGTGGGTGGAATGGTGGGGTTGTGGTAGGGATGATGTGGATTCAAGTGGTGGGTGGAATGGTGGGGTTGTGGTGGGGAAGATGTGGTTTCAAGTGGTGGGTGGAATGGTGGGGTTGTGGTGGGGAAGATGTGGTTTCAAGTGGTGGGTGGAATGGTGGGGTTGTGGTGGGGAAGATGTGGATTCAAGTGGTGGGTGGAATGGTGGAGTTGTGGTAGGGATGATGTGGATTCAAGTGGTGGGTGGAATGGTGGAGTTGTGGTGGGAGGATCAGGAGGTAAGGTAAGGAACAGGGGGTGCTGAGACAACGGGAGGGGGGGGGGGGGGATGGGGAGGGAGGGGAGGGGAGGGGGCGAAGCTTCATCGATAATGGAAGCACGAGTAGGACAGCGTGAGGGGTTTTTTTTTGGGGTGTGTGTGTGTGGAGGGGGTCGGGGGCCGGGGGGAGGGGGGGCGATGGGGGGAGGTGGGTTTGGTGTGGGCTGGGGTGGGGTGAGGGCATAGAAGGGTGGAGTGGTGAGAAAGGATGGTGGAAAGGTGGGAACGTATAGCAGGGGAGACAGGTGGAGTAGGAGAGGCAGAGAAGGAGAGGGGAGGGCAGGGGAGGGGGCAGGCTTCATCATTAACGGTGCCACAACGTAGAAGGTGGTGAGGTTGATTTTTTTGTTGTTGTTTTGTTTTATTCTTTTCCCCCTGCTGATGGGAGAGAGTGAATTTGGGTAGGGTGGTGGTGGTGGTGGTGGGGTGGGGGTGGGGGACGTGGGGGCATGGAAGGTTGGACTGGGGAGGGGAGAAGGAAAGATGGGTACGTACGGTGGAGGGGAGATAGGTGGAGGAAGGAGAGGAAGATAAGGAGAGTGGGGCGTGGTTTCATCGATAATTGGGGAAGAGGAGGGGAAAAGGTTGGGACGGAGGGTGGAGGGGAGAGGGGTAGAGCAGGAGAGGGGAGAAAGGGAGGGGGCACAGGCTTCATCGATAATGGTGACATGGAGTGGATGGCGGTGAGAGTTTTTTTTTTGGGGGGGGGGTTTCTGGTGAGTGGGCGAGAGGGGTGGTTCTGGGGGAGGGGAAGACGAAAACGTAGGGTGTGCTGTGTGGGCGGGAGGGGGTCTGGGGGGGAGGGGGGGGAGGGAGGAGGCCCCGGAGAGGGGGGAAGAGGACACGGCTTCATCGAAAATGGGGGCACGGACTGGATGGCGCCGAAGGTGTTTTTTTTTTTTTTTTTTTAATTAAAAACAACAAACAACAACAAAAAAACTCAACAATTTTCTTTTCGTTAGGTGGGTGAGGTGAGTGAATTTGGGTGTGAGTAAAGTGGTGGGAAGGGGAGGAGGAAAGACAAAGATATATAGGGGAGGTTGGAGAAGGATCTAGGGGAGAGAGAGAGAAGGGGAGGATGAGAAGGTAGGGACACGGCTTTATCGATAACAGAGACACGGACCGGATGGCAGTGAGCTTGTGATGTCGTTGTTTGTGGGGATAGGGGTAGGGGGGGTGGGCAGCAGGGTTGGGAGGGGGGGGAGGAATGAGCTGGGGTGGTGTGGTGGCTAGGGGAGGAGGGAGGGGAGGGAAGGCGGCAGGCGGAGAAGGGGAATAGAATCGTCACACACACACACACACACACACACACACACACACACACAGCTCCAAAAACAGAAAGCAAGTGATTCAAATACAGGTATCAACACTCACACATGCAATTCCAAAGGAATCTTTTCCCAATCTGTGGGAAATGATAGATGACCTAATGCTTCTGCTCTAACAGAAACCAAGTGATTCAAATATGCGTAAAGTGCCTCAAACATGCATTCCAAAGGAATATTTTCCAATTTTGTGATGAAGAAGTTGAACTATTTTGCTAAAAAAAAAAGTAAATCCTTCAAATATAACTGCCCAACACAAGCGTTCCAAAAGAATCTTTTCCCATTCTGTGGTGAAAGAGATGGACAAACTTTTTTTGGCTCTGAAATAAAAGAAGAAGAAAGGATTCGAACATAACTCCCTCACACACACATTCCAAAGGAATCTTGTTCCAGAGATGAACAAAGTCATTTACTATATAAAACAACTGACGGTAGATTACCCAAATAATAAAGTAGATTATTGAAATATAGCGGCCCCGCACAAGCATTCCAAAGGAATCTTTCTCCGTTCTGTGGTACAGGAGATGAAGGACGAGTTCCTAAAGCATGACGACTACAACGTGGTCCTGGTGGACTGGGGATCTGGCTCGCTGGCCCTGTACGGCCAAGCCACGGCCAATACCCGTGTGGTTGGAGCCATGATAGCTCAGCTGATACAGTTCATGCAGGTGAATGCGGGTGCGAGAGAGAGAGAGAGAGAGAGAGAGAGAGAGAGAGAGAGAGATTGAATGAATGAATAAATAAATGAATGAATGTATAAGTTTATTCGATTAAAGGCCAAAGCCCGATTGAGAGAAAGAAAGAGAGAGAGAGAGAGAGAGAGAGGGGGGGGGGGAAGGGAGGGGTGAGGGGTGAGAGAGAGCGGTTGTAAAAACCAAACAAACCAACAACAAAAACAAACAGAGCGAGTGAGAGAGACAGGACAGAGAAAGAGGAGTGACAGAAAGGAGAGAGTTGGGTGCTAGGAGGAAACAGGGATGGAGAGAGAGTGTGAGGGAGAATGAGAGAGGGAGAAGGGAGAGAAAGTGATTTATCCCGTCAGACCATTACCCACCCCATGGAAGGATGTGTGAACAGTGAACACAATTTTCTGATCTTATGAACAAGAAGTTTGAACGTTTCTCTGCATGTAAAAGCGTATTAAAAAAACCCACACCAAATAAACTTAACACAAAGTAAAACCTGAGAGGAATTATTCTAACTCTAATACTGTCAAGACAGAAAGAAGAAGGGTTTTAACTGTTTGGGGAGTGATTGTTGCAGTTTGCTCTCCTGTGATTGCAATTTCGAATAACCATTCATTTCAATTAACAGGTGTCCTAGTGTGTTATCTCTACTCTAATTAAAAAAAAAAAAAATCCCCAACCGTCTTTTGTGACTGGCTGACTAAACAACCTGAATGCTCTCTCTCGATGCTTGATTAAGCTCTAATTTTCCGCTCATAATTGTGTATGTGACCCAGAACGTCACCAGTGCCAGACCGGAAGACATGCACATCATTGGGCACAGTCTGGGATCCCACGTCGCCGGGTACGCTGGAGAGAGGCTCACGCACCTCGGCAGGATCACAGGTGAGGTTAGGATCACAGGCAAGGATCACAGGTGAGGGAAGGAAGGATGACAGGTGATGCAAGGATGACAGGTGAGGGAAGGAAGGATGACAGGTGAGGGAAAGATGACAGGTGAGGGAAGGAGACAGGTGAGGGATGGATGACAGGTGAGGGAAGGAAGGATGACAGGTGAGGGAAAGATGACAGGTGAGGGAAGGAGACAGGTGAGGGATGGATGACAGGTGAGGGAAGGAAGGATGACAGGTGAGGGAAAGATGACAGGTGAGGGAAGGAGACAGCTGAGGGAAGGATGACAGGTGAGGGAAGGAAGGATGACAGGTGAGGGAAGGATGACAGGTGAGGGAAGGATGACAGGTGAGGGAAGGAAAGTTGACAGGTGAGGGAAGGATGACAGGTGAGGGAAGGAAGGATGGCAGGTGAGGGAAGGATGACAGGTGAGGGAAGGATGGCAGGTGAGGGAAGGAAGGATGACAGGTGAGGGAAGGATGACAGGTGAGGGAAGGAAGGATGACAGGTGAGGGAAGGATGGCAGGTGAGGGAAGGATGACAGGTGAGGGAAGGATGACAGGTGAGGGAAGGAAGGATGGCAGGTGAGGGAAGGATGGCAGGTGAGGGAAGGAAGGATGACAGGTGAGGGAAGGATGGCAGGTGAGGGAAGGATGACAGGTGAGGGAAGGAAGGATGACAGGTGAGGGAAGGATGGCAGGTGAGGGAAGGATGACAGGTGAGGGAAGGAAGGATGACAGGTGAGGGAAGGAAGGATGACAGGCGAGGGAAGGATGGCAGGTGAGGGAAGGATGACAGGTGAGGGAAGGATGACAGGTGAGGGAAGGAAGGATGGCAGGTGAGAGAAGGAAGGATGACAGGCGAGGGAAGGATGGCAGGTGAGGGAAGGATGACAGGTGAGGGAAGGGTGACAGGTGAGGGAAGGAAGGATGACAGGTGAGGGATGGATGACAGGTGAGGGAAGGATGACAGGTGAGGGAAGAAAGGATCACGGGTGAGGGAAGGAAGGATGACAGGTGAGGGAAGGATGACAGGTGAGGGATGGATGACAGGTGAGGGAAGGATGACAGGTGAGGGAAGAAAGGATCACGGGTGAGGGAAGGAGACAGGTGAGGGAAGGATGACAGGTGAGGGAAGGGTGACAGGTGAGGGAAGGAAGGATGACAGGTGAGGGAAGGATGACAGGTGAGGGATGGATGACAGGTGAGGGAAGGATGACAGGTGAGGGAAGAAAGGATCACGGGTGAGGGAAGGAAGGATGACAGGTGAGGGAAGGATGACAGGTGAGGGAAGGGTGACAGGTGAGGGAAGGAAGGATGACAGGTGAGGGAAGGAAGGATGACAGGTGAGGGAAGGAAGGATGACAGGTGAGGGAAGGGTGACAGGTGAGGGAAGGATGACAGGTGAGGGAAGGATGACAGGTGAGGGAAGGGTGACAGGTGAGGGAAGGATGACAGGTGAGGGAAGGAAGGATGACAGGTGAGGGAAGGAAGGATGACAGGTGAGGGAAGGGTGACAGGTGAAGGAAGGATGGCAGGTGAGGGAAGGATGACAGGTGAGGGAAGGATCAGGTGAGGGAAGGAAGGATGACAGGTGAGAGAAGGAAGGATGACAGGTGAGGGAAGGATGACAGGCGAGGGAAGGATGATAGGTGAGGAAAGGATCACAGGTGAGGGAAGAAAGATGATAGATGAGGGAAGGAAGGATGACAGGTGAGGAAAGGATCACAGGTGAGGGAAGAAAGATGATAGATGAGGGTAGGATCACAGGTGAGGGAAGAAAGATGATAGATGAGGGTAGGATCACAGGTGAGGGAAGAAAGATGATAGATGAGGGTAGGATCACAGGTGAGGGAAGGATCACAGGTGAGGGTAGGATTACAGGTGAGGGTAGGATCAAAGTTGAAGGCCGTTTCAGTGTCACAAATGTTGGGTCTGCCTGCTCAGCCGTTTTCATATCTGCTTCTTTCCTCTTTAATCACCTCTTTTCCTCTGCTGCAACTAACGCATTGTGCTAGTGTCCCTTCAACGACAGCCCCCATGAATCTGATTTTGACACAATCTCGTCACAGGCACACAATTGAATGAGGCGGACCCAGGCAGGCAGACAGTTTAAAACAGTTGACTTTATACTTGCGCTTGTGATGTATGAAAATGCGGATGATCCATCCAGATTTGGGACCGCGCGACATGGATATTGCCTTGAGTCTCTAGGAATGAACCTGTCCAGAGTTAGTGCCGTGAGTCTCCAGGAATGAACCTGTCTAGGGTTAGTGCCTTGGGTCTCTAGGAATGAACCTGGCCAGGGTTAGTGCCTTGAGTCTCTAGGAATGAACCTGTCCAGGGTTAGTGCCGTGAGTCTCCAGGAATGAACCTGTCCAGGGTTAGTGCCTTGAGTCTCTAGGAATGAACCTGTCCAGGGTTACTGCCTTGGGTCTCTAGGAATGAACCTGGCCAGGGTTAGTGCCTTGAGTCTCTAGGAATGAACCTGTCTAGGGTTAGTGCCTCGAGTCTCCAGGAATGAAACCTGTCCAGGGTCAGTGCCGTGAGTCTCCAGGAATGAACCTGTCTAGGGTTAGAGCCTTGAGTCTCTAGGAATGAACCTGTCTAGGGTTAGTGCCTCGAGTCTCCAGGAATGAAACCTGTCCAGGGTCAGTGCCTTGAGTCTCCAGGAATGAACCTGTCTAGGGTTAGAGCCTTGAGTCTCTAGGAATGAACCTGTCTAGGGTTAGTGCCTCGAGTCTCCAGGAATGAAACCTGTCCAGGGTCAGTGCCTTGAGTCTCCAGGAATGAACCTGTCTAGGGTTAGAGCCTTGAGTCTCTAGGAATGAACCTGTCTAGGGTTAGTGCCTCGAGTCTCCAGGAATGAAACCTGTCCAGGGTCAGTGCCTTGAGTCTCCAGGAATGAACCTGTCCAGGGTTATTGCCTGGAGTCTCCAGAAATGAACCTATCCAGGGTCATTGCCTCGAGTCTCCAGGAATGAACCTGTCCAGGGTCAGTGCCTTGAGTCTCCAGGAATGAACCTGTCCAGGGTTAGTGCTTCGAGTCTCCAGGAATGAACCTGTCCAGGGATATTGCCTCGAGTCTCCAGGAATAAACCTGTCCAGGGTTAGTGCTTGGAGTCTCCAGGAATGAACCTGTCCAGGAATATTGCCTCGAGTCTCCAGGAATAAAGCCGGACCGACTGACTGCTGATCGTTTCTTTTCCTCTGTCCAGGGCTGGACCCTGCCGAGCCCTACTTTCAGAACACGGACATCGTGGTCAGACTGGACCCCAGTGATGCTCTCTTCGTGGACGTCATCCACACTGACGGTGCTCCCTTCTACAGCACCAACATGGGTACGGTGTATGGCTTGTCTCGGTGATGTTTGGAGTAGATGGTTCCAGTCTCTCTCTGTGTCGTCCTCTTTCTCCGCCTCAGTTGTTCCTCTGTCTGTCTGTCTCTCGGCCACAGCTGTTTCTCTGTCTCTCCGCCTCAGCTGTTTCTCTCTCTGTCTCTCCGCCTCAGTTGTTCCTCTCTCTGTCTCTCCGCCTCAGTTGTTCCTCTCTCTGTCTCTCTCTCTTTCGGCCTTCAGCTGTTTTTCTTTCTCTCTCTGTCTCTGTGCCTCAGTTGTTCCTCTGTCTGTCTGTCTCTCGGCCTCAGCTGTTTCTCTCTCTGTCTCTCC
>NC_134878.1:9683139-9688139 GCF_041734735.1 Babylonia areolata | reverse complement strand
ACGACCAGCCAGGCTGTCAGGACAGTGCCATCACCCACCTGCTCAATGAGGGCCTGGTCCTAGGTAGTGTGCTGTGCTGTGCTGTGTTGTGCTGTGCTGTGTCGTGTCGTGTTGCGTTACGCTGTGTTGTGTTGTGTTGTATAAGGTTATTAAGGTATGTCATGCCTCTGCTTATATCACAGATTGGCTGGCATAAGTTTACAGGTGGGCCAACAGCAAACTGAGAGCTGTATGATCAGCAATTTTTCCATTGCGTTGGGAAATCATTTACAGTTTAGTCTTTTGTGAAGGACTATGACTGTCAAACTAGGAGGCAAGATTGCACTGGCTCTTAGTGCTGCAGCCTCGGGGGCTAGCTGGTCTTGGGGAACCATCCCAACACCGATTGTCCTAAAACCCTCATGGCCGAAAGAGTGGGGATGTAACTTGGACATGACGCCCTCCATCACAATCAAATTCTCGCCCAGATAGTTGGCACAGCAGTTGCCTCACATCCACTGTGTCAATGGCTCGGCACAGGAAGGCGGGGCCCTATCCACTGCTACCGCTTTTTCAACAACCACCCCCAACCGGTCAGATACCCGTTCACACCTGGGTGGAGTGAGAAGAGTCAGAGTGAAGTGCCTTTCTTGAGGACACGACAACATGACGAAAAGAGCCTCGAACCAATGCAACATGTTTTTATCTCTTTATTTATTTATTTATTTATTTTTAGCGTGGATCAAACACAAATCAATAAATATCTAGCACAGTTTTAACCTCATTATGATAACTGCATTTGTTTCGCGCTTTTAAAGCTCTCAATACGCTTTCCAATAACACGTCAATGGACACAAAGCACAAACACACACACACACACACACAAACGCGCGCGCGCTCAGGCACGTATGAGCAATCACACTCTAACACACGCGGAAGGCATAGGTGTGGACGCATGGAATACAGGTATGGAATGGAGTGCCTCAACTATAAAGACTGCTTGAAAAGGATTATTATTTAAATGTCTGTTTTAAATGATGTGAGTGAGGGACAGTGACGAATTGAGAAGGCACTTATTATTCACTATATTTACACAAATAAATATTTGTTGCTTTGTTCTGCTTAAATTTCAGGGACCAAAGAGTTCGTGGCGTGCAACCACCTTCGCTCTTACCACTTCTTCACCGAATCCATCAACAGTGCATGTCCTTTCGAGGGCTACCGCTGCGACAGCGAGGATAGCTTCAACGTAGGTTGTGATTTCCCATACGGACACGCGCATTTGAACGTTCAAGAGTATACAATATAAGCATGCATTTTATATACAGGTGACTGTACACACGCACACAAGAATTACACCAGAATCATTAGCAGGATGGTTGCCATGGAACCTGAAAAAGAATGGGTACCTTTCAGAAAAAAAACAAAGTGGACAGAGAAAGTAAACACTGGCATAATCGCACAAACGCGATGGCACACGAACACCTGTCAACACACACACACACACACACACACATGCACACGCATGTACACTCTCTTGTCTATCCAATCCCCAACAGAAACGAACATGTGTATCTGGTGTTGACTTTTTTTTTTTTTTTGCTAAGAAAAGATGCACTGTTTGGATGTATGGTTAACGAAATCAGAAAATATTATTTTCTTTTATCACAGTGAACAAAGTCAGACAAACTAGAGCTACGTGTGTGTGTGTGTGTGTGTGTGTGTGTGTGTGTGTGTGTGTGTGTGTGTGTATTTTTGCGCGCACGTACAAGTGTGTGTGTGTGTGTGTGTGTGTGTGTGTGTACGTGGGTTCAAACATATGTGTGTATTCGTACGTGCAAACACATGTGTGTATTTGTACGTGCGTACAGAGATATGTGTGAATGCATGCTAACGTGCAAACAAGTGTGTGTGTGCATGTGTGTGCTCGCGCGTGAATGTAATGCATGAATGAGCGCGCGTATGTGAGTGTGTTCACGCAACAAGTTGACCGTGCGCGTGCTCGAGAGCTCCAAGCACGAGCACGCGCGAGTTTGACTCTGCTTCCTCGCTGTGCATTTTGTGAAGTGACGCACGTGACGATCGCTGCATGTTGCTGGCAGGCTGGGAAGTGCGTGCCGTGCAGCGAGGGGGGCTGCAGCTACATGGGCCTGAAGGCCGACTTGGTGAAACCCCGACCAGGCTCTGACCACGTCAAGTACTACCTCAAGACCGGCGCCCACGGTCCTTACTGCCGTGAGTGATCTGGACAGAACTGGGGTTTGTTTTTAGTTTGTTCCCGTGTTCATCAGTCAAGGCCTAAGGAAGTGTGTGAACGCGCTAGTGAGTTCTACGTTCACAACCATGAAGCATGGTATCATCCAGCAAAAAGTATGTAACACTCTGAGATGGAACACACACACACACACACACACACATATATATATAATGGAATTAACGTGATTTACAATATGAAATACACACACACACACACACACTTATCTATCTCTCTGTCCATCTATCTATCTATAATTGAATGAAGGTGAGTCAGAATATGAAATACATACAGATCTATAACGTGGTACAGTCATCAAACAGCGATAAATTAACCTTTTCTTTAAGACAGAACAACATCTATTTTTAAACGCACTGTAAAGATACGCAGCAAAATTTCAAATGGCACATTCACCTTCGATGCTAATAGCAGTGTTAATTTGAAGTCACTGTGATGATCACAGTGCTTCGGATAAATCAAACTGTGTCACAAAGTAAGGAGTGTGTATGGAATGAAAGGCTCAGATGGAGGGGAGGGGGTGGGGTGGGGTGGGTGGGGTGGGGAGGGCTGTGTATGCTAAACGCCTAGGTTCGAATCAATGAGCAGTCCTCTTACCTTAGAGTACTCTTAATGTTCGGTTTGTTTAAATCTTTGAGTGGAAATTTTTAAATCGGTGACTTGTTTTTATTGTTGTTTTTTTGTTTTGTTTTGTTTTTCTTACCCTTGTAGTAGGTATTAACGTGGCGATAGCGATGAGATGGCCTTAGTGGTCGGCGAGGCTCTAAGCTCCATAATTTGACTTGCTTTGGTTAAATCTCAGAATCACTGACATTCTGTGTGCTTCCCTTCCGGCGTCAACAGCGCCTAGGACACAGACTCCGCGAAGTGTTGTTCAGAGTTGATGCTACTTCACTGATTTTGTTTTTACATCATTAATCAGAAATATGCGAAACACTAAGTGTACATCAATAATCAGAGATATGCGAAACACTAAGTGGTTAGACATTACCAGTAGCTCCTCCTGCAGACTGACTAAGCAGATTACTGACTATTCGGTTTCAGTTCTCTCAGAAACGGATTAAAAATGAATCTCACATGTGTTAAGACAAAATTACTGCTGGACAATCTGGCAAATGGACAGACAGACTTAAAATAGACTTTCTTTTTCTTCTTCTTGTCTTTGTCTTGTGCATATCTTGACTGAGTAAGTCAGTCCAGATGATTGCTATTGTTTATCTATTGGCTTCTTAAGATAAACAGAAGGAAATTCGAAGACTTTTCATTTCAAGCCAATGACGTCAACGGCTGTGTCAACCGACACAGGTGTGTTGATCTCGAAGGACGTCATTACGAATTACAAATCAGATATTCCTCTTTCTGGGTTATCTGCTAAAGGTCACGCACACGCACGTACATGCCCTCACGAACACACCTCTAAACACACACACACACACACACGTGCGCTTAGATTAGATAAAGAAATCAGCTGTCATACACACATGCAGCTAGGCACACCCACGCATCCACTTACCAATGCCCCTGTTCCACAATCGCCATCCAATATGTCATCGTCCTAAATTTTGAAAACACACGCACAACAGAGTGTATGCTACACACAAACACACACACAGATACACACACACACACACACACGCAGATAAAGGATAAAAGTTCCCCAAACACAAGCCATGCAGAGTCGCACACCCACGTACAACCCCCATCCAGCCCCCGCCGCACCCATCCACCCATAAACTGTCCTCATAAAGCACCCACCCCGTTTCCTACTTGTTATGGGTTATCACTGCAAGGTGGACCTTACCCCGTCCAGCACACAGACACACTCTCACAGACACACACTGAATGTAGACCTTACCCTGTCCAGCACACAGACACACCCTCATAGACACAAACTGAATGTGGACCTTACCCTGTCCAGCACACAGACACACCCTCACAGACACACTGAATGTGGACCTCACCCCGACAAACACACAGACACACTCTCACAGACACATTAAAAGTGGATCTTACCTCAACCAGCACACAGACACACACTGAATGTGGACCTTACCCTGTCCAGCACACAGACACACCATCATAGACACACACTGAAGGTGGATCTTACCCTGTCCAGCACACAGACACACCCTCATAGACACACACTGAATGTGGACCTTACCCTGTCCAGCACACAGACACACCCTCACAGACACACACTGAATGTGGACCTTACCCTGTCCAGCACACAGACACACCCTCACAGACACACACTGAATGTGGACCTTACCCTGTCCAGCACACAGACACACCCTCACAGACACACACTGAATGTGGACCTTACCCTGTCCAGCACACAGACACACCCTCACAGACACACACTGAATGTGGACCTTACCCTGTCCAGCACACAGACACACCCTCAGACACACACTGAATGTGGACCTTACCCTGTCCAGCACACAGACACACCCTCAGACACTCACTGAATGTGGACCTTACCCTGTCCAGCACACAGACACACCCTCACAAACTGAATGTGGACCTTATCCTGTCCAGCACACAGACACACCCTCATAGACACTCATTGAAGGTGGACCTTACCCTGTCCAGCACACAGACACACCCTCAGACACACACTGAATGTGGACCTTACCCTGTCCAGCACACAGACACACCCTCACAGACAAACTGAAAGTGAACCTCACCCCGACAAACACACAGACACACCCTCAAAGACACATTAAAAGTTGATCTTACCTCAACCAGC
>NC_134878.1:9643139-9680639 GCF_041734735.1 Babylonia areolata | reverse complement strand
CAGGTTTCACTGGGGAAAAAAGCTAAAAGCTCTTGTTCACTTTGCTGGAATCAAGCTTTTCCACTTTTTTCGTTGTCAATTTTTGTCGATTTTTTTCTTTCATGACATCGTTCAAATAACCTTTTCATCCGTTTTTCCCTCGACCGGTAGAACTTTTTAACAAAGATCATTTTCCATCAGCGACAGCAGAGCTTTCGGATTTTTCTTTTCTGCCTATCTTGTCAGTAAGGAGCAGCTCTTGAGTGAAATAGTTTCTTTCACCCCCTTATTCCCACACTGACAGAATCTCTATTCTATCCGAGCATGACGTAATATGCTTTGATGATTGAATTTCTCTTTTGTCTCTTCTTTACTCAACCGCAACAATTTAATCGGGTCTCTCTGTCTCTCTCTCGTTGCTGAATTTTGATATTTTTTTCCTTAAAGAAAGAACTTGGGGCAGAATCTTTATTCTTTTATCAGAGGGACACTGAGCCTCATGTGAGTGCCATCTCCCCCAACTATTCACGACAGCCTCTGTTCTCTTATCGGCAACATTTTGATTGAATCGTACTTTCCCTTTTCTTCTTGTTCCAACAAAAGCTGTAGGCCCCTCCAACTTATCTTTTCCTCTTTTTTGTTTGATAGGATTACTGTTCAGTTTGAGATTCCCTTCTCTCTCTCTCGCTTTCACACACACACACACACACACACACACACACACACACACACACACACACACACACACACACATATATATATAATCTGCTTGTCCGAATCTCCGTGTTGTCTCTTCCTTCTCACTGCACACAGCGGAAGAAGTCCCCGCCTTTCCAGATATTTCTTTACCTTCCGCCTCCGCAAGAGAAGCACTGTGATCAAACCATTCCTTTCTCACCTGTCATTTTCTTTCTCTTCTGTCGTTAAGACAACACACTGTCATCAGACTCACATTTCTCCTTTTCTTATGTCGTCAACAATATCACTTTCATCAGAACTCATTTTCGCTTTGTCTCATCCTGTTCTTTATGGAACGCTTTATTAATCAACCACTCATCTGTGTTCTGTCCTGTCCTCAACAGAAGCCCTTCAATCAGGATGAATTTTCGCTGTGTACCCCCCATCCTTCCCCCGTCCCGCTTACTCCCTCTCTCGCTTTTCAACGAAGTACTTTAACTCTCTCAGTACGGCCAGTCCTCTCTTCTCCTCTACACAGACCCCTCGGATGTCCAGGTGGGTGTTTGAATGACCCAACCTTTAGTTTCCGTCGTCAGAACTGTGGTATTATTTGTCAACATTCACGTCTTCAGTATAAGAGCCTTCGGCTTGCAATATTTTGATGGTGGTAATTGGGGTGAAACGCTGTTAACGTCGTCTCTTTCGCCGTTCGTATGGAGAGAGTTAATCAGACCCACTTCTCTCTGTGTCAAGCTCCTCTTCTCTCCCCCCCCCCTCTTCTGCTTCTCAACAGTTTCTCTCTTTTACCCCCATCTCGAAATAAAACACGTTCAACACAACCACGCCCCTCTTTCATCTCTACACAGTTTCTTTAAACAGGCATGTTTTCACCCCCCCCCCATCTCTCTCTCCCTCCCTCCCTCACCCCTCTCTCTCCTCCCCCCCCCCTCTCTCTCTCTCTCGCGCGCGCACATGAGCTCTGTAATCAGTCTCTTCTCTCCTTGATGTAAACACTGACTGAACCAGTCGTCATTCCCAAACCGAAGCACTTCAGCATTTTGTCTCACTCTTTCCTCTCTCAGTCACCAGCAGCATGAACTTTCAACACTAATCGATCCGATCTATAAGTCCAGCTACTACTAATGATAATCACGACAACGATGAGAACGTGGGGATATTCACAGAGCGATAACAGAACACACACAGACACGTTCGTCAGACACAAAACAAAAGACCCTCCCCCCCCCCCGACCCCCCTGCAAAAAAAAACAAAAAAACGCACATACCCCCTCCCCCCACCTCCATACACACGTGCAGGGTGGAGGTGGACACAGATGTTGATTAAAAAAATATACAGAGTAGGATAGGAAGTGCATCATGTAAACAACAACAACAACAAAAAACAAACAAACAAACAAACACACACACACACACAAGAAACACCACCACCACCTGAAATATTTTTAGACTCTCTCTTCTCTCTTTCCTTTAACAGCAGGAGTAGCACGCGATCAAACCACGAGCCTCAAACTACCCCTCGCTTGATTTTACCCACAGGTCATTCTGAGCTTTGACAGTCTGTATTCATTTTGACTAGTCCCAAGTTACACCTTGTGGTCATTCCAACATAGCTTTCAATGAACTCCCTCCCCCGATGTGGTGTAGCGTATGCGGATTTTTCCGAACGCAGTGACCTCTCCTTGAGAAAGGGGAACCGAAACTGACACCCAATATCAATTACGAAGGAGTCGAAGGTCTATCCCACAGGATCATTCCAGGCTGGTTTATGTAGACCCCGGCGTTAATCTGGACAGGCAAGATCTGACCCGGGGGTAAAAACCAAGGGGTGATACAAACACGCAGCTACACCGGATTTACATCTCACTCTCACACCCGAAAACGGAGTATGGCTGTCTACATGGCGGGGTGTAAAAATAAAAACGGTCATGCACGTAAAAGCCTACTCGTATGCATACGAATGAACGTGGGAGCTGCAGCCCACGAAGGAGGAGGAGGAGGAGGAGGAGGAAGAAGAAGAAGAAGAAGAAGAAGAAGAAGAAGAAGAAGAAGAAGAAGAAGAAGAAGAAGAAGAAGAAGAAGATTGATTGATTGATTGATTGAATCTTTAATGGGTAAAGAATTAGGCACAGTAAAGGCCTTTTTACAATTCTGCCCATTTAACGACATAAAAAATAAAGAACGAACGACACAAAACATAAAAATAAAGAAATAAACTGAAATAAAATAAAATAATAAGAACGACGAATAAGAATAGGAACTTGAATAGTCTATTAAAGGTAACAAAGCGATGAAAAACTGGAACAATTGGTACATTACATGTACATAGGTACTTACACACACACACACACACACACACACACACACACACAAAATTATAAAACAAGCAACAAAGACATACGTACACATTCACGCCCACACACTCAAACACACACAAACACACACACGCACTTACTGTTCACACATACACATACATTCAATTTTTCATTCATCATGGCATAAGAAGAAGAAGAAGAAGAAGAAGAAAAAGAAGACGACGACGACGACGACGAAGAAGAAGAAGAAGAAGAAGAAGAAATCTCACTCTCACTCCTCCCGCTTTCCCTCTGTCCACAGCGACAGCGTGCACCTCCAGCCCGGCCACACGTACACCTACCTGATGACCACCCCGGGTGACCTGGGCCCCGTGGAGAACGTGTCCTTCCGCTGGCACCTGGATTCCAGTCTGCTCGACGTGGGCTCCTGGAACATCCTGGGTCTGCGTCATCCCAAACTGGCCGTGGACAGGATCGAGGTGGCCAATGGAGAGAACCACAGGACGTACGTATTACTATCATCACGGTTATTCTTATCATTATTATTATTATTTTGATTGTTATCATTTTTTAAAATAACAACCCAGAAGCGTTATTTCTATTACAAAGGTCTCCTTGTATCTGTCTGACGTCTATATGATGGACATTTTCTTGCCGTACTTGTCTTCAGCGTTTGTGATGGTATGTCAGTGGATTCTTATCATTATTATTGTTGTTATTTTTGCTCTGGTTAATTGACGTAGAATCTGAGAGAATCACAGGATGTACATATTATTATTATTATTATTGTCATTATTTGTTTTGTTTTGATTGATCGATATAGAATCTGAGAGAATCATAGGATGTACGTATTCTTCTTGTTACTCGTATTATTTTTGCTTTGATTGATATAGGATCTGAGAGAATCATAGGGCGTGCGTATTATTAGTCTTTATTGTTATTTGAGTTCTGATTGACTAATATAGAATCTGAGAGAATCGCAGGGCGTACGTATTATCAGTATTATTGTTATTTGTGTTTTGATTGACTAATATAGAATCTGAGAGAATCATAGGGTTTATGTATTATTATTAGTATTATTGTTTTGATTGATTGATATGGAATCTGGGAGAATCATAGGACGTACGTATCATTATTACTATTATCAATGTTATCATTTTTTGATTGATTGATATAGAATCTTGTATGAATAGGATGTACGTATTCTTATTACTAATATTATCATTGTTAATATTATTTTATTGATTGACATGGAATATTATATGGATAGGACGCACGTATCATTATTACTATTCATTTTTTTTAATTTGATGTAGAATCTTTTATGGATAGGAAGTACATAATATCATTACATCTTATATATATATATTTACTGATACAGAATCTTATATGGACAGGACGTACGTACTATTATTACTATTTTTATCATTGTTTCTTTTTTTTTATTGACATATGGATAGCACATATCATTATTACTATTATTATCATTGTTATTATTTTTTGATTTATTGATATAAAATCTTGTGGATAGGACGTACGTATTATTATTACTATGGTCATCGTTATTATTTTTCGATCGATTGATATAGAATCTTTTATGGATGGGAGGTACGTATTATTATTGCTTCTATGATCACTGTAATTATACTTGATTGATTGATATATAATCTTATATGGCAGCTTTCTTCAGTCAGAGACTGAACTCTTAGGACTCTACAAACTGAGTCATTTGTGCCAAAGGCCGCCCATGTGGGTAGAGTCTCCCGAGAGCTGCCTTAACGCGCTCATGATTCGTTTCCAGTGCCATTCACTCAGGTTTCGGTCTCTCTCACTCTCTCTCACACACACACACACACACACACACACACACACCACACACACACCACACACACACACACACACCACACACACACACACACACACACACACCACACACACACACACACACACACACACACACACCACACTTCTTTGTTTTGTTAGAAGCGTTTGCTGGGGCAGAAAACAACAACAACAACAACAAAACAAACCCGACTGAGGTGGCCAACAGCCAGAACCAGACATAATGCGTAACGTTGGTCGTTTGTTTGTGGAATTACTTGTGTAACCAGTGTTCGTGGGACATGGAGTAGGCCTCTGAGGCGGGAATAGAATGGAAGATTGGGTAGGAGTGAAAGGGATTGGAATTACAGCAGGAGATGGAGGAGGAGGAGGAGGAAGGAGGAGGAAGAGGAAGCGGAGACAAGGAACGAGAGGAAATTATGTAACATGAAGATGATGTTGATCACAATGATGAGGAGGAGGAAGAAGAGGAGGAGGAAAAGAAGGCAATAGATCTTGAAAGGAGGAAGAAAAAGCAGATGAAATAATGAGGAAGGAAGAAACAGAAACGCGAGAGAAAATACTGACGAAAAAGAAATAAAAAAAAAGAAAAGAAAAAGACGACGACGAAGGAATGAAAGCAGACCATCTGAAGGAGAAAAAGAAAGAACTGTGTGTCACAAGTAATGAAATTAAAAAACGAACGGGAAGACGCACAAGAAGACCTGAGGATGAAAAGAATAAAAGAAAGAGAAGAGGAAGAAGGAGGAGAAGAAGAAGAAGAAGAAGAGAAAGAAGCAGGAGGAGAAGAAGAAGAAGAAGAAGAAGAAGAAGAAGAAGAAGAAGAAGAAGGAGCAGGAGGAGGAGGAGAAGAAAAAGAAGAAGAAGAAGAAGAGAAAGAAGCAGGAGGAGGAGAAGAAGAAGAAGAAGAAGAAGAAGAAGAAGAAGAAGAAGAAGAAGAAGAGAAAGAAGCAGGAGGAGAAGAAGAAGAAGAAGAAGCAGAAAAAGAAGAAGAAGAAGAAGAAGGAGCAGGAGGAGGAGGAGGAGGATAAGAAGAAGAAGAAGAAGATGAAAAAGAAGAAGAAGAAGAAGAAGAAGAAGAAGAAGAAGAAGAAGAAGAAGAAGAAGAAGAAGGAGGAGGAGGAGGAGGAGAAGGAGGACTGAAAGAAAGAAGAAGAGAAAGAAGAGAGGGAGGAAGAAGAAAAATAGGCGGAACGAACTGGAGGACGCTGATAGGAGGAGAAGGACTCAAAATGGGAACCCAGCATGAAGAAACAGGAGGGAAAAGAAGACAGCAAGGAAATTCAAGGAGAAAGCAAAACAAATGAACAAAATAAACCATTACTGTTCTCTTTTTTTTCTGTTTCAGGTACAACTTTTGCGCGCAGGCCACACCAGTTGAAACTGACCACACACAAGTGTTCACCAGTTCCTGTTAGGTTGCTCCATTGTCTCTGGGTTTCTTTGCCTTCTGTAAATAAATGTGGATAAAATTTGATACACAGATCCGTATGGTTTTCTTTGTTGTTCAATTAAGACATGTCAGGGCTTCCCCGAATACCAGATTATATCACGTTGGTGTGGTGGTGGTGTGTCCATCGAGAGATCGATGATGACCATCGTTGTCATCCAGATGGGGGATGGGGGGAGGGTGGTGGTGGGGTGGGGGGAAGGATGCTCATGAGTCTATCTGTGAGTGCGCAGATGGCTGAATAGTCCAATCTGCGCACGAAATGTTCGCTGACAGTTGGGGCAGACAAAGACAGGCATATCATTGTCAGGGAGCTTGTTTGCCCGTGACTTTCTGGCCTGCCTCTTCTGAACAGCTGCAGCAGTCCTGTTGGCCTCGCACAACTTGGCGCCTTTGTGCACAGCAGCGCGCCATTTGTTACGGTCCACTGCAGATTCCTCCCAGGAGTCAGGGTTGATATCAAACGCTTTCAGAGAGACTTTCAGAGTATCTCTGAAGCGCTTTTTCTGACCTCCGTGTGATCTCTTCCCTTGTTGCAGCTCGCCATAGAAGAGCCTTTTGGGCAGCCGATGGTCTGGCATGCGCGCCACGTGTCCAGCCCAGCGAAGCTGCGACTGCATCAGGATGGTGAAGATGCTGGGAAGGGTGGCTTTTGCGAGCACCTCTGTGTCTGGGGTCCTGTCTTGCCACTTGATGTTCAGTAGCTTCCTGAGGCATGTTGTGTGGAAGTGGTTCAGCTTCTTGGCATGTCGTTGGTACACTGTCCAAGTTTCGCAGCCGTACAGTAGTGTGGGGAGAACTACTGCTCTGTAGACCTTTAGCTTGGTCTCAAGACTAATGCCTCTTCTGTTCCAGACATTTGCCCTGAGTCTACCAAAAGTTGCACTTGCTCTTGCAATCCTGACATTCACTTCATCGTCGATGGTCGCATTTCGTGACAGTGTGCTGCCAAGGTATGTGAACCGCTCCACCGCACTGAGTCTCTGACCGTTGACTGTGATGTTGGGCTCAACGTAGGGTTTCCCTGGGGCTGGCTGATGGAGAACTTCAGTTTTCCTCGTGCTGATGGTAAGGCCGAAGTTCCTGCTGGCAGTGGCAAACTTGTCGACGCTGAGTTGCATGTCAGCTTCAGATCCAGCGTTGAGGGCACAGTCATCAGCAAACAAAAAGTCTCTGATGATGTCTGTCATGACCTTCGTTTTTGCTTGAAGCCTTCTGAGGTTAAACAGCTTGCCATCTGTTCGGTACTTTAGGCCGATTCCAACATCGCCATCTCTGAAGGCATCAGTAAGCATTGCAGAGAACATGAGGCTGAGCAGCGTTGGAGCCAGGACGCAGCCTTGCTTGACACCATTTGTGACAGCAAAAGGAGCAGATGTTTCGCCATTGTCCTGGACTCGAGCCTGCATGCCTTCATGGAATTGGCTGACCAAGGAAATAAATTTCCGAGGGCATCCGTACTTGGCCATGATCTTCCACAGTCCCTCTCTACTCACGGTGTCAAAGGCCTTAGTGAGGTCGACAGAGGTGGAGAACAGATCAGCATTTTGCTCCTGACATTTCTCTTGCAGCTGCCTTGCAGCAAACACCATGTCGGTGGTTCCGCGCTCTTTCCGGAATCCACATTGGCTCTCAGGCAAATGACCTTGGTCAAGGTGTGCTGTGAGGCGGTTTAGTAGGATCCTGGCAAGTATCTTGCCTGCGATGGAGAGCAAGGAAATGCCCCGATGGTTATCACAGGCTTGCCGGTTCCCCTTTCGCTTGTACAAGTGAATGATAGATACATCTTTGAAATCCTGGGGGATCGTCTCTTCTTTCCACATGAGTGAGTACAGCTGATGAAGCTTCTCAGTCAGCACAGTGCCTCCATCCTTGTATACCTCTGCTGGTATGGAGTCTGAGCCAGGTGCTTTGCCACTGGATAGCAGACGGATTGCTTTCTGGGTCTCAAGAAGTGTTGGCGGATCGTCCAGTGCTTCGTTGGTGGGGACTTGTGGGAGACGGTCTATGGCTTCATCATTTATGGAGGAAGGGCGATTTAAGACACTGTTGAAGTGCTCAGCCCATCGTTCGAGAATGTTCTCCTTCTCGGTGATCAAGGTATTCCCATCTGCACTGAGGAGGGGGGATGATCCTGAGGATGTGGGGCCGTAGACTTCTTTTAAGGCATCATAGAACCTCTTCATATCGTGCCTGTCAGCATATCCCTGGATCTCATCAGCTTTGTCACTGGACGAACTTTTTTGTACGTATGCGCATGTGCAAGAAAAGCGTTTACTCACCCGCACACACACATATTGACCCAACACCATTTTAAGTGAAGAACTCAAAGGACACACACACACACACACACTTTTCATTATCAGAATACATATCAAATACCATGGTGGTACGTATAATAAGAGGAAACACTCCGAGACATACTAAAACACATGCGCTTACACACTCATGCCTGTGGGTACATAGACCAATACGCACACAGGCACATTCACATCATGCAGGAAATCACACATGATTTTTTTCTGTTATTTTATTTGGCATTTCACAACAGAATTATGAACACTTCAAGTGTACAACTAATGATTCAAGGTAATCTTATGACAAATGTGATCTTCAACATGTCAAATTCTTACACGCGTGATGATGAGAATCAAATTATCAATAATCACGACAGACATGTAAGTATCACTTCAATTATGATACAAAGGTAAGCATGACTTCAATGACCAGGTGGTAAGTGCTACCATTCAATTACAGCTTACTGAAACAGAGTGACAGTGAAGCTACAACATCATTGATTAATGCAAGAATCGGTAATTTGCAACGATTGCGCGCCAACACTCATACAAACACACGCGCTATGTGTCGTATCATCGTTATAATTACCTCACGTGTCAGTTTTTTGTTTTTTTTTGGTTCATGCACAGGTTGTTTTGTCCGGTTTATGTCGTACATGTATGTGTGTGTGTGTGTATGTATGTATGTATGTATGACAGTCGTGTCCGACTATGACCTTCAGAACAGCAGAAGAACTGCTGTCCCCACTATCTGGACCAGAATTTGACTATAGTGTAGACTGTCTTGCCCAAGTTAAATCCCCACTCTCTCTGCCAAGAGGGCTTTAGAATAGTCGGCGCTGGGATGATTCTCAAAGGCCAAATAGCCCTAAAAAATTGAGACTATAGCAGAAACAGTCAGTGTCATCTTGCCTCTTAGTTTGAGTTATAGTCCTTCACAAAATACCAAACTGCAAATGAATTCCCATTACAGTGGAGAAACCAACTAATCACAGCATTTCAATTGCTGTTGGTCCAACTGTTTGCTTATGTAAGTCTCTGCTATAAACCGGATATATCACTTGGTTCTCTCTCACTTTCTGTCCCTTATGTATGTATGTACGTATGGATGATGGATGGATGCATGACTCTTGTGTGTGTGTGTGTGTGTGTGTGTGTGTGTGTGTGTGTGTGTGTGTGTGTGTGCATGTTTGCGCACTGAATCATACTGAATACTGTGCTGGGTAAGACGGTGAGCTGTGATATATAGTACGAGTAGCAGCAGCAACAGCCAAACAACAGCAGTTGTAATATCAGGAGGTGTAGCTATAGTAGTTTCATAGCAACAGTGCTTGTGAGTATCAACTCAGTTACTTCATTTAAACACGTGTGTATGGCACATAACTTAAGCACGTAAAGCCTGTATGAAAAAAAAAACATACCCAGGAAAGTACACAACATGGAAATGAATATTCTCACAACCATAACCACGATTCATCGAACGATACGGAGCGAATAATCACACACATAGGTAATTCTGCTGCGTGTTGATACGCACAATATTACACGCAACATGACAGCAGATATTCAAGATGAATAGTGACAGTCGTCTGTAAAAACGTGAGGAAAAGTCACAACTTTGTACAGAGACGAGGGTGACAAATTACATCGAGTTACCACTGACAGACAAAAGGAAGAATTCAATGAGTGACTCAATTCATGGATAAATGAAACAATGAACAAATAAACAGGCGAACGAATAAAACGCCAACCAATGAAACGTACAAGAAACGAACAAACAGAGAAAAGAAACGAACGAATAAACAAAACGAATAAAAACAGAAACTGTAGTCAGTGAAAAATGTAGATGGGTTAGTAAGTAAAGTGAACAAATATGTCAACACCTAATTAAACAAACAAGCATGCAGTATGATTCATATCTGACATACCAATACTGCAGCTCACGAACACACGACCGTTTCCCTTCTGATCCGTACTTGTCTACTCAGTCAACTAAGGACAGAAGAAAAACAACAAGGTAATCATCGTCGAGTCACTACAGAACGTGGTCAGCTACCTTCTGCTTCCTTCTTCCGAGGTGGGAGATGAAGAGGAGGAGGAGAGGAGAAGTGTGTGGGTGGGTGGAGGGGCGGGGGGGGGGGGGGGGGGGGCAGGGGGGGGGGGGGGAAGCAGAAGAAGAAGAAACATCAGAAGCAGAGAAGGAGAGGTACAGTAGAAAACAACAACGACAAAAAAACAACAACTTGTGGTGGATTGAGGAGGACGTCAAACCACGCGAATAATTCCAGTACAGTATTTTTCCTTTCTGTTTTTCTTTCGTTCTCTTTCGAATAATTTGAATGCAGTATTCTTTCCTTTCCTTCTTTTTTTTCCTCTCTCCGAATAATAAAAACAAAACGACTAAAACTCCAAATCCATCATTTCCTTCGAATTTCCAAAGCAGCAGCTCCACATGAAGTAAAAAAGCTTGACCGAATGTAACGAATATGCAAGTTTAGAAATCATCCAATGCAACGCGATGTATCAACTTACATCCAAACCTTCCATGTTTCTTTTTAATTGTTTTTTTCCTCTGACTGGCGGAGAAGGGAGAAATCAAAACAAGGGAGAGAGAGAGAGAGAGAGAGAGAGAGAGAGAGAGAGAGTAGGGAGAGAGAAAAATGGAGAGAGAGACAGAGAGGGAGAGAGAGAGAGAAATGGAAAGAGGGAGGGAGGGAGAGAGGGAGGAGAGAGAGAGAAATGGAGAGAGAGGCAGAGGGGGAGGGAGAGAGAGAAATGGAGAGAGAGAGGGAGGGAGAGAGAGGGAGGGAGAGAGAGAGAGAAATGGAGAGAGAGGGAGAGGGGGAGAGAGAAATGGAGAGAGAGAGGGAGGGAGAGAGAGAGAGAGAGAAATGGAGAGAGAGAGAGGGAGGGAGAGAGAGAGAGAGAGGGAGGGAGAGAGAGAGAGAAATGGAGAGAGGGAGGGAGAGAGAGAAATGGAGAGAAAGAGGGAGGGGGAGGGAGAGTGAGAGGGGAGAAAGAGAGGGAGGGAGATAGAGAAATGGATAGAGGGAGGGAGGGGTGGGGAGGGAAGGAGAGAGAGAGAAATGGAGAGAGGGAGAGAGACATAGAGAGAGAGAGAGAGAGAGAGAGAGAGAGAGAGAGGTGGGTGGGTAAGTACAACAAAGAAAATGAATGTGAGAATTATTTTTTGCTGTAAAACGCTGAGGCACGCATTCGTTTAAGAAAAAGACACAAACACTATCTTACAATAACAGTTTAGTTCGCAGCGCGCGGAACTTGAAAAAAAAGCCAGAAGAGCGCAGTTGATTGTTTTTCAAGGGTACTGGTAGTAACTACTCTTACACCTTCACCATTTCAGCAGAGAGTTTGAAAAGCGAACACCTTTTCTGTTAGTCCTACTTGCTCCGAGGCTTTTCCTTTTTCTCCACCTCCTCTGTCTTAGAAAAGAATGTGCATGCACACACACATATTATGTAGTGTGTGTGTGTGTGTGTGTGTGTGAAAGAGAGAGAGAGCGAGAGCGAGAGAGAGAGAGAGAGAGAGAGTTACGAAGACGGGCAGTCATATATCACACACTTTTTTTTTCTCTTTTCCCTTGCTGAATATTTCACATCGGGTGACTGAGATTTAAATCCATTTGCAAACGGCACACTGCATTTCCATTGAAAATGAATGTGCCTATTCAGATTTTTCCCCTTAAAATTTATTGAGATGGATTAAAGCTTTTTTCTTTCTTTTTTTCCGTCTGGAACATGGTTAACGTTTTGCATGGGAGTGGACACCACACACACACACACTCTTCCTCTCTCTCTAAAGATCTCTTGTTAAGTAAAATGTCATTTCAGTTCTCTCTCTCTCTCTCCATATATGCGTTATTCTAAAAAAATGTTTGCGTGTTTTTGTACCTCTGTTTACGTTGTCTATTCATGATTTGCAAAGACAACGGTGCTTTGATTTGATACTGTATTTTTAATCTTGCTTTTTTAACTTGTCATTTTGTGTGTTTTGTTTGCCAGTTCTTTTCCTCATCGGTTTGTTTCTTTCAGTCTTTCCCCATTCCATGGGTGGAGGATAAAAAGCTTTGTTTGCTTATTCTATTACTCTGTCATCGCGCGTGCATGTGTGCGTGTGTATGTGTGGTCCACTCCCCCCAAAAAACAACAACAACAACAACAGCAGTGCAATCAATTATCATTAATCGCAATTACAACTAAATACCTCCAACAATTAGATCGAAGATTTGGTAAACATATAGTATCTAATTCTGGTTAGAACAAGCGCACGAGTATGTCGGTTTTTTTGTCACAGACACTCAAAACTGCTAGCAAATAACAACAACAACAACAAAAATCAGAAAAAAACAAGCACAACAAAGAGTATAACACATGCCGAGAAGTGCTTTCTGTTTAGCTAAATTGTCCGTGTTGTTGTTGATGATGCTGTTTTTTTTTTGTTTTTTTTTACAGCGAAACACTATGAATGACTCCAGGGAAATGTACTGTCACTGACAAATGTTATGTCATTGGGTGTACACATTAGGGTGAATGAACGCCGAAATGTGCATGAAATGAAATCGCGAAAACAAAAAACTCTCTCATGCACGCTCACACACACAGACACAGACAAGCAGACACAGACAAGCAGACACACACACACATATATATATATATATATATATATACACTCGAATTGCGTACATGGTGTGACATTTCTGACTCAATTCTTTAAAGGACTAAAGTGTCTGTGTTGTTGTTGATGATGTTGTTTGTTCTTCACAGCGAAACACTATGAATGACTCCAGGGAAATGTACTGTCACTAACAAATGTTATGTCATTGGGTGTACACATTAGGGTGAAAGGAATGCGCGTTGCTTTTTATCAAAACATACTGGACGCCGAAATGTGCATGAAATGAAATCGCGAAAACAAAAAACTCTCTCACGCACGCACGCTCACAAACACACACAGACACACACACACACACATATATATATATATATATATATATATATATATATATATACACACACATGTATATACGATATATACATACACACGAACTGATATAAATGGTGTGACATTTCTGACCCTCTTCTTTAAAGGACTGACAAAACAAAAACGAACTAAAACAAAAAAACAAAACAAACAAAAACAAAAAAACCCAACAAGAACAAAACCAACCCACAAAAAAAACAAAAACAAAAAAAACAACAACACACACACACAAAAACGGAGATTAAAAATATTTTTGTTTCACTTCAAGCTGAAGAAGAATATAAAAGTGGATTAATGTTAGAGCCATTGTTCATGCCTCCCAGCAGTCTAGCTGGCAAGTTGACAGCCAAAAAACGCGAGCCTCCCGTCGAGAGCATTTAACAATCCGCTCTATTCCCGTCAGAAACGTTTTTTCCCCTCATTTGTTTATTCCCAAAGTCTGATGCTGTTTTATGTTTTTTGGTTTTCAAAGCGAAACTGCTCCTAGATCACAAAGTCAATAAAACAACTTCCGTTTGATTTTCTTTCGTTTTAGTGTTATCGTTGAAATGTAATACGCTACGGAAAAATGCTTGAGAAGATTGACATTTTTTTTTTGGTCTGTTATTCTTACGTATATAAAACGGTGATCTTAGCTGTGCACAAGGCTAAACGTTTTGTTCAAGTTCATGATTTTTTTGGTGAGCCTGTTTAGTAGGTGAAGCCAGATTTCTTGTCTCTGAATCCGGTGTGGGTCATGTCTCTAAATCGGAGTTCCAGTGTTGTGTTTGGCTGAGTCCTTATGGCCTTATAAAAACAGAACATTGTTGAACGTGTGCTCTTATCGTGTGAATGTGTGTGTGTGTGTGTGTGTGTGTGTGTGTGTGTGTGTGTGTGTGTGTGTGTGTGTGAGAGAGAGAGAGAGAGAGAGAGAGAGAGAGAGAGAGAGAGATGTGTAAATGTCTGCTCTGTTTGACATAAAAATCGTGGCCTTAAAAATCTAGTGACATCATGGACAAATAAAATCTTAAGTTCACATAGTCTATGCGCGCACTTGCAAACACAATCGCATCGTGTGGAGAGATAAAGATGAAGAAAAACTGGCAGGATCGATCTGAAAATGATGCTTCAGGCGACGACGATGATGAAGATGACAATGATGATAATTATTACATTTATCATTTATTCATTTATGCTTATTTATCTATTTATTTATTCATTTATCTATCTATCTATTAATTTTATTGTGCAGCACAACTGTCACCGTGTGAAAAGCTGAAACCCATCAGGCGATATGAATAAGCGCCTCTGGCCTGGCTTTTTTCCGTTCTTTCGAAATCCGACTCTGGGAAACGAGGCATAAATCCATTTTCCGACAACTGGTCGAAATATTAGGGCCAACTCCCGGCGCAGAGAATAATTATGAAGCAGCTAAGATACGGCTACGAACAGGAACGTTGATATCACCATGAATATTCCGCGAATCTTGCCCGGAGATCATAAAGTAACAAAATGCGGAGATTTATGATGACATGTATAATGAAACGAAAACAAAGGATAAACAAAAACCTAAAGGCAGGTTATAAATAAAGTAAGTGAAAAAATAAAACGGTAAAATTCATAATGAAAAGATGCCATTCTAATTCAGATGTAAAAAAAATAATTAAAAAACGATGAAAGAAAGCGATGAAACTTCCGATGGGATAAAGATACCACTGAAAGTCAGATGAATGAAATTTAAATGTGTTATCAAACAAACACATTTTATACTTCCCTTTGGTACTGTAATTTTTTTTTTCAAACCAAAACTAGATTGTAAAGCCATACAAATATTTGTTCTTGTGAGCTGAGTCAGCAAGTACAACAGCCTTCTGAAACACGACGTTCGGTCAGGACAGTGTGTGGTGTCTGTTAGTGTCATTGGACAATGTGAAGTTTAGACTGTATCTGTCCGTGATGTCATGAGATTTTTAAGGCTACAATTTTTATGTCAAGCAGAGCAAACATTTTCACTTCTCTCTCTCTCTCTCTCTCTCACACACACACACAAACACATTCACGCGATAAGAACACGCGTGTGTGGGCACGCGAGTGTGTGTGTGTAAAAGAGAGAGAGGGGGATGGAGAGAGAGGGATGGAGAGGGAGAGGTAAGAGAGAGAGAGAGCACAGCAGGAGAGAGAAAGAGGGAGTGAGAGAGAGAGAGGGAGGGAGAGAGAGAGAGAGGGAGAGAGAGGGAGGGAGGGAGAGAGTGAGTGAGTGAATGAGAGAGGGAGGGAGAGAGAGAGAGAGAGAGAGAGAGACAGAGGTGTCAGCTGACGAGGCTGGCGGAAGGCGTGGACAGCGACATAAAGGGAGGAATGATCCACGGATAAAATTTCTACCAATGTTTATAGATGAACCATCTCTCGCAGCCCAATTTGAATTACAGAACTTCGCTAAGGGACACCTCTTCTGTCACACACTGCACACAGTCCGGCGCCTTTCATTCATATTGCTTCGTTTTCTTGTGCTTTGCTTTTGCTTTTGGTTGTGTGTGTGTGTGTGTGTGTGTGTGTGTGTGTGTATGTATGTGCGCATGTGCGCGCGCGCATATGTGTGTGTGTGTGTGCGCGAGTGTGTGTGCGCGCGCGCACGTGTGTGTGTTTGTGTGTGCGTGTGTGTGCGTGCGTGCGTATGTGTGTGTGTGTGTGTGTGTGTGTGTGTGTGTGTGTGTGTGTGTGTGAGTGAGTGTGTTTAGCTATTCATCACATCCTACTTGCGGAACTTCATTCAAAACATGTTTTCCTCATTTGTTCGGAACGCAATTTCCTCCCCAATTAGTTTCTCAAATGGTCGGCCAGGTGTGGTTGTTAAATTCAGTGGGGCAGAATTTCATTGTTGAAAGACTGAACAGGATTATTTTTGACAACTCAGTTTCATTGATCATACTGGAAGCAAATGTCGCCTATTCTGTGGCGCATAGGCCAGCGCTTCACCACTGTGATTCAGCGCGAATCGAATTCAGCTTGCACCGTGAACCTTGCACTGAATCAAATATACCGAAACTCAAGGGAAAGAAGCCATTGGTAAATACAAAATACATTCAAGATTCACACACACACACACACGCACGCGCGCGCGAGCGTGCCCACACCACATAAGTTGATTAAGCACTTTCACTCTGATCCACAACCCACACCCACCTTCGCTGACCATAAAAGAACTAAAAATTAAAATACCCCCCCCCCCCCCACCCCCCCAATAAAAAAAAGTGTAAAAACAAATACAGAAACAAAAAGCAACAAAAACCGGCGACAAGTATGAGAAAACAACAATAACAATGATTTTTGCTGATGACTGTGATAAAAGCAAATATAAATAATAATGATAGTTAACGAAAACAACAGACAGACAGACAAACAAACCGTTTATACAGCGTCCATTATATGAATTTACAAGCAGAGAAAGTATTCAGTTCCGACGAAAACGGATTCGAACGAAGTGACACTCACATTACGATATGAACAACTGAACAATTGATACCAACATTACGACACAAACAGAACGTATTAAAGTGACACGACACAAACAATTGAACAAAGTGACACTCACATTACGATATGAACAACTGAACAATTGATACTAACATTACGACACAAACGAGTTGAACAAAGTGACACATTACGACACAAAAAAATTGAACAATGTGACACTGACATAACGACAGAAACACATGAACAAAGTGACATTCACATTACGACACAAACACTTGAACAAAGTGACACATTACGACACAAACACTTGAACAAAGTGACATTCACATTACGACACAAACACTTGAACAAAGTGACACATTACGACACAAATACGGGAACAAAGTGACACTCACATTACGACACAAACAACTGAACAAAGTGGCATTCACATTACGACACAAACACTTGAACAAAGTGACATTCACATTACGACACAAACAACTGAACAAAGTGACATTCACATTACGACACAAACACCTGAACCAAGTGACATTCACATTACGACACAAACACATGAACCAAGTGACATTCACATTACGACACACACAACTGAACAAAGTAATATTCAAATTACGCTAGACATTTGAACAAACTAACATTCACATTTCAACGCTCAAACAAAACTGAACAAAGTGACATTCTCAACATACAAACTTCAATTAAGTCGGTTTTTTTTACAAGCCGTAGCGAAACCACAGGTTTCATAAATGCTGAAAACGAGACCATACTTGTATGGGTGAAGTATTCACATAAAAAAAGAAAGAAAAAAAGCAACAACAAGAATACAACCAGGCTTTTTTTCTTTCAAAGGAGGGGGACATGTATGAGGAGAAAGAGGGGTGGGAGGAGGGGAGGGGTTGGGGGGTCGAAGGCCAGCAAGTGGTGGTGGTGGTGGTGGTGTGGTTAGAGAGTCGGTGGTGGGGGTGGTGGTGGGGGTGGTGGTAGTGGAAGAGGTCGGTTTGAGTCGACATTTTTTTTTCTTTGTCATTATCTGTAACAGTGTTGCGTTTACGGTGTGAAAGGATTCCATTAGTATTATCAAATAACAGAATAGGAATATTTGCTTCATCTGCCCAGAAAAACAAACCAACAATTCAACTAAATGTAAGGTACTTAATGGATCATGTTTAGCACTACATCGCACAAAACCTTTCAAAATATTAGTCGAAATTCGAAAGTTAGATTTCGGGCTCATGAAAAAAGAAGTCATATGTACATGGTGTGCTGTGAACCAAAAAATGCGACTTTTGCCAAAGACATTCTACAAAAACTGCAACGCCATTCCAATAGTTTTTTTTTCTGCAGATTGACATCAAAAGAGCTGAATATTTCAAAAACTAGAAACAGGTTTACAAATCGTCAAAAGGACAAACGTTCGCTGAAATTTAAACTGCTGTTCCGAGAAACATAATTCAAAATATTTCTGTGACTAGGAAAAACAACAACCTAAAAAACAACAACAAAAAACAAAAAAACGTACACTCCATCATACAGTACTGTTTCATCATTTTCATATTAAAAAAAAGACTTTTCAAACTGGGCAATTAATCATCTGTAAGCAATCTCCGTAAGATCCGTAATAATTCCTGTCCAAACTTTACTGCCGCATGTGTGAATCCATGAGTTTTTCCTTCATCTTTCCCTTCTTTCGTAAAGGATGGGGTTTGGAGGGGGCGCTCCGATAACGGCCAAATCGAAAATACGAAATAACAGTCAGGAGAAAAAAACACAAAGAAAACAGAGATTTAACACGAAAATATTTGGAGCCACAGTATGTACATTAGTCAGAGGAAAAAAAGCAAAGAAAAAAGAGACTTTAACACGAAAAGATTGGGAACCATAGTTTGTACATTTTCAAGCAATATTTACAACTGTCACATTTCACATGGTCTGACATTTCATTGTTGTCAGAAGGGGAAGAATGGCAGTTTCAGTCCACGAAAAAAAAATACACGGCAACAGCACACTGAACGATGAACACGGATTTCCCATTCCGAGACCAGTCATCACCACCGTCTCTCAGCATTGTTTCCTCACCCTGAGCCAATCGTCTTTCATTCCCAGTACGCTTCCAACTTCATCTGTGTCAGTCAAGGCTGGAATGTCAAATTTACAGAGAATGTGCACGAAAATTTAATATTTTTACATGAGGGTGACAACGATCTGTCACCACGCATTTCCTGGAAATGCTGATAATCAACTTGCTTCTTAATTAACCAATCGATTAATCATTGTATTTCCCGTTTGGATCCCAGCTCTGTTCCAGCTGATGTGACCTCATGCCAATTAACTTTGACGACTTCAATCAGTAACAACTTACGTGACATCAAAATGCTTCCTTTAAGTTATCTGTATAAAAAGAACAAGACAAAAATGTTATTGTATTCCTTAAAAGGTATAGAAATTATAACAATAGCTTACGTAAACCAAAAATGTTCTCTTTTCAGATAATTATTCAAAAAAAACAAAACAAAACAAAAAAAAAAACGTGAAGAAAAAGAATAAATATTTACCTAAAAATTCTGCAATCAATAATATAATAAGTAAAACACCTTCGTTTCCTACCATGACCAGAATCTCAAACTCCCTCTTTACCTTCGCGACTTACATGATCTGTTTGACATAAAATTAATCTTTGAATCTCCACCATGTCTCAGCACGAACCCTCCACATCTTTGACAATCACTTCCACGAGGTGATCACGTGAAGGCGACAATGCTGTGACCCCCCTCCCTCCCACCCACCCCTCCCTCCTTTCCTCAGTGTGTGACAACAGTTCCTTCCCCTTGGGCTGCAAAACTGAAGGGGCTCGTTCACGTCAAACAGCTGGCTGTCACACATTTCGCTGCAGCCAACCGCAAGGGCCGTACCTCTGGGGTGTGGCTGAGGAGGCTGACAGGACGGTCACATGAGATAGACGAGGGCTTCACAGATGATGAGGCTTTCTGGCCGGCCAGGCTGGGTCCTCATGATGACCCCGACATACCTGCACACACAGTGAGGGGTGTGACTGTGCAGTTCAGTTCAGTTCAGTTCAGTTCAATTCAGTACCACATAATGACCCCGGAACACCTGCACACACACACACACACACACAGAGTGAGGGATGTGACTGCAGTTCAGTTTCAGCTCAGTTCCACATGATCACCCCGAAACACCTGCACACACACACACACACACACACACACACACACACAGAGTGAGGGGTGTGACTGTGCAGTTCAGTTCAATTCAGTACCACATGCTGACCCCGAAACACCTGCACACACACACAGAGTGAGGGGTGTGACTGCAGTGCAGTTCAGTTCAGTTTATCAGGAAGGCTTCACAGCGTTCGGATAAATCTATAATTTTACACGTGTGTGTGTGTGTGTGAGAGAGAGAGAGAGAGAGAGAGAGAGAGAGAGAGAGAGAGAGAGAGAGAGTGTATGTGGGTTGGAGGTGGGTGCTGGGGGTAGGGGTGGTATGGGTTGTGTGAGACAGAGAATAGACAACGTTCAACAATGAACATTTCACATTTTCCGAAGCTATTCCTAGGTCAAACGACCAGCAAGCCTTTTTAAGGAAAAAACAAATATGAACACATACATATACATCTACCTATATAAACAGATTATATATATATCTTTCTATCTATATAAACAAACAAGCAAACCAACTGAAAACAACACTGCCTGAGGTGCTTAGAGAACGCCTGCTGTCACCGACATGTTATAATTCACAGGATATCTGCGGATTCCTGCTCACGTTGCGGAAAGGAGTAGTGCAGTGACACATGTTGCACGCTTTACTGGAGAAAAGCCATCGTGACGGATGTGAAACACGTCTGAGTGGGGCTGGGGGAGGGAGGAAGGGGGGGGGGATGGAGGGGTAAGGGGGGGGGGGGTCTTTGCGGGAAATGAGGGAGTAGAACAGGGAAGAGGGTGTTCGGAATGGAACAAACATAGCTGACACCGGCTTCTCCACCAGCGTGCTGCGTCGGTGGTGTAACGGTTAGCATGGTTGCCTTCCAAGCAGTCGATCCGGGTTCGACTCCCGGCCGACGCACTTTTTTTTTCTTCATTTTTTTTTCAGTTTAAGAATTGATTACTTTGTTGTAGTTTTACTTTCTCGAACTTTTGTTTGCTTGTTGCTGGGTTTTTTTTTTTGTTTTTTTTTGGACGAGACGTTCCAGGGAAAAAGTTGAAATATCTGTGGGGGTCCATACCAACCCTTAATCTTTGACAGAACGAAGCTCGTGTACAGTGCGCACACAAGCATGCCTGTATGGTGTACGTGAGAGCGTGCGTTCGTAACTGCAAAAGCGAGTGAGAATGTGTGCATCAGTAGACGCATGACGGAATACCTATAACAGTGATCTATCTGTCTGAGAGAGGATAATTTGTGATATATATTTCTAATATACATTATATATAGGGAGAACAGATTGTGATATATATTTCCAATATACATGCATTTCTAATATACATACATCATATGAGAGAGAGAGAGAGAGAGAGAGAGAGAGAGAGAGAGAGAGACAGACAGACAGACAGATAGACAGACAGAGAGAGAGAGTCAGAGAGAGAGAGAGAGAGAGAGAGAGAGAGAGAGAGAGAGATTCCGAGGTTTTATGACAGCGGCATACTTTTCGTTACCAAAGACGTGAGGAGCAGAAAACAGACTGTCGCCACCCCTCCCCCTACCCGCTCTTCACCACATGTACTCCGCGAGTTGTGAAGGTCAGGTGTTATATTTTACTTATCTTTTCTTCCCCACATTTCCTATCATTCTTTAAAAAAAATCTTTCTGTTTTTGTAATTGTATTTCTTTGTCATGACGGAGATTAGTGACGTCAAAGGAGGGTCATGGCCGATGCAAAGAACTGATCCTCGGTCTAATTCCCTTTAAACCCTGTAAGCTAAGCATAAACAAAGAAAAAAACAAAACAAAACAAACAAAAACATCAGAAAACAAAACGAAAAACAAATAAACAAGAAAAGACGGAAACACAATCCAGTTTTTTTTTTTTTAATGGGGAGGGGGGTGGGAGTGGGCGTGTCTGCCGATACAAAGACTGGTCGGGGAAGATTAAAGAGGCGGAAGGAGAGGATCGGGCCCCGCCTTCGTGTGCACAGCCTCGGATACAGTGACTGTCAATCCGCTGCTTATTGTCCTTTAAAGGATACGGGGCCTGTTACCTCTAATTATAGAGGGGTGGGGGGGGGGGGGGGGGGGGGAGCAGAAGAGGGTGGGGGTCGATGGTGGTGGCGCCGTGGTTTGCACATTGCTGTTTTGGAAAGGAAGCGTCTTCAAGAAGAAGAAGAAGAAGACCCCCCCCAAAAAAAACAAAAAACAACAACAACAAAAAAAACAACAACAAAAAACAAAAAAAACCACCAACAAACAACAACAACAAAAAACAACAACAACCCCCCCCCAAAAAAAACAACAAAAAACAACAACAACAAAAAACAAACAAACAAAAACAACAACAACAGTAACAACAACAAAAACAAACAAAACAACAACAAAACAAACAAACAAAAACATGAAAATCGTTTGGAATGCGGGCATTTTGCAAACTCTTTGCAAATGTGAATTAATTAGTGATTGTGTGTGAAATGACATTCTATTACATTTCTGACTGGTGACATAAGTTTGAGACAAACTATTTGAAGGAATTCAGGTTGTCTTCATTTCTGTCTTGAAACAAAATGAACCGACAATAAAATGTTAAAAATATAACGCTGAGCAAAAAACAAAAAAAAAAACAAACAAAACAACAACAACAACAACAAAGTAACACAGTAGAAGGCTAGACAACATATTTCAGACCAGTCGTTTTGGCAAACACGATATCAATTATTATTATTATTAACTGGCCCAAAGCGCGGCTTATATACACTTGGGCCGACATCAAAGTGAGAGCTGTATGATCAATGGTTTCTCCACTGCAATGGAAAGTCATTTACAGCTTAGTCTTTTGTGAAGGACTATGACACTCAAACTAGGAGGCATGGTTGCACTGGCTCTTAGTGCTGCAGCCTAGGGGGGCTAGTTGGCCTTTGGGAACCATCCTAACTCTGACCGTCCTAAAACCCTCTTGGCCGAGAGAGTGGGGATGTAACTTTGGCAAGACGCTCTCCACTGTATTCTTGCCCAGATGATCAGGACTGCAGATGCCTTCTCTGCTGTTCTGGTTGTCATTGTTGAACACGAGTGACTAGTTTCAGTTTCAGTAGCTCAAGGAGGCGTCACTGCGTTCGGACAAATCCATATACGCTACACCACATCTGCCAAGCAGATGCCTGACCAGCAGCGCAATCCAGCGCGCTTAGTCAGGCCTTGAGAAAAAAAAGAAAGAAAGATAAATACATTAAAAAAAAAGAACTACTACTACTACTACTAATATGTATAAGGCGCAAAAACTTGATGAACTTGATAAGCGTACCAAAAAAAAAAAAAAAAAAAAAAAAAAAGACTATCATACATACATCATGATGGTGACGATGATAATTCGTATCATTAATAATGATTATCATTGTCACACAAAGCAGTGTCATGTAAAGTAAACCCAAAAACGCTTTCAGGAAACGATCTCTTGCTTCGAAAGGAGGGATAAAACACAGAATGTGAAAGACCCAGACAAGGAAACAAATGAAAAAAGAAAGAAGCCTGGAACAAATTGAGAGAGGAAAACAAAAATATATCAAATCATCTCAAGGGAATTGGAATTCATGTGTGTGAATCTGAATTTGAAAAAGCGTGAATCTTTTCGTGTGTCGAATCAAGCATTGATGTTTGAGCTGTCTTCAAATACGTAACAAATACTCTCCGGTCTGGATTTCTAAATCCCTTCCACCTAAGAAAAGAAGAGTGACTGGTTAATGCGCGGCACAGAGAGAGAGAGAGAGAGAGAGAGAGAGAGAGAGAGGGGGGGGGGGGGAGAGAGAGAGAGAGAGAGAGAGGGAGGGAGAGAGAGAGAGAGGGAGAGAGAGAATGTGTGCGTGTGTGCGCGCGCGGTTGAACGTACTCAATCTCGGGAGAATGGAGACATCCGGCAAAATCAAAAACTGTTCCCATCACTCACTTAATGGCGTTAATTAATTACTTCTACAGCCCCGATTGCGTGAATTTTCCACCGTGGGCACAAAAACATTCAGTCTCTCATCATTGTAAAAGTTATCGCAACGAAGTTACCTAATATACGTAGTTCTTCTGACCCATTGCTAATAAATTCAAATTTAAATAAAAATAAAAATACTTTATTGTCTGCTTCAATCAAAACAGAAAAGTTTCTTTCGGCACACTTAAAATGCCCGTCAGCAAACAAAGAAAAAGTCACTGTTTGAATGGTTGTGATGCTTAAGAGAGGGTAAGTATACCTGCCATGTCAGTTTTCCATTTTATTTGGGATTGTCACTGAAACTCATTGGAAGAAGAATTTGTCCATAGTCATCTAGTGTCTGTAATTCCCAAGTTTTAGACGAGTACCTGAACTGGAACTGCATTTTGAAGGCAGAAATCTTGACATTCCTTTACATTCATGGCGCGCTCTACTGGCTCAGGGGACTGAATTTTGCGTTGCAACAAAATGTTCACTGTATTTTGCAGCTTGATTTTGTGTAAGTGTCAATGGAGCCAAGGTAGCAGCAGTCATTTACTATGTCAAGTGCACAACCAGCCCGGGGAGTGAGAGAGGTTTTTTTTTCCCTCCAGTCTCCTGGGTTCATGAATATATGCAGACCTATTAATGCCTTACTGATCTCACTGCGTGCCAGTCTTTTAATATCCTATGCAAACAGAATACTGCATGGCCATAATGCGACCCCTAAAAAATCAAGAATAAGCCCCCCCCACCCCCCAAATAAAAAAGGGGAAAAAACAACAACAAAAAAAAGAAACGCAAAAAAAAATAAAATAAAATAAAATAAAATCCCACACCAAGAAACAACAACTGAAAAAAAAACACACACAAAAGAACAGAATAACAAACAAAAAAACAAACAGACAAACAGAATACGGCTCCCAAAATGGCGGCCGGGATAAACGGAAGCCCGCATGTAGAAAAGAGAGAACGCGAGACTTACATCCCTTGAACGGCATACAAATGCAAGGGACGTACATAAAAAAAAGAAGAATACACATAGGAATATCACACATTGGAACAAGCATGCACAAACAACCACTCCAACTTCGCAACCGAAGCGCGCAAGCATACGCACTGAAGCCAACAACTGAAAGAAAAAAACAACAAAAAAGCACACTAAAAAAAAAAAAAGAGAAAAAAAGAAGCAACCTTCAGAGACGCAAGGCCACGAACGTACATATCCTGTACATTAGGCCGCAGTCAGACACACGCATTCACAGTTGTTTTTGTTTTTTTTTCTATGGATCTGTGCAGCAGACTCCGCCACTGGGGAGACGAAGGCTGGGGAAGAGATGCATAGCCAAGAGCTTCCTCGTGTATAATGGCCAAGTCTTTCTTTTTCCCCCCTTCCCCTCAGTTTCAAGGAAACGCATAACGTGGGGAGGAAAACATGATAAAACACTCAAGCAGACCCTGTAAAACTATCAGAAAACTTTGTTCGTCAATATGTGCATGTATTTTCGAATCCCGTTATGGTTACAAACATACAAACACACACACACGCACACACGCATGTAGGCCCCCTATAAGTATTTAATATTTATATACATATAGTATCTCGGATGGCAAAAGAGGAGGGCGCAAGGTAGACAGAGAGAGATGACATGGATAGGGGAAAGAAAGAGTGCGGTGTGTGTGTGTGTGTGTGTGTGTGTGTGTGTGTGTGTGCCGTGCGTGCGCCCACACGTGAACTCGTGAGGTCAGTGAATGCGCGCGCACAAGAAAGCGCGCGTGTGTCTATTTGTTTGGTCCTTTAAATTCCTTTCAATTTGAATGGTATTACTGATATGCGTAATGTGAATATAGTGTGTGCATACAGTATGTGCGCGTTTGTGTTTGCCTGCAGTGTGAGTGTGTGTGCCAGTGTGTGCGTGCTAGCATGCACGCGCGCGCGCGTGAGTGTGTGTGTGTTGTGTGTGTGTGTGTGTGTGTGTGTGTGTGTGTGTGTGAGAGAGAGAGAGAGAGAGAGAGAGAGAGAGATGCAGACAAAAAGTGACTTGCTCAGTGCGAGGCCACCTTGTGTCTGACGGTGGAAGAAAGACACAGGCTGTATCGGTCGCACAGTCGTGAAAGCAGCAGCAGCCCCACGACAAGTAAAAGGGGAACGACGGAAGGAGGGATGCTGACGTGTGAAGGCAGAGAGAAGGGAAGGGGGGGGGGGGCCACGCAGCTTGGAAAGGAGATGGCTGTGGAGAAAGGGAAAAGAGGAAACGAATTCTTACACTCTAAAACTTTAAATTCGGGAGAGTGTGTCAAGGCGCGTCGGTGGTGTAACGGTCAGCATGGTTGCCTTCCAAGCAGTCGATCCGGGTTCGACTCCCGGCCGACGCAATTTTTTTCCTGTTTTTTTTTTCTTTTTTCCCCATCTTTCAAATTTAACCCACTGCGTACAGTGCGCTTGTGTGTGTGTGCGCGCGTGAGAGTGTGAAACTAGTACCACACATGCGTGTGTGACTAAATAAAAAAAACAGACCTGATATTAAACACATGCTCGGTCAGTAAAATTTCTTCTACATTCAAACAATGAGGCAGATACGCCGGTCAAACGATTTCCACACTCAAATCGTGATAGCAACTGTATTGATCAGTTGTAGAAATGGACTGTGACAAGCAAAATGTAGTTTGAGCTAGACTTTCTCCCTTTCCTTTAAACTTGAAGAAATCCCGAGCGAGTTTTGAAGGTCAGGGACATTGAGGCGGCAAATTGTAATGACCATGCATATTAATCGCCGCAACATGAAAGGTAAAGAACATAACATGCAAACTTTCAGTGAAAGTCTGGAGCGGCATTAACAGGGATATTCACCATTATTTAAAACAGATATCAGCGGCTTGTCTCCGTCAGTGGGTTTCTTTGTATTTTCGGATCATGTCAGTTTACAATGACAAACGCAAATAATTGTACTTTAACTGTTGTGTGAATAGACAATACATACTATAACCAACCATGCAATCATCCGTCAGCTGCATGTAACTGTCGTGCTTGAAATCGTGATCTACGTTTTTCTTCTGTCCACACCCCTCCCCCACACCATCTACATCGTTTAAAAAATGTTTACTTCATTTCATTTCCGAATGAAGACGGCATGTAAAGCATTATATTCATCAGTAAAAAACAAACAAACAAAAAACAGTTGGAGCTCTTCTGACCTGCATGCAATTGAGACCCATCAAAAATCAGTACATACGGGAGTAAAGCAAATTCATTTATCTTTGAAGTTGACAATGAAAAGCCTGGAAGAGGTAGTTTGCTGGGTAGGAGGTCTCAAAGGGGAAAACCACCAGTATGGTACACAAAATGAAAAAAAAAGAAAAAAGAAAAAGAAATAAACGAAGAAAAACAGGCGGTGGTCTGTCACAGAAAAAAAAGAGAGAAGGGAATCCTGTCTTCCCATGCAGAACATAGTGTTGTCCCGGAGTCAATACAGAGGGAGGGAAGGAGGGGGGGGAGGGAGACTGAGGGAGAGAGACAGAGAGAGAGAGAGAGAAAGAAAGTGAGAGCGACTAAGAGAGACAGACTGTAGGGAGGCAGTGAGACAGAGAGAGAAGGGGGAAGAGACGGAGCGAGAGAGAAAGAGGTAGAGAGAGAGACTAAGAGAGAGAGAGAGAGAGAGAGGTAGAGAGAGAGGTAGAGAGAGGGGGGGAAGAGACGGAGAGAGAGAGAGAGAGAGAGAGAGAGAGAGAGACAGACAGACAGACAGAAGGGCGGGGGCGGGGAGGGGGGGCGTGGGGTGGGGGGGGGGCAGGCGGGGGGAGATGAACGTGTGACGGTGGGAACTTGTGAGAGAGGTTGGAGAGATAACAGTGGCGAGGACTAGGGAAGGGGGAGGGGGGGGGACGTGGGTGGGGAAGGGGGATCAGTGAAGATGAACGTGTGATGGTGGAAGGAGGGGTTGGAGGGTAAACTGTGAGGAGGTGTGGTGGGAAAGGCGAGGGGATGTTAGGAAGGGGGAGAAAACGAAACCTACACTCTAAAACATGTTAAAGTCTAGATGTCATGCAAGGCGCGTCGGTGGTGTAACGGTCAGCATGGTTGCCTTCCAAGCAGTCGATCCGGGTTCGACTCCCGGCCGACGCACTTTTTTTTTCTTCCTTTTTGTGTGTGGTTGTTTATAGGCATATAATTGTAATTCTGCGCGCGTGTGTGTGTCCGTGCTTGCGTGCGTTTTCCTGTACGTTTTTTCTGTGTATTTTACTGATGTTGTTTCGCGTTTGTATTCTGTTTCAATTTCTGTGTGATTGAATGAGCCGCCATTTCCTGCAAAGGCCATGAGAAGTTAAGTACTCAGTTCTGAATGAGACCCAGAACAGTACAGTGAATCTAACACTTGCCACTATTGAAAAAAACTCTTGAAAACAACTTAATTCAACAGTGGACATAAGATGAAAAGCAAGTGGTGAACTGACCTATTATAAAGAAACACGAGTCATTTCATTCACTAAAAACAACACAACGCGACTGACAACCATAACAAAACACAGAACGTAATTCAAACAGTCAAATGAAATAATAAAATGGTTACAGGACAGAGCCGGAAACTCGCGTACAGCTACTAAACCGATGCCGGCAAAATGTTAAGACAAAGAAAAACACACTAAACACAATACAAGAGATAAACACAATAAATAAGCGCGGCAATACACCCGACGATAGCAAAGAATCAAACATAAAACAGAACAGCCTTATTCACAACACAAAAGCAAAAAGAAAAAAAAATATATATAACGCAACACAGATTATTAGAGAGGAAAAAAAAATTTTGATTCTGATTAAATATCAGCTTTAAAGAAAGTATTAGCACGGCGAAGAAAGGGGCAAAATCAAAGATGACGCCCACAACAGAGAAAAAAAAATCAAATGAAGATAATCTTCTCAAAGAATTTGATTTTTTTAAAAAAATCTTAAAGAACAGTTTGATTACATTTGAATGAAAGTAATAATCAATCCCTCCTTGAGCCTCATCAAATATTGTCGGATCGCAATTTAACAACGGATCAACAAGCGTGGGGATTAAATGAAAAGCTGAAAATGAAAAAAAACAAACAAACAAACAAAAAACCCCAAAAACAGGAGAGAGAGAGAGAGAGAGAGAGAGAGAGAGAGAGAGAGAGAGAGAGAGAGAGCAGAGAGAAAGACGGGGAGGGAGGGACGGAGGGAGAGAGAGGGGGCGGGGAGGGAGGGGAGAGAGAGAAAGGCGGGGAGGGAGGGAAGGAGGGAGAGAGAGAGAGAGAGAGAGAGAGAGAGAGAGAGAGAGAGAGAGAGAGAGAGCGAGAGAGCAAAAGGGAATGAGAGAGTGGCAGAGTGAGAGATGACAGAATACTTTCAGAGAGAGAGAGAGAGACAGAGACAGAGAGAGATACAGACAGATAGAGAGACAGAGAGAGACGGAGACAGAGAGAGATTCAAAGAGACAGAGAGAAGTGTTCTTACCTCCCACTAAGGTTCTTGTCACAAACAATTCTGACGTCCAGCACGTGTGGGTTACCGGGGACGCGCGTGCACAGCGTGTTTTCAGTCACGTTCTCCGTGTTGCCAACATAGACCTCCAGGTCATGCAGTCCTGATGACAGTCATGCAATGCACGTGACGACAATGAGGAGGGTAAGTACCCATATCATTCATCATCCATGTTGGTAACGAAAAGGAAGATGATCACAAGGCAATGATAATGATGTCAATGAAGATCTTGGTTTGGCGGAGGAAGATGATGATTAATTGACTGATTGATATGGATATTTATACAGCGCCTATCCTCGCTCGGAGACCCAGCTCTAAGCGCTTTACAAACTCATTTGCACAACAGGCTGCCTACCTGGGTAGAGCCGACTGACGGCTACCACTGGGCGCTCAGTAATCATTCGTTTCCTGTGTCATTCAGATTTCAGGCACGCACACATACACACTCAGACAGTCATGTAACATTCTACGTGTATGACCATTTTGTTTATTTATCCCAAGTAGGTAGCCATACTCCATTTTCGGGGGTGTGCATGCTGGGTATGTTCTTGTTTCCACAACCCACCGAACGCTGACATGGATTACAGGATCTTTAACGTGCGTATTTGATCTTCTGCGTGCGTATACACACGGAGGGGGTTCAGGCACATATGTTGACCTGGGACATCAGAAAAACCTCCACTCTTTACCCACCAGGCCCCGTCACCGAGATTCAAACCCGGGACTCTCAGATTGAAAGTCCAACGCTTTAACCACTCGGTTATTGCGCCAGTCACGGGCATTGATAAGGAAGAGGTTGATGACGATGATAATGAAGATGTTGATAAAAACACGAAGAAAGTTATCAGTGTTAAGGAAGACGATGATTGAAACGTACACATACACGCACGCGCGCGTGCGCTCGACACGCAGGCACACACACGTAACACACACACACACACACAGCTGTTACACTCAGAATCATAATGTAATAGTATCTTACCCACATGTTTTTTCTTTTTGCATAATAATTGATGTGTGCATTGTGATAAGTGAAGGGTGTGTCAGTTTTTGTTTGTTTGTTTGTTTTGCTGACGGGCATTTTGTTTTAAGTGAGCCTAAAGAAAATTTTCTGTTTTTGGTTGAAGCAGATAAAGTATTTTCAATTGAATTGAATTGAATTGAATAATCATGATGATAATAAAGAAGAAGACGTCGATAACGAGGAGAGGGATGATCAGACTGGTGAGGAAAACATCATTATGCTTTTGTTTGTCATTTACACTATGAAAGAAAACAGTAAGATATTGCTTTTAATGAAAAAGGACTAGGGAGGAAAGAAAAAAAGAAGAAATAATATGTCAGCAGACGCTGGTGTGTGTGTGTGTGTGTGTGTGTGTGTGTGTGTGTGTGTGTGTGTGTGTGTGTGTTGTGTTCAATGCCAAGGCGGAATGAAATATGAGGGAACAGCAGGAGTAACCTCCATAAAGGCCCTTATATACCTTCCTGAATGCGTATGTGCGAAAATATAGAAATGAAACGTACTGTATTCCGAAACGATAAAAAAAAATCACATTCAGTGGCTTTTTTCTTATGTTCTTATCACCATATTCCTCTTTTTCGTTTCATAGTGAATAATCATCACTGTAAAGTAAAGACCAAACAAACAAACAACTACAACAAGAACAACAGCAAAAGAAACCAAAAAACACCAACACACACACACACACACACACACACACAAAACCAAAGAAAAACAAAACAAACAAAAAACCAAAAGAAAACCAAAAAAACAAACAAAAAACCCCACACACAAACAAACAAACAAAAATTCTTTTCGTATTCCTACAAAACATGCGATTGAAGACAGACAGGCAGGTGCACCGACCGTCATTACACTCAACCTTAAACGCACATCATTATTGTAACTGAGTGGCTCCACACATATTTTGTTCCACCACTCCAGTAATCCCACTTGCAATGTCGCAGTGCCAGATTCAGTCCAGATACTTTTCGATCCCGGAAGCCGGAATCCGCAGACGTGCTCACCATGGGTGCAGTACTGACTAGTTGGGGAAAACCTTCGAACAGCTGTGATAACAAGGCCAGGATTCCTTTCCAACAAAGGTCGGGGATACTGCCGGCTTCTGATCAGGTCCTGTGGGACGGCTCAGGTTCCTTCCCTGTGGGAAAACCTGCATTGCCTGGTCTGTGTCTGGCATGAGAACCGAGAGGACAATGCGTCTTAAGTCTTGGAAGGGGGGAAGAGAGGGGGAGGGAGGAGGGCGTATTCAGGGAACTGGCTTTTGGTGAAACTTGCTAAGGACTCGCAAAAAGTTTGTGGAGCTTTGGTGTGTGTCGTCAGTTCAGAGTTTTGAACTGCCAGAGCTTTATCTGAGATACATGAGAAGGGTGCGTAATAATGGATTCTGCGTTCGTCCTTTCGTTTGCACCACACTGTTTTCTTCTTGCAGCTGATGTTGTCGTGTTTTTTTTTGTTTTAAATCCATTTCATAACTTTGATTAAATCACGGCGGAAAGTAAAACCTGACAAAGAGAAAAAATGAAAGAAATAAAGAACAGGATAAATGAAAGAAAAGAAAAAAGTAAACAAGAAAGCTACAGAAAACAAATAGGGAAGGTTAACCAGTTATTCCATTAACCACCCATTCATATCATCTGATAATTTTAGACTCTTTAATCTACACAGAAAATAACAATATCTCTAATGACAGTTAAGGAAGAAAAAAGGAGAGAGAGAGAGAGAGAGAGAGAGAGAGAGAGAGAGAGAGAGAGAGAGAGAGAGAGAGAGAGAGAACAAAAGGGAAGTATACGGAGGGAAAATGGCTAGAAAGAAAATAAAAAAAAGATGTGGAGGTGAAGAAGACGAAAGCGAAGACGGAGAAAACGACGACGATGAAGAAAAGAAAAACAAAAAATCACGACAACGCATAATCAAACATTAAAAATACACAGATACTTACAAACCGACCCATTCAAAAACATCAGCTGACTGAATTACTCACTGTTGGAGTCACTGCCGTAGAGGCGAAGACTACGAATGTGCTCTATCTGCCCCATATCCACATACCAGAATGGATTGGTTTCTGGATCTGCAAAAGACAAAAAAGTAAGAAATAAACCCCCGACTGCTTCCATAGTTGTTGATGGAGATAATGTTAAATTTGCCAGTGTACAGACAACACCAAAAGGGGAAGGGTGGGTCAGGGAGAGACGAACAATGCGATGATAAAGAAAAGGGTGGGTCAGGGAGATTGGGACAGGGAGAGGCGAACAATGCGATGATAAAGGGAAGGGTGGGACAGGGAGAGGCGAACAATGCGATGATAAAGGGAAGTGTGGGACAGAGAGAGGCGAACAATGCGATGATAAAGGGAAGGGTGGGACAGGGAGAGGCGAACAATGCGATGATAAAGGGAAGGGTGGGACAGGGAGATTGGGACAGGGAGAGACGAACAATGCGATGATAAAGGGAAGGGTGGGACAGGGAGATTGGGACAGGGAGAGACGAACAATGCGATGATAAAGGGAAGTGTGGGACAGGGAGAGACGAACAATGCGATGATAAAGGGAAGTGTGGGACAGGGAGATTGGGACAGAGAGAGACGAACAATGCGATGATAAAGGGAAGGGTGGGACAGAGAGAGACGAATGCGATGATAAAGGGAAGGGTGGGACAGGGAGAGTGGGACAGGGAGAGACGAACAATGCGATGATAAAGGGAAGTGTGGGACAGGGAGAGGCGAACAATGCGATGATAAAGGGAAGGGTGGAACAGGGAGAGGCGAACAATGCGATGATTACAGTAGCTGTCCGGACGGCCGAGACAGCCAATTGGTTTGATCGTTGGACTTCGATTCTGTGGGGAACGGGTTTGAGTCTCGTTACTGGCAGTTGGCTGAAGTATCCCCCGCTCCCTCCCGATCAAACAAATTTCATGTGCAGACATTTAAGTGCCTTGACCTCATTCGTGTGTTTACACATGCAGAACATGTCAGCGTTATACAAATACGAACATTCCAAGCATGCACATCCCCGGAAACTGATTATGGCTGCCTAAATAGAGGGATTAAAAGGATAATTCATGTAAAAGGCCTGCTCGTAAAGACAGAAACACGTATGTAAGAAGAAGACTATTACCTATGATATTGCTATTGCTGCTATTACTACTTCTTCTACTGTGAGTGAATGAGTGAATGAATAAATGAAGGAATCGACAAAAACGCACATTCTCTCCTTACCACCACCAGTCTGCTTATTCACACAGCCATGCACGAACCCACTTGTCTATTCATTAACCAACAAAGGCACACACAATATGCGTAGGATGAGAGACAAGAGTGTGTGAGAGGGTGAGGGAAGAGAGAGCGGAAAGAGAAAGGGATAAATAAAAAGGGAGGGAGAAAAGGAGGGGCAGAGAGAGAGAGAGAGAGAGAGAGAGAGAGAGAGAGAGAGAGAGAGAGAGAGAGAGAGAGTTAAGACATACACTCACAGTCCGATATTCTCAACAAAAGAATGAATTCTACCTTTTAATCATTACACAGCTATCACAGAAATTTGGTACGGCAGATCAAGCAAAGAGTCTGCTGACAATAATCATGATATATAAATGAGGGACCGAAAATGATTTTATCCTAGTTACATATTATTTCACATGCTGAGCCCGCATAATTCCTGTGTAAACTCCATAATTTACAATGTATTCTTGTGACAAGTTATATTGAAAAGGAAAAGAAACGCAGCACCACCCATTATCAGAGAGAAGTTCAGTTCAGTTCAGTTACTCAAAGAGGCGTCGGACATATCCATATACGCTACACGACATCTGCTAAACAGATGCCTGACCAGCAGTGTAGCCCAACGCGCTTAGTCAGGCCTTGAAAAAAGAAGAAAAAAAAAAGAAAAAAAAAAGAAAAAAGGAAAAGAAAGTGCATAATGGATACATCATCAAATTAATGGATTAAGAAAAAAATCAAATAGAAGAGGTGGAGAAGTGAAAGACAAAGGAGAGGAGGTGGATAAAACGAGACTCGGAAGTACGAGGCGTTTCTACGAATTGAGTAGGACAATAAAAGATACTTTTTCACCGGAAGCATTCTGTACGAAACCAATACCATTACAAGTTCCGATGGGTCTTGGAAAAGAAGCGAACTGAGAGGCTCAGACAAGGTCCAAGGAGGACTCAAAACAAAAGTAACTTCCAAAAGTTTTTCATTCAACAGCTTACCCAGGTTGAGAGCGTTTCGCAAAGGTACCAATGGCGAATTTCAATGAATTATTCACAGGTTCTCTAAATTTCCCTTCGTGCCAAGGACAGTCTTTGGAGGTGATCTGTGGCATTCACCTTTTCGTTACGCCTAACAAGCCGCTGAAAGTATTTGTTCGACTCTGTTGAATATTCAGTGTTAGTCCCTCGAGATGCTCCTCACTTGGTTCCGGCAGATCCCCAGCTCCCGAGTTTGACAATGACCGATTAGACTTGACCAAAAGGGACCCATTTTTCCAGTTTGATAAATGTCACCACAGTGCAGATGCTCATTTCAATCAATTAATCTCTCTCCCTCCCTCTCTTTCAAACACACACACACACACACACACACACACACACATCACACAGGTTACCAGTGACTCTCCCAAGAATCGATCTTTCCCGGCCAAATCTGGTGCACCTTACACGAATAAATTACCTTCGTTTTCAAAACACATTATTAACAGTGTTAAATCTGATTCTCTTAAAAGGCATTCATTTGACTGAAATGGAGAACACATAAAACAATACTAACAGGAATGCATATCCCTTTAAAAAGGGATGGCTAGATATTTTTAAAAAAGAGAGAGAAGAAAATGTGACTGATTTTGTGTTTTCTTCTCTCTCTCTCTCTCTCTCTGTATGTGAGTGTGAATTTCTTTCTCTTGTGGAGATATTGGTATTAATATCTAATGGTGTTGTGGGTAGGTGGGCATGAGTAGAGGAGGATGTGTGTGTGTGTGTGTGTGTGTGTGTGTGTGTGTGTGTGTGTGTGTGTGTGTTCCAAAAGACGAGCACAGCCGTGCACTGAGTCATGGCCCACCTGAGAAGATGGCCATTTCTTTCACAAAAGGCCATGGCTGAGTGCATAATCATGTGAGTCTGGATACGTGTCTGCCTATGTACGCGCCCGTGCAGGTGCGTGTGCGTATGTCTATGTTCTTACAGATGAAGAGTTTCCTCAATTTTTATGAGTCTCATTTTCAACTATGAAAAAAAAACCCACCTCTGTTCCTGGAGGTTTCGTTCAAAACGTTCGCCAATACAAGGGCGGAACCACATATATTCTCATGTAATGAAATATGGACAGCCAAACAGTAGCGACTGCTGATACTTTTCTTTCCTGTCAACGTCAGTCTGGTTCAAACATCAGTCGGTTCATCCCCCCCAAACCCCATTACCAGAGTGTCACTCCTCTGTCTCACGTAATCCAATGGACTAAATTGAAATGGGACTCCGTTTGCGTTGATTGTCTCTTTGTCTGGACTCTGATGCAGCTAATAAAATTACATAACTCCCGAAGTCTGAGAGAGCTGTCTCCTTACTATTGTCCCCATTCCCACCGTCATAAGAAATATCTCTCTGATAGTAAAACAATACTTTTGCAGTTAATGATTAAAAAAAAAGTAATAATAATAATGATGATGATGGAAATACATAGTACTTGTATGGCGCAAACTCCCCCAGTAATGGGCTCCAAGCGCCTTACATAAAACAACACATATATACAATGGTGCATAATACTATACATCTGCGCATGAAAAAAGCAACACATTTATGTGCATGTATACACCAAGACAGTTCTACATATTGCAAGTATAAACAATCACATACACACGCACGCACACACACACACAAAGACAAAAATACCCTGCACACGCACGCACACACACACACACAAATATCACTTCAAGTGGAAAGACGTTAAACTAAAGACAACAAAAACACACACACACACACGCACATACACACAAACATATACACACAAGACAAAAATACCCTGCAAACACACACACACACACACACACATACACAGACGAACATACACACACAAGACAAAAATACCCTGCACACGCACACACACACACATGCTCACGCAGATAGAAAAAAAGGGGGGGCTTGGTACATAACAAGATACGAACGTAAATCGAAAATCATATACACAAACACAGATACAGTAGAAATTAGGATACATACAAATGCATATGAATATAAAAAAAAAACTTGTGCATATTCACACATGCACACACTGCACACACACACACACACGTTTGAACAGAAGCAGCATGTTACATATGCATGGGGCTGATAAGTAGATCTTCAGGCAGATGGTTGTTGAGAGATGTTTCTTGTGACGGTGGGAATGGGGACAATAGTAAGGAAACAGCTCGCTTTTGACTTCGGAATGTCACACGAGGTCTGTTGTGACACAAAGTAATACAATACGATGCAGTGGCCTGTCCGACTTACGGCTGTCCATCACGGTGGTGGTGTCACCGTGCAGTGCTTTAGTGTTGTACCACTTCTTTCTCTCTCAGTCTCTTCGTTCCGTTCAAGTTATCCTACCATTAATACAAAACTTTATCATGAACTCGTCAAATATATATATATATATATATATATATATGTGTGTGTGTGTGTGTGTGTGTGTGTGTGTGTGTGTGTGTGTGTGTGTGTGTGTGTGTGTGTGTGAGAGAGAGAGAGAGAGAGAGAGAGAGAGAGAGAGAGAGAACAGGTAGATGGACAATTGTACTTACACGCACGCACAGTACAAAATAACGGAGACGGAAAAAAATCAAGATGCACTCTG
>NC_134878.1:9623139-9638139 GCF_041734735.1 Babylonia areolata | reverse complement strand
ACTGTTATCAGATTATGGGAAAGAATGTTTTCTAACACTTTCCTCAACATTTCCTTAACAGACGAAATTGTGTGTGCAATGCTATACCGATGACTGAAATCCATGCTGACTTTAATCATTTTCATAGTTATCTATCCATGAATAAAGTAATGGCGCTTCGCACTGTCTTTACATAATAACCGTATCATTTTGAATCAAAAATGATAATTTTTCTCCTCTTGCGCAAGAAAAAAAATCCTTTCAAACAAAACTTAATTATCTTCTCAGATTCTGAGGAAAAAGTCTTTTTTTTTCCCCAGACAGTAACCAGCACTGTTCAGACGAGACTGCTCACGCCAGACTTCACGGACGATAAAAATCAATGCTGATTTCATTTCTTATTTCTTATCACAGTTATCTACTCCCAGGGAAAGCTCTGGCACCACGAAATGTCTGCCATTCTACTCTGATATTTTTCTTCTACAAGTTCCAGAACACCCTTTCGCCTCCCAGTTGTGGAGACGGTTTATCAAATAAGGAGAATGACTAAAGCCAGTCAGTTACGTCTGGGCTCTGAAATTTTGCATACGTGAGAGTGCGAATGTGAGTGAGTGATTAAGTGTGTGTGTGTGTGTGTGTGTGTGTGTGTGTGTGTGTGTGTGAGAGAGAGAGGAGACTTGGCATGGCAGAGAGACACAGAGAGAGAGAGAGAGAGTGTTTGTGTGTGACAGAGAGAGAGAGAGAGAGAGAGAGAGAGAGAGAGTGTGTGTGTGTGTGACAGAGAGAGTGTGTGTGTGTGTGTGACAGAGAGAGAGAGAGACAGAGAGAGTGTGTGTGTGACAGAGAGAGAGAGAGAGAGAGAGAGAGAGAGAGAGAGAGAGAGAGAGTGTGTGTGTGTGTGTGTGTGTGACAGAGAGAGAGAGAGAGAGAGAGAGAGAGAGAGAGAGAGAGAGAGGACGGGAGGGAAGGTGGGTTGGGGGCGGAAGGGTGCGAGGAGGGAAGTTGTCAAAACAATTATTCATACACGTTTTTGTCGTTGTTGTCCTTGCAGTACAAGTGAACTTTCAAATGAACACACAAACACACCTACAAAAGCATACAAAAATGAACTACAATATGTCCTAATGTTTTACGAACTCCCAGTTTTAAAAATGAACATATGTTTCCCCCCCCCCCCCCCCCCCCCCCAAAAAAAAAAAAAAAAAAAAAAAAGAAAATCAAGTAATAACGTCTTCGTGATTCAAGTATTACCCAAGCTTACAGGTAATCGACATCTTGGGAGCTGGGGATTCCAATTTCAGATATTCTGTCCTGCTCCAAAAGAAAACAAAAGATTCGTGGCACACACACAGAGAAAAATCAATATGCAATAATAATAATAATAATCTAACAATTTTAAAAAACAAAACAACAACATGTAACAAGAGAAAGGGTGAGATCATTTTTCGCTTGCGTGTGGCGTTATTGAGGTGAGTTATTCGAGAACAGGTCCCCCGTGTCTACCGTCACATCTAATCCAGCGGAAAGGATTGAGAAGAGATTTCTTTCGTCTTTTTCTTTCTTCCAAGGACCCAAAGCACGTGGACAGTTCCATTATTTTGCTGTCCGAAATGACGTTAGTTGATCGCTTGAGCATGATCGAAACCTTGCCAGAGAAAGAAACAATCTTTATTTTCTGACGATAATATACAAGCAATTGTGTGCTTCTTATCCAGTCCCCGCCTTGGAGAGGGACGGAGGAAGGGGGAGAGAGAGAGAAAATGAGGTAGGTAGGGAAGAGGAGTAGGAGGAGAGGAGGATGAGGAGGAGGAGGAGAGAGAGAGAGAGAAAGAGAGAGAGAGAGAGAGAGAGGAGACAGAGAGAGAGGGAGACAGACAGACACAGAGAGAGGGACACACACACACACACACACACACACACACACACACACACACACACAGACAGACAGACAGAGAGAGAGAGAGAGAGAGAGAGAGAGAGAGAGAGAGAGAGAGAGAGAGAGTATTTTGTTTAATGTCCGTCACACATACTCGTGATTGTAGACATTTTGTCAGATGAAGCATTAATTTTCGAATTTGTTATCGTTTATAACTTCAAAATGTAGGAGATGAGAGGTGGGGGAGTGGAGTGGTGAGGTGGAGGAAACAGGGTAGACGGGAGGTGGAATCTGTTAATGTGATTTAGAGAGAGAGAGAGAGACAGACAGACAAAGACAGAGAGAGAGAGACAGAGAGACAGACAAAGAGAGAGAGAGACAGACAGACAGACAAAGACAGACAGAGAGACAGACAAAGAGAAAGAGAGAGACAAAGAGAGAGAGACAGACAGAGAAAGAACCAGAGAGAACAGAAATCTGTGCTAATATCCTTCAGTCTTCTCCATATCCCCACCCTGAAACACAGACACACACACACACACGATCAAAACACAAAACAAACACCAACACAAAAAATGGACAACATTTCTAACACTCATAATTCGCTTTTCTGTCGTTCATACGTCAGAAACTGACGTTTGAAAAAGGGACATTATGACTGATGTTTAATTAAACCTCTTTCGTCTGAAGTAATGAACCAGACTCACGTGCAGACACACAACTCAAAGTGTAATAATTTAATCAAAACACGCGACAACGCGTGACATTTTTCATCTGTCGAGGCGTCATCAAAGGATGGTATTTGGAAACCACGCCATCTGGGAATGACGTCACATTTAATATAGTTCCAATACGAATCGAGTCTTCTCTTTTCAGAATACATTTCTTGTTTTTCTTGATTTTCCCCCCCTTCTTCAAGGAATACATTTGGGCAGTGCCATTATTCTTCATTCAGAAATGGTTCGTGCCGGTCAGAACGTATGTGTTTTTGGCAGCAAACTGGGAGACGTTCTCTGAGGTTGAGAGGCAGAGCTCAGAGGCAGGGAAAAGGAGAAAAAAGGAAAGAGAGAGAGAGAGAGAGAGACGGAGACAGAGAGACACATATATAGAGAGAGAGAGACAGAGACATAGACAGAGAGAGAGAGAGAGACAGGGAGAGATAGACAGAGAGACACAGAGAGACAGACAGACAAAGAGAGACAGAGACAAAGAGAGACAGAGAGAGACAGAGACAGAGAGAGAGAGAGAGAGAGGGAGAGATAGATAGAGAGACACACAGAAACAGACAAAGAGAGACAGAGAGAGATAGACACACACACACACACAGCGAGAGAGACAGAGAGAGAGAGAGACAGAGAGAGAGAGAGGGGAGAACGTGTTTAATGAAGGAACTGAAATAAGCATACATAAAGACCACCTCTACACCTAGTCATCAAGGCAAGACAGGAACGAATTCAATCACAAAAAATGAGGGTAAGACTTTTAGAGAAAAGGTGCGTTCACAAATATAAATAGACACTTTCATAATATCACACGCACAGTAAGTGAAATACACATATACGTTCGCATATACGCACATATATGCATCGTAAATACACATGTATACAAGCATGCCTACATTCAAGAAATAAATGTGTGTGTGTGTGTGTGTGTGTGTGTGTGTGTGAGAGAGAGAGAGAGAGAGAGAGAGAGAGAGAGAGAGAGCAGACGAGAAATGGTTATATGATATATTTAAGAAAGAAATATTCCGGGCATTTCTACTAAACTGTCTACAGGACAGAACACCTTATTATGTAAAGTTATTTCGTCAAAGAAACACAGACGTAAGAAAGAAAGAAACACGCAAAGATTATTGTCAGTATCGGTTAACTCACGTTGAATTAAATCAAACGTTGCATCCTGCATAAAGCGACTTCACATAATGAAGCCAATTCAAACTGCATAGTATTATATCGTTACTCTTTTGTCACAACAGATTTCTCTGCGTGGAATTCGGCCTGTTCTCCCCAGAGACAGCACGTCGCTACAATGAGAACGCCACACCTTTTTTATTTTGTTTTCCAATTCAAGAGGATTTTTCTAAATCATTTTGCCAGGGACAGCCTTTTAGTTGCCGTGGATTTTTTTTTACGTGCATTAAGTGCGTGCTGCACAATGACCTCATCCGAATGACTAGCGTCCAGACCACCATTCAAGGTGAAGTGGAGGGGGATAAATTACCGGCAAAAGTGGGATTCCAACCTCGGCGCTCAGACTCTCTCCACAAATTATAAAACAGTATGTACATAATGGAAAAAAAAAGCACACAACAGAAACATTTTCACCCCTCACACCAGCACCTTTCGCAAAATTCAAGTTGTTTACGAGTCAATAATTCAAGCTGCGATAATTATCATTGCAACAAATCCAGTTTCAATACCTGAGTTGAGGACACACATACAAAAATCAACATTAATTTAATTTTAAAAGAGGCGGGTTTGCAACATCTAGCACAAAAGCTCCATATAAAAAATCGGGTCCAACAATGATAAACCTTTTTTTTTTTTCCGGGGAAGGATCAAATGGGCGTGAACAGCAGTATCATCAGCTTCATTTTTTATGACTACACTGGGTTATTCAGGACTTTTGTTCAAAGAGGATCCCATGCATTTGAATTACTCACTGTTGCTCTGTCAGTGTTGTTGGCGGTCATTCTTTGAGCATGAGCGATCAAATTGTTCATCTCAGTAACGAGAAAGTTGGGGGAAAAGAAACGAAACGAAAAAGGGAGACAGATTCTCACAGTAATACAGAGAAAAGCGGGCAGCAAACACAAATCAGTTTACGATAAAGTTACCAACTATGGGTACCTGACGAACTTTTGTTCCAGCTACGCTTCAATGACCCAGTAATGGAGAACAAGTCCCCACCAACGAAGCACTGGACGATCCGCCAACACTTCTTGAGACCCAGAAAGCAATCCGTCTGCTATCCAGTGGCAAAGCACCTGGCTCAGACTCCATACCAGCAGAGGTCTACAAGGATGGAGGCACTGTGCTGACTGAGAAGCTTCATCAGCTGTACTCACTCATGTGGAAAGAAGAGACGATCCCCCAGGATTTCAAAGATGCATCTATCATTCACTTGTACAAGCGAAAGGGGAACCGGCAAGCCTGTGATAACCATCGGGGCATTTCCCTGCTCTCCATCGCAGGCAAGATACTTGCCAGGATCCTACTAAACCGCCTCACAGCACACCTTGACCAAGGTCATTTGCCTGAGAGCCAATGTGGATTCCGGAAAGAGCGCGGAACCACCGACATGGTGTTTGCTGCAAGGCAGCTGCAAGAGAAATGTCAGGAGCAAAATGCTGATCTGTTCTCCACCTATGTCGACCTCACTAAGGCCTTTGACACCGTGAGTAGAGAGGGACTGTGGAAGATCATGGCCAAGTACGGATGCCCTCGGAAATTTATTTCCTTGGTCAGCCAATTCCATGAAGGCATGCAGGCTCGAGTCCAGGACAATGGTGAAACATCTGCTCCTTTTCCTGTCACAAATGGTGTCAAGCAAGGCTGCGTCCTGGCTCCAACGCTGTTCAGCCTCATGTTCTCTGCAATGCTTACTGATGCCTTCAGAGATGGCGATGTTGGAATTGGCCTAAAGTACCGAACAGATGGCAAGCTGTTTAACCTCAGAAGGCTTCAAGCAAAAACGAAGGTCATGACAGACATCATCAGAGACTTTTTGTTTGCTGATGACTGTGCCCTCAACGCTGGATCTGAAACTGACATGCAACTCAGCGTCAACAAGTTTGCCACTGCCAGCAGGAACTTTGGCCTTACCATCAGCACGAGGAAAACTGAAGTTCTCCATCAGCCAGCCCCAGGGAAACCCTACGTTGAGCCCAACATCACAGTCAACGGTCAGAGACTCAGTGCGGTGGAGCGGTTCACATACCTTGGCAGCACACTGTCACGAAATGCGACCATCGACGATGAAGTGAATGTCAGGATTGCAAGAGCAAGTGCAACTTTTGGTAGACTCAATGCAAATGTCTGGAACAGAAGAGGCATTAGTCTTGAGACCAAGCTAAAGGTCTACAGAGCAGTAGTTCTCCCCACACTACTGTACGGCTGCGAAACTTGGACAGTGTACCAACGACATGCCAAGAAGCTGAACCACTTCCACACAACATGCCTCAGGAAGCTACTGAACATCAAGTGGCAAGACAGGACCCCAGACACAGAGGTGCTCGCAAAAGCCACCCTTCCCAGCATCTTCACCATCCTGATGCAGTCCCAGCTTCGCTGGGCTGGACACGTGGCGCGCATGCCAGACCATCGGCTGCCCAAAAGGCTCTTCTATGGCGAGCTGCAACAAGGGAAGAGATCACACGGAGGTCAGAAGAAGCGCTTCAGAGATACTCTGAAGGTCTCTCTGAAAGCGTTTGATATCAACCCTGACTCCTGGGAGGAATCTGCAGTGGACCGTAACAAATGGCGCGCTGCTGTGCACAAAGGCGCCAAGTTGTGCGAGGCCAGCAGGACTGCTGCAGCTGTTCAGAAGAGGCAGGCCAGAAAGTCACGGGCAAACAAGCTCCCTGACAATGATATGCCTGTCTTTGTCTGCCCCAACTGTCAGCGAACATTTCGTGCGCAGATTGGACTATACAGCCATCTGCGCACTCACAGATAGACTCATGAGCATCCTTCCCCCCACCCCACCACCACCCTCCCCCCATCCCCCATCTGGATGACAACGATGGTCATCATCGATCTCGATGGACACACCACCAATGGAGAACATGCTGTTCGAGATTTAGGGTATGGTCTGATAACAAGGATTAACTCTCTCCATACGAACGGCGAAAGAGACGACGTTAACAGCGTTTCACCCCAGTTACCACCATCAAAATATTGCAAGCGGAAGGCTCTTGTACTGAAGAGGTGAATGTTGACAAAGAATACCACAATTCTGACGACGGAAGCTAAAGGTTAGGTCATTCAGACACCCACTGGACATCCGAGGGGTCCGTGTAGAGGAGAAGAGAGGACTGGCCGTACTGAGTGAGTTAATATATTTCCACCTCTCTTTCTGTCTGTCTGTCTTCTTTTCTTTCTTTCCCTTAATTTTGTTGCTTTTATTCTCATTCCCAAAAGGAACTTTGCGATGCAATACCGCACAGCTCCATTCTGTCTTCTGTCAGCAATAATGTTCATGTTTGCACCGGACGAACCGAATGCAATAGTGGGCTTTGTTTACAAATAGGAATAAAGAACTCTCTCTCTCCCTCTCTCTCACGCAAAACACTGCAAAAACCCTCCGTGAATTAATGCCAGCTGTCTTTATTTAAATCTGGAAAGAGTGCTCTTTACAATTATGTCAAATACTGACATGTGATCTGCGAACAGCTTTCCAGTGTTTCTCTCTTGTTGATGCACCAATGAAATTACCCACACAAGAAATGAACTACAAAAGACAAACGTTCCTTAAAGGAAATAGCATGCTCAAGTCATCAGCGCCTGTGCAATGAGCGCACACTGGACGATTAACCCATCAAATATCAAGTTGTCTTTAACAATTTTTCACTTTGGAGGATTTATTGATGTTAATTATCTAAGAACACGCTGCAGAAAATGAAGCCATGTCCTATTCTGTGGAATTCGGTGACCGGGGAATATTCTATCCCCTTTCATGCTTTCCTCTCTGGAAGTGTCCCAAGCATTCACAAAGTTCCATTACTCTTCTGCCAGATATTAATAATCAGTTTGCACTGAATGATCAAGAACACATCGAATTTGAAAAAAAAAAATCATGCTTTTTTTTTTTTTTTTGTTGTTGTTTTTTGCAAACCAGCGACCCCCAAAACACAATTCAAGACCAAAACGTTAAGAAACAAATACATTAAAAAATCAGACGTGGATGATTCTATTGTTATATCCGTTGTCATGTCATACCCATATTCCAACATGGCAATAGCCTGAGAGAGAGAGAGAGAGAGAGAGAGAGAGAGAGAGAGAGAGAGAGAGAGAGAGAGAAGTGGGCAGAATAAAACTGTTTCGTATTTACAATGTGGAGCCGTGGAGTTAGTTGTTTTTTTTCTTAATCGAAGCTGATCGGTATTCTATGCGTCAGTAACTTGCTTAAAAAATACAATCCATTGCAAGAAAACTGATTTTTCGTTAATTGTCTGTCCAGTAAAGTTCAAGCCGTACACTGGAAAATCAATGTGCACAAACTAGCAGGATAAGCTCATCAAATACGCAGCAATTTGATACAATTCTTTTTCGATTTGGCGGCATTATTGGGGTGAATTATTCAAGAACACGTCACCAGACACTGACGTCAATCTGATCAAATTAAAGGAAAGAGGGCATGTATTCCTTTCTGACTTTTTTTTCCCTACTCTGTGTCCCACCCCTTTTACCCAAGATGAGTGCAATACTCTCAGTCGATTCCATTTATTCATAGTGTGCAAATGCAGTCGGCTATTGAAGATTTTTTCCCCCGCGATGCCCCGAATGCACTTGGGCGATGCCATTGTCCCTTTCTCGAAATGATGTCAGTTTTTCCTCATACCCGATCGAAACTCTGATGGAGAGAGGGGGGAAGATAGGAAGGGTGGGACTGGGTGGGTGAGAGATCCAGTTACCTTATCGATCGTTGGTTTTCATGATTAAAATGATTGGCACTGCGGAGAGAGAGAGAGAGAGAGAGAGAGAGAGAGAGAGAGAGAGAGAGAGAGAGAGAGAGAGAGAGCACATTTTACAAACTGACATAGGAAGAATTTCCACGATATCCTCATCGTGTTTTCCGATTTCACTGTCTCTCCCTGGAGAGAGAGAGAGAGAAAGAGAGAGAGAGAGAGAGAGAGAGAGAGACAGACAGACAGACAGACAAAGAGAGAGAGAGACAGACAGACAGACAAAGAGAGAGACAGAGCCAGTGTGTGTGTGTGTGTGTGTGTGTGTGTGTGTGTGTGTGTGTGTGTGTGTGTCTATGCATGCGAGTGCGTCTGTGTGTTTCTGTGTAAACGCTCTCTCTGTGTGTTTGGAATTGAGCGCGCGCGCATGCGTGTGCGCTTGCGTGTGTGTGTGTGTGTGTGTCTGTGTGTCGAAGTCGAAGTCGAAGTCGAAGTCGAAATATTTTAATTGTCAGACCACAGATCCATAACAATGGAGTTCACAAGGACAAACAGAATTAATACAGGGAAATGAATATTAGGACAATCATTGAACTACATGGGCATCGATAACAATTCTAAAGCATTTGCTCGTAATGAAAACGCCTTGAATACAAATTTGCATATACTAACACTCAATCTCTCGCTCGCACAAGATAACAACATGGACATCTTAGATGCACTTGGATGTTTGTGAAATTTAGCAGGAATAAACTGAGAGCGCAGGGAACAGTACTTAGGGCAGACCAAAAGAAAATGCATTTCGGTTTCCGGAGTGTCATCACAAAAAGGACAATTCCTACTTTGCCCATCATAGTTAAACTGCAAAAAGTGTGAGCGTAAGTTGGACATTCCAATTCTAAACTGCGAAAAAACACGGCGCATATTTATACATTTGACATTCAAGTAAGGTTTAAGTGACAAGGACTGGTTGTAAGCTGAATACACATCATAAAAATCGTGAGACTGGAGAGCTGAACGCCAGTCTTGAGTAAAGCAATCAACCAGACGCTGCTTAAATTCAGTCATAAACATTTTGACATTACCAACTGACTGAGCCTCCCAAACAACACCAAATCCAAATTTATACAAAATATTTCTCACAGAGCAAGCCCAAGTACAATAATTATGACTTTGCAATGATAACATCATATTATAAGCTTTCTTAGGGAAACGGTCATTATCCATAAAGACAATACGAAGCCAAAATTTAAGACACTTGGAGTAGGTGATCACATACAGGGGATAGCGACCAAGTTCACCGTAAATCAAGTGTCTTGGTGCTCTCTGACTCACGCCCAAAAGACGCTTCATTGCAGACAAGTGCACCCTTTCAATGCACTCTTGATTTCCAGTCAAACCCCAAACTTCTGCTCCGTATGTCAAAATTGGTTTGATTTGCATGTCAAATAGTTTGAAAAAAATACTAGGGGAGTGTTCACCAATAGACCAAAGCATTTTAAAGATAGCTGCACATCCCTTTCTCGCACGTTCAGACAAATCACGCATAGTGGGTTGGAAAGAAAGTCGGGTAGTAAGGATAACACCAAGATACTTGTACATGCTAACAGTTTTCAGTTGTGCATCACCGAACATCCATGCCTCGTTCTGTGCAAGAAAACCTCCATTTCTAAAGACAACAATATTTGATTTATCAAGGTTTACAACTAAGTCAAGGCGTCTGGCGGTTTCGAACAAAACATTCAGTTGGGTTTGAAGACCAATTATGCTGTCAGATAACAAGGCAACATCATCGGCGAATAACAAGATCAAAATTTGGATAAACTCTGGTGAAAGCTGAATGCCGTGCCTACCATGATTATTAATTTCTTTTGTTAACTCATTAATGAACAATGAAAACAATGCAGGAGAACATACTTCGCCTTGTTTCAGCCCGCGAGGACATAGAAAAGTATCTGTGAGGTCACCTCCGACGCGAACACGCGCCTTAACAACTGTGTAAATACTTTTCAGTGCATTTAAAAATTTTCCATTGATACCATTGACACTCAGAATTCTCCAGAGCTTATCTCTTCTAACAGTATCGAAAGCTTTTCGAAAATCAATAAATGCAACATATAATTTTCTATGTCTGAGTAGTTGTCTTTGTATTAATGCAAGCAGTGTAAAAATGTGATCAGTTGTGCAATGACCTTCCCTAAACCCAGCTTGTTCTTCCCCAATAACCCCATTTTCTTCAATCCATTTAGTAAGACGTCTATTCAGCACAAAAGTGTAAAGCTTGCTACAAATGTTTAACAGGGAGATACCACGGTAATTATCAGGCACATTCAAATCGCCCTTCTTATGGAGTGGTTGCAACACTGACAAACACCAATCATCTGGAAAAATGCCGTGATCAAATATGAAATTAAAAAACTTCAACAAAAAAGGCATGATGTGAAATGCACTATGTTTGTAAAATTCTCCAATTAGCCTATCAGGCCCAGCAGCTTTCTGACTCTTGAGTGCCCTGACAGCAGCTTCGATTTCTGATACAGAAATTTCTTGATCTAATGAATCATTTCTCTCGCATAAACGAGCAGCATGCCGGTTGTCATAATACATACAAAAGTTATCATCACTACTGTTATCCACAGAAAAATCATTGAAAACATTTTGAAAGTGGGAGAACCAATCATTGCAAGAAATATTGTCGGTACCACCTGATCTAGGCCTAACAGAACGAACTGTGTCCCAGAATTGCTTTGGATTGGTCGAGTGGCATCGTAGAGACTGAATCACATCCTCTCTATGCAGTTTTCTCTTTTTAAGCAATAACTCTTTATACTCTCTACGTTTTTGGACATAAGCCAGACGGTCAGTGTCCAGGTTAGTTCTAGAGGCCCTATGTAATTGATTACGAAGAACTTTTCTGCTCTCACGGCACTCAAGATCAAACCATACTTTCCTTCTCTCATTCCCAAACACAACTGTTTTCTTCATACATTCACCCGAGAAAGCAAAACATTCATTAAATTTTGACAGTGCAGCGTTAACATCAACATCTACAAGTGAAATTGCATCCTGAATTATTTGTTTCACCTTGTCAGATGACATATTACTGTAGAAAGTCTCCCTCATTGCATCATCCCATTTATACTTAATCAGCGAGGACATGGGCATACGTGTTCTAGTCTGCTGTAGCAAAACGTTTGAATTCGAATTCACAGCCAGACAAAACTCGACAAGGGAATGCTTTGACTCTACCATGTGCTTAACATTCAAACTTTTACAACGAGTAAGCATTGAGCTGGATACCAAAAAATAATCAATAACACTACAGCCATTAGTAGCAATGTATGTATATTTATCAGAATAGCTCAACAACAATTTTAAACCATTAAGAATAACCATGTCGAAATCCTCGCATACATTAAGCAGGTAACGACCAAAAGAATTCACGTGACTGTCTTTAGAAATTCTGCATAAATAATCATTCTGCACAGATGATGTTTCCAACGTATCACGACCACTCGGAGTACATAGATCACTAATTGGATCAACATTTCTGTAGTTCAGGGTACCCGTGCGAGCATTCAGATCACCGCATACAATTACAGGACAATCACCAAATTCCTTAAACAACTCTAACAAACAATCTTCTAACATCGAAATACCATTATATATATCTGTCTCTTCATAGTATTTGGAACTTTCGGGTGGAATGTATGCTCCAATAAGGAGGCAGTCAGATGCAGTACCCAGAAGTACACGCGACAACTTTACCACAATAATGTTGTCAAATTCGACATGTATTCTCACAATGAATGGCACAAACTCCTTCTTTACCAGCAGAGCTACACCACCAGACAAACGTCCGTGTACACTGTCGGAAATCTTAACACCAGGGCACACAAACACAGCATGAGAACAAAATACAGTATCGGGGATAGTTTCGGTAAACGTTTCTACTAAAAGAATAAAATCGTAATCATTTATCAGAAACGACATGTCAAGCTCATTTGTAATACGCCAAAGACCCTCAACATTAAATGAAGCGAAAGAAATACTGCAGCGCGAGGGCTGGGGTACATTACCGTCAACAACAGTGCCGGATTTTAAAACTGTCTCTGCAGTTCCGTCACGCACTCGATCGCCGTGCACCGGATCCTGGTCTGACCCTCATTTTGCACCCTTCACTTCATCATCATTACAGTTGCTGAATGAGTCCGAGCCAGCTGTCTCACCTGCACCCTGGACGAACAATCTCTTCCACTGATTGTTCAGCTCCCCAGGCCTGCGGTCTGGTGCAGTGGTCGCTCGGCTCCTCAGCTGCCTAGGAGAGTGCAACGACTGAGCGGCCTCTGACCGGCGTGCACCCCTCATGCGAGTCCCCCTTCCCCTTCCGGCTGAAGCAGCCGACCCAGCACTACTCCCCGCACTGATGGGAGAACCACGTCCAAAACCACACAAGGGGGTGGTGGGTACAGGGTCATTGTTCACAGCACTTCCATCCGTCCCCTCCCTTCTTTTACTTCTCGTCTCTCCCTCCACCTCTCTGTCCCGCTCCCCCATTCCCTCACACATCCCCTCACTCACCACTTCACCACCTCTGGGGGGTACAGGAACTATCACTGGACCTGCAGCATCGTTGCCTTGTCCGCCAACTGGTTCGTCCTCCACTGGATCGTCGACGTTCATCTCGTCGTCGCTTTGATTCAAGTGACGCCCTGCAGATGGAGGAAACGGGCTGTCCTGACGAGAAGCCCCGCCCGCTATCTCTGAGACTCCGTCCTCTCTCGCTCTCCGCCTCCTCTCCCGCTCTGCACTGTTCAGCACCATCTCTCTCTCCCTCTCCCGGCCGTCACTGTTGTTGAAGTGATATTGCTCTCTGCCCACCTGCCCAGCATACTGACGCTGTCGATGTTGCTGGTCCGTACGGTAGCGGTCGTCGACAGGCAGCACCCGGCCGTCCTTCAGGTACCAGCGTCTCCCCTGGGTCTTCAGACGGTCGGCCTCGTCACGCTGTGTCGGGGTGAGGTCTGGCCCCACCTTGATGCCCTTGTCCCGCGCCATCGCCTGTCTGCCATTCCTGTGTGTCTGTGTGTGTGTGTGTGTGTGTGTGTGTGAAAGAAACAAACAAGTATACATTCATTGTATCACGTTGGAACAGGAAATGGGCTATGTTTTCCACCTTCTCTCCATGTACCTGTGAGGCCTTTCATCAACTGTCAAATGAACGTCCACTGACCACTTTGTCATCATTAATAATGCGCTATGCCCTAACCGTGGTATTACGTTGCCCCTCTATTGTTGCCTTTCCTAGTATCCTGGCGATTGGACACAGCTTTTGTTTTGTTACGTACGTATTTCAGGTCAGCAACGCTTTTTTCCGCTAAATGTCGTTTCTCTATTCTTTTTTCTTGTTCGAATTAACGAATTCTGTTGAAAGGAAAGAAAAAAATCTTGCCAATCCTCTGTTTCTTTTAACTCACGGACACACAGACGAACAAACATACAAGCAGACAAAACGACTAGCCTTCGTCATTTTATGTCACCCATCAGTTCTGAAATAAATCGAGGAAGTGAGGGAGGTCCGTATAAAAAAGAAAGTGACAGTTTCAAGCAATCAACCTTTTAACGAATTAAAAATGTCCCCAGCTTCTCAGCTATTTGACATGCTGATAATAACAACAGCAGGTCAACTGAATTTCAGCTGATTCGCTGTTTTGTTTTTCTAAAAAAAAAAAAAAGAGACACGCAGAGAAAAATCAATGTGGAATAATGCTCTAACACGCGGCGAGGTGAGTTCATTTTACGCTTTCGTGGCATTATTGAGGTGAGTTATTCGACAACACGCCTCCCACGAGTCTGCCGTCACATCTGATTCATTGAAAAGGATTGAGAGATTTATTTCATTTTTTTCTATCAAGGATCCCAAACACGTGGACGGTTCCACTGTTTTTTCTGTACAAAACTACGGCGGTTGATCGTTTGAAGCTGATCGAAACGTTGTTTCAGACACAGAGGGAAGGAGGAGGGGGGCAGGAAAGGAGAGAGAGAGAGGTGGGGGAAGAGAGAAAAGAGAGAGTCGCAGAGAGAGAGGTGATGGTCTTTCCAGTGAGCAAAGAAATCCTGCTTATGGCAGTTTCCATCTTCCTAACACATCAAACATCGCAATACACTGTTAAGATTCCTCACTCATTTCAGTAGTTTATATATCAATATATGAAATTGATAAAACCATCGACAGACGTTATGTCCTACATAGTTCCGTAAACAACATTTCGACTGGAGTGATTATTTTGTTTGTAATACTGTAAAGTTTGCGACCGAGGTCTAAGGGCAGCTTAACTGAGTCTTAATACTGAAGCGAAGTGAAGAACATCGCCAAAATGCCAATATGGAAATCCGAATAATTAGGAAATACGGAAATACCTCCACCCGAAGCTGTGATAATGAAAACTGATCGTTAATTAAATCTTCCACGTCTGAAGAAAGAGAGAGAGAGAGAGAGAGAGAGAGACAGAGAGAGAGA
>NC_134878.1:9600639-9620639 GCF_041734735.1 Babylonia areolata | reverse complement strand
AATAATAAAGGACAAAACAAATCAAATAAGTTATAACAGATAGATTAGTAGATGAAACACACACACACACACACACACACACACACACACAGAGAGAGAGAGAGAGAGAGAGAGAATGACAAATGTTTTATTGAGGGTAAATGGATAAGCCGAAAGCTTCTTTGCACAATTCCACACACACGCATACAAATACATACGCGCAGTATCATCAATGACATTAAACAGATAAATGACAAAACAATTCAGATAATCTATAATAAATAGATTGGTGGATGAATCAGAGAGAGAGAGAGAGAGAGAGAGAGAGAGAGAGAGAGAGAGAGGGGGGGGGGGGGGGGAGGAAGGCTGTGCTAAGAGAGCCAGTCACCTTGTCAATCACTTGTTTCGATAAGTTGTCAAATCAATTTCCACTGACCTCCCAGCCATCGCAGATCCTGTTCTGTAGCCTTGACCTGGCATTTCACGTCCCTCCGCGTGATTCATTCAGAGAGATAAAAGGTCACTGCCGTCTTTTATTGGCTGTCAAATGCTTACATGAGATAAGGAATGGATGGAGGACGGAGGGAAGAAATAACAAGAGGTGGGAAGAGTAAAACAAAATAAAGGGTAAAAAAAAAAAAAAAAAAAAAAAAGTGAAATTCATAAATACAACAGAAAACAACATGGCACAAAAGAGAAAAGTATCAAGAATTTCTTACGTTTTCAGGGAAAAGGAAAGTAACGAGAGAAAAGGAGACAGGGGAAGGGATATAGGGGAAGAGATAAGAAGGTGGAAGATATATTTTCTTCTTTTTTCACACACACTCGCGTGCGCGACCAAGACTGAGAGAGAGAGAGAGAGAGAGACAGAGACAGAGACAGAGACAGACATACAGACAGACAAACAGAGACGCGCGCGGGACACACACACACACACATACATAAACACACACAGACAATGAGAGACAAAGATAGACAGACAGACAGAGAGAGAACAGAACTGACACACAAGACAATGTGTTCAGAGGTTATTATCCCCCAGCCATTTAACGGCTCTGTGCTCCTGTGGTACATCACGAACCGTAAATTAATCAATGGTGACACTGCCGTCCGTCACAGGTCCCTGGCTTCGCGCTGGTGTTGATGACCGATCAGGGTCCGTCCCCTAACCCCTCTCCGCTTCCCCACTGGCGAAGTCAGAACTCCAACAAGGTATTCGTATATATGTCAACCAGACAATGCCGGGGTTAAGAACAAATCTTGTTTTTCTTGGCAGGATGTAGCTGTTGAGGATAAATATTATGTCTATATACCCCTAACTGCATGTCACTGACCAAAAGACGTGGGTACACAGAACCACATCACACACCAGTTTCGTTGTCTGTGAAGGCGTCCTGCCAACACCGACACCCACCTCATTCTCTCTCCTTCCTCGACTGTCTGTCTGAAACATACCCTCATCCCAAACCTCGCCCTTTCGCTTCCTGCCTTATCTCTCCATTGTTGTTTCCTTCTTGTTGAGTTTTCTTCAAACGACGGTGCCTGGAAGACATCTTTCAAAGACATTACAAATAAACGGCAGAAAAGAGAATGACATTCAGATGATTACTGTCTGGGGTGAACGCCGTGAAAAACCCCAGAGCTTCTCGCGTGGGCTTTGCACCACATTCACGACCACTTATCTTTTTTTATGTATGTCATTTATTTTACTCTAAAACCTCGTTCTGCTGCCTATCCTTTCGATATTGTCTCTTTTATAGTCACAAGTAAAACAAATCGCTGTTTACCCGGTCCCCTCATATCTCTCTCTACTCGCTTTCAAATTTATTTGTAGGAAACACACACACACACACAAACAACAACACAAAAGCAAACAAACAAAAACAACAAAAAAAAACCCCAACAAAACAACAACAAACCCCCCAAAACAAACAAAAACAACAACATTCATTTCATTTACCGAAAAAGACGTAGTTGAAATATCCACCTTTAATCATTAATTTTCTTTCTCATACCACTGACTCGTACTGTAAAGCTTTTTATTTCAATTTGCTTTTTTTTCAAAATGCTTGACTTACCTATTTTATCTGAGATTGCAATCATGTACATAAAATTCTTTAGATTTTTATTTAAAAAACGAGTGAAATCACTGCATTAAATGTGCATTTGGCTCAAAGAGATGTGTCTGTAATTCTCCAAAGAAATGAGAAAAAAACAACCATTCAATACTATCTTTGAAATATACAGGTGAATGGAAGAGCAATGTAGAAAACAAGCAATGAAGAGACGATAGAAAGAAAAGGCAAAAGCATAAGCAAAGAAAGCGACAGAAAAAATGGAAATTTGTAGCAAAGAATTTCCAGAAGGTGGGGATACTATTTACAGAGACAGAGCCCCCGGCATCCCCACGGAGGAAAAGACTGAAGAAGACGGCAAGTTCGCTTGACGTTAACACGACATCAACGAGAACTGATGGTGGTCAGCGATTTATTCCAGTCTTCCACCATGACAACCACTGTATGATTTACTGCTACTGCACGTCACTTCCCGGCAACTTAACATAAGGGAATGGAAACAGGGCAGAGGTGTGGTGGAGAGAAAAAAGGCTGCTTCATTGGTGATTACCACGACCACCAGGGCAGAGGTGCGGTGGAGAAAAAAAAGGCTGCTCCATGGGTGATTACCACTAGCACACAAAGTCACGTCACAGCAGTGTCATTCTTGATTAACGGCTGCCGATGTCTGACAGACATAAGACAACCCCCCAAATGGCTGGGAAGACCTAACCTTACTGTCCGGCACGGAGAGGATAGGGTCAATTCTAAGTGGACTGCAGCTTCAGTCCAGTGCAACATACACCTTACCTGATATATTGTCATATACACTCTACGTCCAGCCCCCCATCTCTCACGCGGGTCACAAGAGATATATAACAAGTTTCAGTGTTTAAGGAGGCGTCAGAGCATGCGTTCTGATCCTTCATAGGCCACATCATATCTGCAATGGGAGGGCTGGTGGGGGGAAGGCGGGTGTTAAACATGCACACAAACTCAAAGTGCGGGGTATGTCTTGAGACCGGTAATTACACGTGAGAGAGAGAGAGAGAGAGAGAGAGAGAGAGAGAGAGAGAGACAGACAGACAGACAGACAGACAGAGACACAGAGAGAGAGAGACACAGAGAGAGAGGAAGAGAGAGAGAGAGAGACAGAGACAGAGAGAGACCCGCAGACAGAGAGAGAGAAACAGGGAGAGAGAGACAGACAGAGACAGAGAGACAGAGACAGCGAGAGAGAGACAGAGACAGAGAGATAGACAGAGGCAGAGACAGACAGAGAAGAGAAAACAAAAGAGAGACAGAGCAGGAACATGGACAGGATCCCAGAAAGACGAGGGAAGAGGAGAGGGTTCCTCATTGGTTAAAAAGGTCTGAATCCCATGAAAGCAGTGTCACCACTGATTAACGGCTCGCCGATGAAGCAGAAAGCCGCTAAATGGCTGGGAAGGCCCGGCATTACTACAGCACGTCTGACGGGGATTCTCCTTGATGGGTCACAGAACCAGTCCTCCCGCCATACACTCTGGGCGTGTTGGTGTTTTGTATATCTTTACATACACTGCTTTGTGTTACTTTTCCAATATCAATATTCTTAATCTAATATCATCATCTTAGATGAACAGACTACAAATAAATAATCCAATATCTTAGAACGTCCATGGACGTCTGGCATACGTCTGGTGACTGACAGTGACCAAATTCTATGATGACAATGGTTATAATTATACAAAGGGGGGTGGCAGTGGCAGTATTTGTAACAGGGGTGTGGATGGTTTCGGTGTTTTATTGGTGAAAATTGCCATCGACATCCACTGGCTGGTTCAACATGACACGCTGGCAGACACATTGCATGTGTTCAGATAATGTAATTCTAGATCGGGAAGTAGAAAGATGTTATGACTGAATCTGTATTCTGTACACACTACGTATAAGGCTGCATATACACATATATACTTCTCTGTGCCAATCTCTCCCCGTCTCGCTCGCTTCCTTAAGCCCCCCACAACCCCCCCCCCCCACCCCCACCCCCCACACCCTCCCCAAACCTCCACTCTCTTTCCCCTTTATATCTTATCTTACTTCCCTCCACATTGTTAAAGAGTACACGTTTGTTGTGAATATGTACACGTTTGTTACGTATGGTTATTTGGGCGACACTTATCTAAAGAGAGAATATCGTTGTCTTGAATCAGCTCGTTAAACAGGTAATACAGATAGAAAAGGAAGAAAAAGTGGAAAGCGGAGCCAAAACAGACGGGAAAATATAGCGACACTGACACATCGATATGAACAGACAGAGTTAAAGAGAGAGAGAGAGAGAGAGAGAGAGAGAGAGAGACAGAGACAGACAGAGACAGACAGAGAGACAGAGAGGGGGTCTGGGCCTTTTCACACTGTTAATCCACGACAGTAATCATCTGACAGCCTTCCTCTTATCTGCTGTTTATCTGTAATGATAATGGCTCGTCTTTGAAAAGGTATGTAGTCCAGGCACAGGCAGATACAAAGAAAAAAGAGACAGAGGCAGGAAGAAAGACAGAGAAGGAAGGATGATGAGAGGGACAAATATCAAATCATGTTGTTTATAGCCCAGCCGACAACTAAGGCCATATCAGGGCTGACACCATGTTAAAACCATACCCATGTCAAGAGGGAGAGAGGAAGAGGGAGAGAGAGATATAGAGAGAGAACTCAGAACGTTTTTTCATTCAAGGATTAAGATTTTAGGCATGGCCTATTCTTCCAATCTGTCACACACACACACACACACACACACACGCACGCACACACACACACACACACACACACACACACACAGAGACTGAAACGCTTTATTCATAAAGGCCTTAACCTCTTAGAAGGGGGATAAACATGAAAGTTGCGTACAAATTCACAGAATGTTCATGTTGTTACGGAGGCACTTCGCCGTTTAAACGCTTTATGCAGATAAAGAGTGAATTGTTTAAAAAGACTTTCGTTTGTAGATGACATTAACAAGACTATTTTGAATAAACAAGGTTGTTTGGGATATTTTTTCTGGAATTAAATTTCTCAGATATATCTCAGGTCTGCAAAATCTAGCACAAAATGGACTTCATCTTCCTTTGATTTTTTTTTTGCATAATGGACAAATCGTATCAGAAATGTTAGACTGTCTGTAACGATGCCGATGAACAAACAGTTCAGAAACACCATATCTAAATTTGGTCGTTATATACTTCAGATGCCTGTCAACATTTACGGACATAAATTATAAGTTGGAAAATTATGTAAGTTATTGATAAGTCGATAAATCTCAAATCTGTCACTGCCTTGGATATGTGAATTCCAGTTTTGCCATCTGCTGTCAACCATTCTTTCTCGAAGCACACGAACGAAAGTTTTAGTATCCCCAACCCCTTGGCTATGCCCCACAAAACCAAATCAGTCTTCACAAATTTTCACCCTAACATTCGAAACCCAATTTTTCTTACCTCTGCCATCCAAATCTAACAATAATAATATAACACAGAGAAATCTGTTGTGATAAAAATAAATACACATACAAAGATTCTGCATGCCTTATATGGTAGTCTATGAGTATCTATTTGTGTTATCTTTAACCAGTAATAGTAATGAATGCATTCAGCAGCAGACTGTAAAGCTATCGAATATCGAGAGAGAGAGAGAGAGAGAGAGAGAGAGAGAGAGAGAGAGACAGACAGACAGACAGACAGAGACAGATAGCTCGAGAGAGAGAGAGAGAAAGAGAAAGAGAGAGAGAGAGAGAGAGAGAGAGAGAGAGATGGTTTATTCATGTATAGGTCTAGGCCATGAAGGGGAATGTGAACATTATTTTACAAACGATACATCACGACACTGTGAGCATCAATAAACACAGTCAAACAAAAATATACCTGCATTACAGTTCAATGTGTAGAACAATAAAAGAAAAAAACAAACAAACAAAAGAAAACAAACAGCGTGTTCACGAAGTAGCCATTTCTCTGAATTTGAAAGCTTTGCATAAAAATAGTGAAAATTTGCGAACAACTTCAGGGGAAGTAGATGACATCAATAAGTTCAATTTAAACAACGTAGGTTTACTATAATATTTAGGCTGAATAAACTCCTCTCCTTACAGCTGGACAGCAAAGAACAAAGTGTATCTCATTTTCTTGTGATTCTTTACATAATGGACAGGTCAGATCACTGTCGTTACATGTTCTGTGTCTGTAGTGATGGACCGCTAATTCTGTAATACCTAATCTAAATCTTGTCGTCATATATTTTAAATGACTATCCATATTCAACACTAAGTAAGGTTTCAGATCAGACACACTGCAAAAATTCTTATAGAAACTAAATCTTTCACTATTCTGAATATGATCAGACCACTTCTGCCATCTACAATCAATCAGACGTTGTCGAAACACACCGATAAACGCCTGGATGCTACCAACACCTTGGTTTAACCAAACAAATCCAAATCCATAATCAAACAAACAATGGGGAATCTTGGTTACCCAGTTAACCCTGCCTCTAGCATCTAAATCATATAGCATTTCATAAGCTTTGCGGGATATTCTGTTATGTTCCATTTGTAGTAATCTCAACCAGTAACGTATACACCTGACTGCAGAAACTAGAAAAAATCGGGTATCGATTCGTTTCACCATATACTAAGTCATTTGGCGTTTGCCTATCTACTCCTAAAAATCTCTTTAATGCAAAAATGTGGACTGATTCACACTGAACAGCAGCTTTGTCTAGACCCCACAATTCAGAGCCGTATTGCACAACAGGCTGCACTTGTGTGTCAAATAATTTGATAAATAAATCAAAGGAAACATTATTGAGCATTTGCAACTTTTTCATTAAAAAAGTCAATGCATTTTTGGCTCTGCTTGCTAGATCTTTGCATGCCCCAACGAAACTCAAGCGTGTGGAGAAAAATATGCCCAGATATTTGTAAACATTGACAACTGGCATCAAACTACCATCATACACCCACCTTTCTCTGCTGCTCAAATAGCCACCCTTACGAAATACTATGATATTACTTTTCAACATATTAACTTTTAATTGGAGTGAAACTGCTGCATGGTGAAGGTTGTTCAACTGTGTTTGTAAACCTATAACAGTTTCTGACATCAGAATAACATCATCAGCTAACAAAAGTATGAATAATTCAAAGGAATCAATCGGAAACAAAGCCGCATGTCTTCCATTATTAATTACTTGGAATTCTAATTCATTAATGAATAAAGAAAACAAAATCGGACTGCAGGCATCCCCCTGTCTAACCCCAGCTGCACAGTTAATAAATTCAGTCAGTTTAGCGCCGCAGCGAACTATAGATCTTACTACATTATACATGCTTTTTACACATTTGTAAAGTTTACCTCTTATACCATTCCTAAGTAAAACTGGCCACAGAAGATTAAGATTAACAGAATCAAATGCCTTTTCGAAATCAATGAAAGCAACATACAACTTACGATTAACCGAAAACTGTTTCTGTACTAATGCAAGCAACGTAAACATGTGGTGTACAGTAGAGTATCCTTTTTTAAAATCGGCTTCGTGGTCACCTGTGATGTTATTTTCATCCACCCATTCTTGCAATCTCTTATTGATAATCATTCCATATAATTTACCACTTATGTCACTTAGGGAAATTCCTCTATAGTTATTGGGATTATTTACATCACCTTTCATATAAATGGGCAAAATTATTGATTCAATCCAGTTATTTGGGTGAATACCCTTTTCAAATAATTTACTGAATAATTTAAGAAAGAAAGGAACTACATGATCAGTGCAATTCTTAAACAGTTCACTAATGATTCCATCAGGGCCAGCTGCTCTACCATTTTTAAGTTTCCTTATTGCCAACAGTACCTCTTCTTTAGATATTGGTCTATTCATGTATTGATCTGTGTCATCATCAAGTATATCATCATCATGTACAGCTTCATTTTCCACATTATCTACAATCTACATTTGGTTGTAACAACTGCTGAAAATAGAGAATTTTGGAACAATATCAGAGAGAGAGAGAGAGAGAGAGAGAGAGAGAGAGAGAGAGAGACAGACAAACAGACGCTAATTGGTCATCAACACCAGCGCTAAGCCAGGGCCCTGTGACGGACGGCAGTGTCACTATTGATTAATTTACGGTTCATGATGTACCACAGGAGCACAGAGCCGTTAAATGGCTGGGGGATAATAACCTCTGACAATGCGTACATGTCTATCTCTGACTCTCTCTCTATCTGTAGATTTATCTCTGTTTGTTCTGTCTTGTCTCTGCTCTATCTGTAGATTTATTTCTGTATTTTTTGTTCTTGTCTTGGTCTTTTCTCTCTATCTGTAAATTGATATTTGCGTACTTGTCTTGTTTCTCTCTCTCTCTCTCTCTCTCTCTCTCTCTCTCTCTCTCTCTCTCTCTCTCTCTCTCATAATAATAATCTTATCCGAAAACCCAGAATCAATCTGCTTAAAGTTAGTCTCTCTGAGTCAGGAGGGACTTTTTAGAACTCTCTACCAAGTAATGTTTACAGCAAAGGTATCCGTTCCTTTAAAACAGTTCTTAAAATGTTTCTGTTTCAGACACTGAAGACTTCATTTCATACAATCTGTTATATACTTAAATCGCTGTCCTCCATGCTGACCAATAATATGATACAAACAAAAACATACCATAACCAATATACCAACATGTTTGTAATGTCTTTGGCGCTACACCTGTCTTCTCTTCCCCACTCCCCCTCTCTCGTTTTCACCATTGGGTGTGGCGTGTGCGTGCTCTCTGTTCCCTTCATTTCTCTTCCCTGCCCATGTTTTTTGTTTCCGTTTTGCCTTTTTACGTTTCCTCCCTCTGATAGACTATAAAACATATATTCTTTCCTTTTAGTCATTTTCTTTCTGTTCTGTTCGTGGAGCGGAATTAAGTGGAATTTTGTTCAATGTCCTTTCACACACACCGGTGACTTTAAAGTATTATTTTTCACATGTGAATGTTATCGTTTAAAAGGTAGGAAGGGATTGGGGGGGGGGGGGGGGAGGGTGAATGCTGGAAGGAGAGTGGAATTAAAGATGGATATTTGAGAAAAACGACATTAATTTTATGTACAATTAAATATAATTATTTAATGGACTTCGCAAAAGACAAGTCGTTAATTTAACAAGAGAAGCAACTGACAGAAAAAATGTGAATGTAAAAAGTAAAAAACATCAACGTTTCCAGCGAACTGTGGCGGTAAGGCTTTATCAAAGCACAGCACTAATCATATCAACTGTCATGCACTGAAACAAATGCATTTGATATTAGGGCAATATTTAGTCCGTAATGAATGAGATAATGGTCTGAAAATTAAACGTAATACCGATCTGCACGAATCAGACCAACGCCAAGGACGAGGTTGTATAGTTGAAATGAACTCAAAGAAGTCTCTTCCAGCAGTCGATGTTCCGTTGTGCCTTTCTTCATTCTCTCGTTCCTGTTTGTTTGCCTTCTGTCTTAATTCTTTCCCCCTCTTCCTCTTGTATGTCTTTCATTCCCTTTTCCATCCTCTCTTCTTTCGTTGCTGCCATCGATGTCTTTAACCGCCAATAAAAAAAAAAAAAGGCAGTCACCTTTTACTTCTTTCCATGACTGGATACAAGGGAAAGGATGTGGCACAGGGGCAAAACAAGGGCACAGGGCGGGTGCTGGCGGGGAGCGTAGCGGACGTTAATGTGACAATTGATTGAAACCACGGAGATAAGTGGATTTTAATGGGAAAAGATAAAAAAAATAAATTGCCTTTCTGCTCTTTCAGCGGAATATGAGAGCATTACATATTCTGTTGTTGCGGTGGGTTCTTTTCCCCATTTCTTTCACGCACACAACCGTTCTCGCGTGTGCACTTGCACTCACCCCTTCTCCATCCACTCCTGTTCTTTTCTTTTTCATCTTCAACGTGATCATACTCGTAAACAGAGAGAGACAGACAGACAGAGAGAGAGAGAGAGAGAGAGAGAGAGAGAGAGAGAGAGAGGGAGAGAGAGAGACAGACAGACAGACAGAGATACAGATACAGATATGGTTACAGATAGTTTGTAAAATAAAGGCCATCGTTCCTCATGAAGGGGGTACAGTGAAAATAACATTCAAAATAAAAAAAAAAATCTTACAAATTACAAAAGTAAATGATAAGCTGTAAATGATAATCTACAAATTGGATAATGCACAACTAATAACAATTAAATACATAATACACTGCGAAACTTTAAAGTACCACATACGTATACAGCAAGCTGAGACACACACACGTGCGCGCGGAAGAATGGAGAGAGAGAGAGAGAGAGAGAGAGAGAGAGAGAGAGAGAGAGAGAGAGAGAGAGAGAGAGAGAGAGAGACAGACAGACAGACAGACAGACAGAGACAGAGAGAGAGACAGAGACAGAGAGACAGAGAGCGAGAGCGTGAGAGGTCTAACCCAACTCAACCCTAAACGGACTGAAAAAAAATATCAAGGATAACCCATCCCTCCCCTCTTTTCTCAGTTGGAAATGGTGACAACCGCAACAATTACTGCTACTGGTATTGCACTCTCTCTCTCGCATGCTTTCTACCCCCCCCCCCTTGCCCCCCTACCCACAGCCCTTCTTTACACCCCCATCCTACCCCATCTCCCCCCCCCCCACCCATGCCAATCATTTTGATAATAAAAATGGTGATCAATACGAGGTAACAGGACCTCTCAATCTCCCCTTCCACTTCATTCTGACAGAGTTTCAATCATGTGTGATGAACAACTGACATCATTCTTGCTGAGCAACGATGGGATCGTTCAAGGGTGTAGGAGGCACCAAGAACAACATTCATGTACAGCCAACTGTATTTGCACACGTAGAATAAATTGAATCAGCCGAGGAGTATTGCACTCGTCTTGGGTAAAGAAAAAAGTGGGAAGGGAGGGGTGTGTGGTGCAGAGTGATAGGATTAGTAAAAACTTTTTTTTTAAAACACACAAAAAAACCGGAGGACTGGGATTGCTACCCCCCCCCCTCCTCCACCACCCGAGGAATGGGATTAGAAAGAAAAAGAAAAGGAAAACAAGCCCTCTTTGCCTTAATTGGATCAAATGTCACGTCAGTCTCTGAGGGTTCATGTTCTCGAATAATCCACTCCAATAATTTCGTAGAAAGGAAAAACAACAACAAAGGTCTCAAATTGCAGCCTGTTTGATTTAGCCTGTCCCAGTGCGTGGACACTGATTTTTGTATGTACGTCCCAAACCAGTATTCTTTTTCTCTTCCGATAAAAGACAATTCACTGGAAATCAGTTTTCTTCTTGTGGCAGTGTTAAAGACGTCAGTTATTGTAGCACAAATTCCTTAAAAAATATGAAAAAAGTCTTTTACAGCTCCAATTAAAAAAAAAATTAGATGCTTTACTTTTGTCAACATCTCTCTCTCTCTCTCTCTCTGATAACCGACTGACATTACAACTGGCATAAGACCAATGGAATCGTCCAAGCCCTGAATCCGTCTGATGCAAACAGATCAACAGTCCAACCTTATTTCAACAGATATCATCGAATATTAAAGATGCTTGTGTATAAGCAAAAAGACAAGAGTGGCAGGGCCTTAAAGACTCACTTGTCAGAGGCAGTTTATCCAATAAACGAATCATGAGAGAGAGACAGAGAGAGAAATCGTTAAAAAATATGTTCTGTATTAAATATCATGAAGCTGAAATAAAGGTGTAGGCTCAGGATTGAACCAAGCAAGTTACAATCGGAAGAAAGATTTTACCACAGGACCAAAGCGCATTTGATCAGATTTATCTAAAATTGATATTTAAAGTTAGGTGGTTTATTTAGCGAGGTGATAAATGATGTTATTTTGATAAATCTCGATTATATAAGAAATTTCAAGTTCGCGGTAAAGGAGACGTTGTCATCGCCTCAAGCACAACGCAACATGACGTTTTCTACAGATCTGCGCAGACCGACGTACGCTAAGCCTATCGAAACTGGGTATGCTCTGCCTTGGGGCTCCTGTCGATTGAAATCTTTTATGTTCATTCCAGTCGATTTAGTTATTACTTTAAAATATTCATATGAGGTAAACACGTCACTGGTATCACACTAAGTGTTCTGCCCAGAATTTGTATTTCGTTTCTTTTAATTGCGAACACGAAAAACAATGTCATGCCGTCTTTAATCCTAAACGAACGTTCAGGCAAATAAGTGGGGATCTGGAACCTCAACGAAATAAACCGTTCATGATCATGACATGTCGGAATTCTGAGTCTTTCCTTCACATCAGTTATTTCAAAATTATTGTGACATGAAGTTTAAAACAACAACAGAGAACTGGTATGAAATGACAAACGGTGTGTGTGTGTGTGTGTGTGTGTGTGTGTGTGTGTGTGTGTGTGTGTGTGTGTGTGTGTGTGTCTGTGTGTGTGTCTGTGTGTATGTGTGTGTGTGTGTGCGCGCGGCATTCTATCTGCGAGTAAACAATGCCTGGGATCATCCAATGCATCTCCACCCAAAACAAACGTGCCGACAAATCCACGTTACTGTTGACAGAAGAAATATGGAGGCGTGCCGAGTGCACTGGATTTATCCATGTGGAAAAGAGAATAAAGAAAATTAAAGAAAAAAAGAAAGAAAGACATAACATAAAATAGAAATGGAAGAAAAAAAAGGAAAGAAATGAAGATGGCGACAAAGTAGATGATCTCTCAATTCTTGACATGCAGATGTATCAACCACCAAATCCAAATCCATATTCAGCACTCCTGACAATATAGTCCCAAAACAATTTCACAACACTTTTTGGAGTTGGCCTACGGCCATGAGAATTCATTTTCTTCAAAGGAAAGAGAAATGATTTAAAATCAATTTTTCGTGAGGTAATAGTTGACGAAACTTCAGTTACTGATTGAGAAGTGTAAGAAAACCGGGAAAAAGTGACGTCTTCTACAGACAAAAAATGAAATTAAATCCGCCCCAAAAATAAAAACAAAGGAACAACAACAACAACAACAGCACACACACACACACACACACACACACACACAGAGTGTAAAATGGTCGGAATTTACCGCGCTTTTGATTAGATTACCACTTTTACATGTTTGTGGGTATGCCCCTAACACTGATTTCAATCAGCAGGTGGAAAGTTAAACGTAATTCAGTTCCCTTGTGGTGATAATTAGGATAGTTTAGATTATTGATAAATAAAGAACTGAAGGAATGAAACTCTGTTTCTTGTCAAGCAGGTTAGTGGTGGTTGATAGGGTGGTAGATGTGGAGGAGTCGTGGTTGGATGACAACTGTCTAATATCTATGTATGTGTCATTTCTGTCAATTTCATTATCTTTCTTTCATTCTCTTATCTTTCTTTGTTCATTATTTAAATTTTCGTCGTTTTACATTCTTGGTAATTGAAGAGACAATCAGGAAATACAAGATTTCTCCGCTGTAAATAAAATTAATGTCTTCACACATAAATATATTTTTATTTTCCTCCTCGCCTGCTTCTCTCTCTCTCTCTCTCTCTCTCTCTCTCTCTCTCTCTCTCTCTCTTCTGGTCTCTCAATACAATCCCTCAACACACACACACACACACACAAAAACAAACAGAGTGTCCCAAATAACTGCCTGTTTAATTGAATTATGTCACCACCGGACGTATTTATTTTTTGGGTAGGCCAACGATCTCAACAAATTATTTTCTTCAGAGGGAAGATTTTTTTTGTTTTTGTTTTGTTTTTTGCTGCGATAGTTGTCGAAACCAGTTATACTGATTAAGAGGTGTATGCAAACCCGGAAAAAAGTGTCTTATTTATTACGAACCCCCCGCCCCCCCAAAAAAAAACAACAACAAAAAAACACACACAAAAACAACAACAACAAAAAACAAACAAAAACCCAAACAAACCCCAAATATAAACTAAATCACCCCAAAAAATAAAACAAACGACAACAACAACAACAACAACACACACACACAGAGGATAAGTCTGTTCCCATGTTTCTCTTTGCGTCTCCCAATGCTTAACAAAAGTGCCTAATAAAGATGTCTCGTCTGCAAATGAATGATTTTAACCTTCACTCTGCATTCCCCTCCCATTCCCCTCTCTATCCCGCTCACTGGCACTTTTGCCAACAGTCGTTCTGACAAAAGAACAATATAATCGTCTAAGTGCTTGGCCTGAATCTGTCCAAAGCAAACGTTCAGACTTGCACCAATCATACTTGACAGAAGAACAATGGAATTGCCCGAAGGGAAACAAAAACCGAAAGGAAAGCTTTTAGTTTTGTTGACGTCAGAGCAATATGACCTCATGCCCAAATGACGTAATTCGGGAGACACACTTTAATTGACGCCATCCATGGTAGAGATGGGGTATACAACTTTTTGTTATCCACTTGACCTTAAGGGCGAAATGTCAATAGGTCGTTAAACTCACCCATATGTCGGATCGGAGATGTGGAGGAGGAAGAAGTATAGTGCAACCCACCTAGAACGGCCATGGCGGAGAGTAATGTCGGGTCTTCCTAGCCATTTAGCTCGTCTCCAGTTCTGTGACGGTTCACATCGGCAGCCATTCATCAGTGGTGACACTGCTTACGCACAAAAATCTCGATCGGTTCGGCCGACCTGCGAGTAACTGCCACTTTCTACATCTATTCACACGTCTTATATGACGTGCGGGTGTATCAGTATCGGTATCAGTAGCTCAAGGAGGCGTCACTGCGTTCGGTCAAATCCATATACGCAACACCACATCTGCCAAGCAGATACCTGACCAGCAGCGTAACCCAACGCGCTTAATCAGGCCTTGAGAAAAAAAAAAGTGTAGAATGTACCATATGTGAATTTTGTAGATCATAGACACGCCCGGTGGTGACATAAGATGCACTGACCTTATCCGATGTCTTCTCTCCGAATATGCATTTTTGAGTAACCTTGTCGCTCATTTAAGGAAATAAAAGTAGATTAAAGTTTAGAGTGCGAGCTTTTCAAAGGTTACTAATCACAGGCATTCAAAAAGAGAAAGAAGCGGCGTGGAGCAGCAATCACATCAGTGATCAGTCAGCACCCACCCACAATCGTTCCAAGTAACCAGCTGTTTTCAGAAGCTCAGGGCTGTGACCCAAGTCTGTTCAAACAAGAAAATGAGTGGCACTGTGTGCGTGTTGCAGTGGCCAGAGAAAAAGGGACGGAATTGGGGAGGAGGGGGAGGAAGGGTTGAGAGTGGAAGCAAAAGGTGCTCGGGGTAATTTTGTACGCCTGCATGTGCATGTGTGTGCCAGCCGATGTTTAGAAGTCTCAATGTGCAAGACAGGGGGGACTGTTTCACCTTGCAGGAAGGAGAGGATAAATGGAGAGAAGAGTGACAATGCAGACCACCAAGGACAGATCCTATCCGGCGGCCCGTACAGTAACGCCAGGTCTTCCAAACCATTTAACGGCTGTCTACGTCACTGAGGCATCGGCAGCCGTTAATCATTGGTGACACGGCTATCACACGACTGAGGTGTCAATGACCACTGAAGAAGAGGGTCTCTCTCTCTCTCTCTGGATTCCTCCTAAGTATGCCCTACTCCAATAGGCGCACTGCGTGAAAACCCATTTTACAGACAGGCGAACGGGGGAACAGTCAGGAAACTACTGTCAAGGTGGATGACCTGGGGAAACCTCGTGAGTTCCTTGGCTGTCGATTTACATCCAGTGCGCTCTCTTGTTTGTCTCTTGCATTTTCTTTGTGCCTCTTATCCACAACGTGAGAAAAAATATGATGTCTGTGGGGATGTGGGTGGGTGGGTAGGGGGTAATGTGTGAGTTTGTGCGAACGAGTGTAATTGTACATCTATGCATGTACGTGTGAAAGAGGGCATTATAGTTTCAGTTGCTAAAGGAGGAGTCACTGCGTTCGGACACATTTATAAACGCTACACCACATCTGCGCAAAATCCTGACCAGCAGCATAATCGAACGCGCTAGTCAGGCCTTGAGTGCATGCATACACAGTTGTGTAACTATTAGAATAGATTTCTTCCGTCGAATTTTTCCGATTTCAACACTGTCGTTGCCATGGGTTGTTTTTCAGTGTGCCAAGTGCGTGGTGCACGTTTGACCTCGGTTTATCGTCTTATACGAATGACTAGATGCTCAGTATAATTTACCAGTCAAACTTGAGAGATAGGGCGAAACCAGAAATCGAACTCAGACCCTCACAGACACTGTATTGGCTGATAAGTGTTTTAACCAGTCTGCCACCTTCGTCCCTAAGAGGGCAATACGTCTTCTAAGAATACACAAATACATAAAGGACACACACACACACACACACACACATATATATATATATATATGTTTGTATGTATCTGGATTTTGTTGTTTTTTTGTTTTTCTTTTGCATTTCCGGTAAGAATAGTTCGCTTGATTAAGAAAAATATGCTGATAACGAGCAAAACCACTCTTTTAAACAGACGAACAAAATACCACCTGAAACGTTCTGTAAAATATTGACGCGTGTGGCAAACATATTTTCCAGACATAAACACCAAAATACTGAACTAAAATAACTGCTCTACGCACCAATAACAGGAAGGGGCAGAATGGTATGACTTTACAGTCCACCAGGAATAGAGCCCCGAATGCCATACAGTACAATCAATACAAGGTATTTCCAGCCATTTATCTGACCTTTGGTTCTGTGACACGTCGGGCAGCCGTTTACCCAAAGTGACACAGCCGTTAATGAGCACTGCTAACTACACTCCTCGCGTTCATGAGGGAGCTTTCTCTTTCCTGCCTCTGCTCTCCTCCCCTGTCTCTCCCCTTCTCTCTTTCTGCATGCATGCACGTATGTATGAGCGCACGCAAACGCACGCACATGCACAGAGGGAACATCCGAGAGATAATTACGCAGAGATTTAGAGAGAGAGACAGAGAGAGAGAACTCTGAACTCTGAACGGTTTAATGAATAGGCCTCAGACCCATGTCATTGAGGGTGGTTACAAAGTCATATTCAAAACAGAAGGATAGTTTTAGAGAGAGAGAGAAAGAGCGAGAGAGACAGAAAAGCTGAGAGACTGACAGAAAAAGTGAGAGACAGAGACAGAGACAGGCAGACTGAGAGGCTCACAGAGAGAAAGAGGCGGAGGGGAAGAGAAAGAGAGAGAGAGAAGGGGGAGATTCAAGAAATAGAGAGAGGGAGGGAGGGAGAAAAAAGAGAGGGAGGGACAGAGAAAGAGTGAGAGAGTAAGGGTGGGTGTGGGGCAAGAAAGACAAACGGACAAAGGGAAACAAGTGGCTGTGTAGAATAACAAACAAAAAACGAACAGGATGTTTACCTTGACAGACAAAAAATAAAACAAACGGAAGTGGTTTTCTGCAAAATCTCACAATCCGATGCACAAGCATCTCTACCTGTTTTGCACTTAATGAAGGCCATACATTTCCTGTCCGTTCTTGTCCTGTGTTATTATTCATGCATTCATTCTGTCATTCATTCACTTTGCCTCATTCGTTCCGAGCGCGAGATAACGTAAAACACTCAAGAATATATAAATATTTTCAGGAAAACAAAAGATATATATGTAATATCTGTGATTTTCAAGAATACAGTGAGAACAAACGATTTCTGCTTAATCAAACCATACACAATTATATTCTCCACTGTCAGGTATTTACCGACTTGTGTGTGTAAATGTGAACGGAAAACGAACCATCAACGCATTATTTTAGATCACATGGACTGATTAGTCACAATATGAAAACCATGGGGAAACACTGAGTGAAAACCACTGGTTAAAACACGTTGACTGTTGATTCTTTGAGGTCACTTAAATAATTTCCACCCGGTTCAGATTTCTAGAATACACGTCTAATGCCTTCGTCATAAAATAACCACACATTCTGAGCGTGTACTCTTTTTTTCAAAATCCAGAAGCATTCTAAGCAAAGCGAAAAATTGAGATTAAAAAGGCAACACAAATGGCACAATATTATATTTTATAGAATAATCGAGAAATATTGCGGGCGTAACTGATAAACTGTCGTTTGCAACACAAATCACTTGTTTACAAAAAGTTCTGGATCTTGTTAAATAAAAAAACAACAACAACAAAAACTGATATAGGAATGAAGGAATAAACGCTAACATACATTAAAGGAAAACGTTCGTAACATCCTAAATTTAGATCTCCCGTCGATAAAGCGTTTATCTTAACATTTTTACTACCTTCTGGAAACTTTCATCCGTTAAAAACATCGATTATTGTGTCAATAAGTTTCTTATGCACATATCAACTATAAAGAACTAACATGTCATTATATTCTATATTACATTTCACATACAACTAGCGTCGAAACATAAAGGCATGAGTAAAAGAAACGCAGAATGACTATATCTGAGAAGGAATTTGCTCACACACACACACACGCGCGCGCGCGCGCACACACACACACACATACACACACAAGTCCGTGCGTACAAACACACAACCACACACACACACACACACGCTCATGAACAAGTGTGCGCGCGCACAAACACATACACACGCACGCCCAGACACACACACCATCACACAAACCAAAACAAACTAAAATAAAAACCAGCAACGTTGAAACGGCAAATGAATCCAATTGTTATTTTTCTCGTAACGCTACGAGCCCTAAAACCACTGGGAAATCAAATCTACTTGCACATGATTTTTTGTGGGAAGAGAACGCGACAGGTTTTTGACAGCTTGCCCAATGGAAACGCTACGCAGTATGCTAAAATATGCCATTAATGTCCCCGAAACAAAAAAGAAACACCCCCACCTCTGTGTTGTGGTAATAGCATAATATTGTTTCAGAAAATAGCTCTCGCACTGATCATGCCACGCACGCGAGCGGGCATAACATAAAACTTACATGTTTGTCCAGCATGCTTGAGAGCAAGCGAACATGCTGGGTAGAGAGACAGAGAGAGGAGGGGCGGTGGGAAGGGAGTGGGTGGATGGAGGGAACGAGGAAAAGGAGAGGGAGAAGGGAGGGATGGGGAGGGGGTCGGACAAGGAAGGGGGGAGAGAGAGAGGGGGGGGAGAACGAACAAACGAGAGAGAGAGAGAGAGGGGGAGGGAAGCAGGTAGAGAGAGATATGGATGAGACACGCGAAGGGAGCTTAATGAAATAAAAGGGGGCCCATGGACGAACGAAGAAATAAAATAAACGATGCTTCCGAGATTTTTTTTTTTTTTACCCTCTCATTAACAACATATCCCACGCTCTCATATAACAAACCATCCCAATTATATTCCTTCAAATAATCCCTCCTGTCGCTGAATTAAAAAAAAAAATTCTTCTCTAATTCTAGACTGCCAGAAAAATGCAAACTTGTCGCGTTAAAAAAAACAACAACCCCCCCAAAAAAAAAACAAACAAAACAACAACAACAAAAAAAAACAGCAACGACGCACTGTTTTCATTTTCCATAATGTACAATGTATGTTGTTACCGTGGAAATGTATGGGCTAGAGGCGTCGTGTGAAAATGAATAAATAATTAAATAATAAACATATAGACCTGGCTCTAAAAACGTATTAATGCTGTCGCTGGTATTGATTATGAAACACAGCAGGCTATCAACTTATGCTAACATCAAACAACAGAAAAATGTCTTGTCAGCAACAAAGTGTAGGTAAATTGTCATACTTACATACTGACATAAGTTACAAGAACATCATCGAACCTGACAGCTGTGTTATAGAAGCTAACACAATACTAAATGTATCAATTAAAATGGACGTGTCACCTGGCCGACTTTAACGTACTGACACTATGCCCTGAATTACCAAAGTCCTGCCAATAGGTATGACATGTACATACTAAGCAGTGAATGGTTGCACTCAGTATCGCTGCTATTAACGATGACCCTATGTGCAAATGTCTCAGATACTAAATTCTGTTAAAAAACA
>NC_134878.1:9543139-9595639 GCF_041734735.1 Babylonia areolata | reverse complement strand
TCCTCTCTGACATTTAACGGTCGAGGCGGAAAGCAAAGAAACGTTAAGAGCAATTCTGAAGCACGACCGCCAGTATCCAGTCTGACCTTTCGGACCAGTGTCAGTGTCGTTTTCTGGACGTGTTTCACGTGATTTCAGGACTCTAGAATGCCTTTTCTTTAAGTTACTTCACAACAATAATAGTATGATAATGGCACCCGTTTTGTAATTCTAGAAAGGGTCTACGCCGCCCTAACATCAAGAGCGCTTTCATTATTTATCTGTCGGTTTGGAATCGACAGACTGCTTATCCATTTCCCGGTCGCCTTACTCCATTGCTTGACCGTTTATTTGTTGTCTTTATCTTTTCTCTCTTTATAACTTTAAACTATCTATATCTCCCACCCCTCTCTCTCTCTCTTTCATAAACACATACACGCACACGTGTTTCGCCTACACTCGCAAACATACACATAATTGCGAGCATGCGCACACAAACACTCTTGGACGGATGACCAAAGAATTCATGATAGAGAACAGTTATCTTCTTTCTTCTTCTTTTATTTATTTATTTTTTTTTTAAATATGGTAGACCTCATCCGTTTCTCAACAGCGACAAGAATACTGAAAACATATGTCACATAGGATCCCATCACCATCAGACCAGAGGTCAAGAATTTAACAACCGAAGACAAATAACAATGAAAATGATAAGGAAAAAATCGGTGAGAACAAATAAAAACGATTGAATTGAGAGCAGAAAAGAAAAGGAAACTGAGGGGAAAAAAAGAAAGAAACACACACACACACACACAAAGAAAAAGAAGAAAAAAGAAGAAAAAACCCCCACAAAAACAAAAAACCAACCAACCAAACAAAAGAAACAGGAGACGGAGGAGAGAAAGAGGAGTGAATGGGAACAAGCAAAATGAGGAGGAACAGGGGGACAAGGGGAAGAAGATGGACACAACATTGAGAAGACGAAGAGGAAAGAGGAGCAGAAAGATAGTGGAGCCACTTAAAAATCCGTTAGCTCTTCTCTCTCTCTCTCCCTCTCATTCACTCTATAAAATTAAAAAAAAAACCCACCAAAATATAACAAAAAAACAAAAAAACCAAAAACAAAAAAACCCAAAAAGAAAACAAAAACGGACGCACTCAAGTAATATAATCATTTAAGGAGGAAAGTGGCAGAATGGTTAAGACACCCATCTGCCAATACAGTGTCCGTGAGAGTTTTACTGGAAAACCAAACTGAGTATCTAGTCCTTCAGATGAGACGATATACCGAGGTCCTGTGTGCAGCACGTACTTGGCGCACTGAAAACTAACCCATGGCAACGAGAGTGTTGTCTTTTGGCAAAATTATGCAGAAGAAACCCACTCTGTTAGGTACACAAATATATATGCATGCGCTCACCATGCATGCACACGTTGGGTTATGCTGCTGTCATGCATGTATCTGTGTAGCAGATGAAATGTAGCGTACATGGATTTGTCCGAGAGAGAGAGAGAGAGAGAGAGAGAGAGAGAGACATAGAGAGAGAGAGAGAGAGAGAGAGGGGGGGGGGGGGGGGGGCAGACAGACGGAGAGACAGACAGAGACAGTGAGGTACAGACGGACAGACAGATTGTATTCGTGCGCGCAGATGCATTGGTATGTGCGTGTGTGCGTACTTGATTTCGTGGGCATGCTACCTACGGCATACAATTTTTTTTCAGAGATGCATATAGATAGTTTTTAACACGAGCGTAAACAGTGTAGTGCTACTGATGGATAAAGACGAGGCTGTTTTTACAAAAGAAAGAATCTGAGCGGAAAAAAATAAAATAGAAAAGAAAAACGAAATAAAAAAGATCGACAGAAGTTGGGATAGAAAAATACTTCGAGAAAGTCGGGTGAGGCGTGTTCGAAGATTTCGTAGAATTAAACATACAAGAAAAACGCGATGAACAGGAAGAATAAGAATTCATAGATGAATTTAAAGACAATGAAGATCTGATGAACCAGGCGGAGAAAATGATGAATTAAAAAAGCGAAAGAAAAATGAAAGCAGTAGAATTAGGCACAACCAAAAAATTAACATGAAGAATCAGAGGAATAAGGTTTGAAATAAAACATAATAATGTATGCTAACATATATGAGTATGTCCTAAAATGCATGTCTCAAAGACCACATGGATTTTGCCCTTAAAGAAAAGTAACCAGAACTAACATGACAATCACAAAAAGTCTCTTATGTTCCTTGATATCTTATTTTGTTTTGGTTTTTGGCTGTTTTTGTTTAACCATCAAGAATCTGAAGTACTAAAATATATTTTTCATGTTTTCAGTTTAGAAGTGAACCTGACACTGCTATAACTTAACTTACCATTTTAGTTATTAAATATAGTTCAATTAATAAAGTGCAAAAGTGACAGTAAAAAAGCCTGTAAATGAAACGCCTAAATCTTATAAACCCTCCTTCAAAGTGTAAATACAATTTTGTAAAATGTGTAGACATAAAAAAAAGACTAAGTCAGTGAATCGCTAACATTCAACAAACCTTTCTTTGAATAAACACATTCTTATAGATAAATTGATACAATTTGGTAAAAACTTTTTTATAGTCATTTCAGCATCAAAGGATTTCAAAGGACGTGAAATGTTCTATTAACCTCATTCCCCCCCCACCCCCCCACCCAACCCAACTTCGATCTAGTTGGTCGGAACAATACTTTCGAACCGCCGCTGTAGATTCGCTGCGATACGAATCGAAACTAGCTTCGCCGGAAAAGACCCTTCCAGGACACAAAAAATCTAACCCCACTCACCATTACAAAAAAGCTTAACCCTATAATGTCCACATTGAGAGAGAGAGAGAGAGAGAGAGAGAGAGAGGGGGGGTAGAGGGGGAGAGACAGAGAGAGAGAGAGAGGGGGGGGGGGGGTCATAAGATGAATTCAGCACGTGATTTATGTTTATTTTGTATGTGAAGATGAAATTGAGCTTGTGAACCTGAATTCAGTACGTGACTTACGTTTATTTGCTGTGTGTGTAATGCATACAGTGTTCTACACGTCTTTATCAAGACCACAATTTTCGGCACCAAACTGAACACAAGGTTGATGAATTTGAGCGTCAAACAACTTAATAAACACATCAAAAGACTGATTTCCTTAGCTTTATATTTTGCGCATTATGGTCATCACAGCTTGCTTTCCTCTGTTTGAAAGATCTTTACAAACAAAGTTAAAACTTAATCTTGTTGAAAGGTAAATTCTTAAATATCCATACACATTTACAACGGGCATGGCAACTCCATCATAAGACAACCGTTCCCTAGCACCTAAATATCCACCTTTCCTGAATACAATCATATTACTTTTCTGCGTGTTTACCTTCAGTTGGAGAGAACGAGCAGCGCTACATAGACTGTTCAACTGTGTTTGTAGGCCAACAACTGTTTCAGTCAACAGTACAACGTCTTTTTCCAAAAGGAGGATAAGAAATTTCTTGGATACCTGTCGTAAACCGTGCACCGTGTCCACCATTATTTACAACTTCACATATTATTTCATTAGTTCCGTTCAGTTTCTTAAGGAGGCGTCACTGCGTTCAGATAAAATACATATACGCTACATCACATCTGCTAAGCAGATGCCTGACCAGCAGCGTAACCCAACGCGCTTAGTAAGGCCTTGAGAAAAAACAAAAACATATAAAAAAACAAAACAAAAAACAACCCCCCCCCCCCCCATAGAGAGAGATGATCATCTGTAAGTGATGTCATATTTTCAGAAAAAAAACAAAGAATGTTCATTCTTTGCAATACAGAACCCCCCCACACCCCCTCCCCGCCCCTTCCCCCAAAAAGAAGGGTCACTGTCTCACCCTCCCTCCTTAACTTCCTGTTTACGTTCTGCCATTTTTAAATATTTGTCAACCGCTGGCCAATAAAGGTCAGTATGACCTGCCAATATCTTTCACACGTTTCCACCCAAAACCGCGAAACGGATATTGTTGTTAACAAGATTTTAATTTTTTGTTAAAGTTTAATGTATATTTTCTGTTGTTTTTAATCTCTCCCTCTCTCAGCATTTCAGATTTCAGGTTCTTGCTTCAATTGTGTGTGTGTGTGTGTGTGTGTGTGTGTGTGTGTGTGTGTGTGTGTGTGTGTGTTTAAACTTCGTTAACGAGTCAAAAGATAGTTTTCCAAGAGTTCAAAATGGCAAAGAATCACACAAAAATAAACAAACACAAATTACATCTTTGGTGGACAGGATACTGATTGGAATGCCCTGAAATCTTAGATCTTTTACTAAATATAAACACAACAAAACAACAAACAAATCACTAAAGAGTTGCTAATGGCTCCAGTTACTGTCGCTTTCAAACTGAATTCCTTTTCTCTGGCCACGAAGCAAAGTTATCCACACCCGGAGTCAGTTTCCTTCGGGGGAAAAAAAAGATTAAACTGAGTACAAAGAAAAAAAACATGGAGACAAGAAAATGCCACCGAATGGGGGAAGTTTGCGTTCTTTGACTTCCTTGTTGCAACTGAATTCTCCCTGTGAAATTTGACTTGCTGATTTGTCTAGAAATACGTTGCCATACTGCAATGCTACATTTCTCTTCCCTAATACGTTGCCATACTCCAATGCTACATTTCTGTTCCCTAATACGTTGCCATACTGCAATGCTACATTTCTCTTCCCTATAATATAGGGAAGAGAAATGTAGCATTGCAGTATGGCAACGTATTTCTAGAAAAAACAAAGCAAAAAAAAAAAACAAAAAAAAAACAAAAAAAAACACACAACAAAAAAACAACAACAACGGTATCTTACAAAATATTATTTTGTAAAATACCGTTTTTTTTTGTTTCTTGTTTTTGTTTTGTTTTTTTAATTTTTGTTTGTTTGTTTGTTTTGTTTTTGTTTTCTGTCCCATCATCTACTCCATTTCAGTGGCATTGCTTCCACGCCGTCCATTCCGAGTGCCCCACACACGGCCACACCTGGGTTCGTCTGTCGCAGTCCCAGCGCCAGCAGTCCACAGGGAACCATCGATGTCAGGTCGCCAAGAGACTACACGCCAGAGAAGACCCTGCACTGCTGCTGAGTCACTTTGGTAGTGTTCAGTGGTGCCTGTTCTGATTTACCGTACTTAGGACACCCTCTGCTAAGCCCCAAACTGACGACGATAATGGCTTAGTCGCGGAGCCAGACTGAGTGAGCGTCTCCCCTAGAAAAGAGACCGCCACAAAGTCCCTCCAATGACAGTCTCCCCCCCCCCTCCCCACCGCCCTCCCCGAATGAATCTGCCGACGCTGAAGACTTTGACTCACCATAAGCAGAGAAGTGGCCACATAATTTGGGACTTTTATTGTAATGATGATGGAGGAGAAGGATGATGACGATGATGATGATGATGATGACGATACTGCTATGGAGGTTCATTTAGGTTTGGGACTACGTGACAGGGCTGAACTCTTACGCTTCCAAGTCATAATGATATTCCGTCATGAACCAGGCCCGAGATATACAGATACTTATAGTATTGGTCAGGAAATTATAGCAACGCACCCAAAGACGCATCCGTAACGTGGATGATACTCGACTGTGTGGTTCCAGTCTTCCCATTTAAGTCAATTACACTCAATTCTGGGTAGGAGCCGGCCCCGGGAATCGAAAATCGTGTCCTCCCAGCCGTCAGTCCGCGACGCTAACCACTTCGCCACGGCGGCTGGTGTCAGAGTTTATTTCTGTAAGAAATTTCTGCTGCTTCTTCCGAGAGGAAGAGGCCACAGCAAACCGCTTGTATATTTTTACTTCCCGAAACACACACACACACACACACACACACACACACACACACAACAACAACAACAAACAAAAAACAACAACAAACAAACAAACAAACAAAAAACCAAACCCAAAACACAGAAATTTGACAAATATAACTATCTTACAGCAGATGATTCGTCACCGTGAGCTAGGTAGGTATACTGGCTGCACAAGACGCCTCGGTTTACCAATTCAAGTGAAAAAAGGGCATACAAACCACCATTCAAGTATGCTTCAATGGGGCGAGGAGGGGTAGGGGAGGGAGCGGGAAGGGGGGCTGCGGAGCGGGAAGGGGGGCCGCGGAGCGGGAAGGGGGGCTGCGGGAAGGGGGGCTGCGGAGCGGGAAGGGGAGCCGCGGAGCGGGAAGGGGGGGGCGGCGGAGCGGGAAGGGGAGCCGCGGAGCGGGAAGGAGGGCCGCGGAGCGGGAAGGAGGGCTGCGGAGCGGGAAGGGGGGCTGCGGGAAGGGGGGCTGCGGAGCGGGAAGGGGGGGCGCGGAGCGGGAAGGGGGGCCGCGGAGCGGGAAGGGGGAAAAATCCAGAACGTTTCGGATTCCAACCCGGCACCCTCCTTTACGATGCAGGCGTTGTCCCCACTAATGGGTATCTACACTGTCTGGATGCTGACATGCTTTTACATATGAACATGAATTTTCGCACATTGTCTAGCCATATAAAGCCTTCTCGGTTGTCGTGAGTTCTTGCATATGTTTTGGTAAATGCTGCACACATGACTTGAAGGATAGGTATCCATATCATACTCAAAGTGCAGTAAGATTAAGAGAGGCAAAGGGAGGAGAGAATGAGAGAGCGAGAGAGAGCGAGAGAGAGAGACAGAGACAGACAGACAGAGAAGGTGGGATGGGAGGCGAAAACGGGCGAGTACAAGCTGGATGGACTGTTTCTAAGTTGGGCAGTCCAGCCACCAAGGTACCACTCTACTACTTGCCTTCAATTCTCCAGTAAAAACAGAATCAACACCTCTCGGATTCTGAGCTGGGGCAATGTAGAATTTCGTCTAACTCATGCAAAATAACGGGATGAGATGTATCTACATTTAAACGCATTTGTGAAGAGAAAAGGAAATTTGAAATAGTAAACTTCACAAAGGGAGATCATATATACACTCTCATTCGCGTGTCCAAAATGTCACAAATCAAAACACCCATTACATTAAAAAATGTAACCTGGAACCATATACCATATCACGTAATGTGCGAAAAATAAAACTAATAAAATGTGCAACCTTTTATTTGCAACATCATGTAAAAATGCAACCCACAAACCATTAATATCGAGGAATTTTGAATGGTAAATACACTGCGAACCTGCCAGCTCACCAGGAAGAAAAATCCAATCAGATTTTCCTGACAGCTAATCGTAGTGGAAAACAACATGAAAGTCGTATCCAACGGCTATGGTGGCTATTGCCTTTAAAGGAGCCGTTCTGGTCTGAGCGGGGTATGGAGAAAATCGGGAGAAAACGGCAGCGGTAAGTGCCAATTCCACTGGAGGGATTGATACTCACTCACAGTCACCAGAAGACAGGATCCTTTAAGCTTCCTAATCAATACAATTCCAGAAAGCTAAACGACCGAGATAGTACCCAGCAATCTGTTGCAGTTCCACACAAGTTTTTTTTTTTTTTTTTTTTTTTTAATGGCTCAACAAATAGCGTTGACACAGACAGCTGAAATGGGGTTACTCTAAAACGAAAACGCCTTTCTAAGAGTTTTATTTGGCAAATAAAGCGTTTCCCTATGAATTAGTTTAGTTGGTTTCGACTTGATGTTTAGACCTGCAACTGTCGCAAACACTCTGTTAAGATGACTGCTTCTTTCAGATGAAAAAATCTCACTTGAAATCATATCTCTGTCTGATAATATTCAAAAAGGCAATTACCATCTCTATGTTCAAAGTTAGGAAAAAAAGAGGCATTTTTTTTAAATACGTGCACAGCACTGTGTGTGTGTGTGTGCGTGTGTGTGCGTGTGTGTGTGTGTGTGTGTGTGTGTGTGTGTGTGTGTGTGTGTGTGTGTGTGTGTGTGTGTGTGTGTGTGTGCAGGAAGCTACACATATGTATGTGTGTACATGTGAAGTGAGAAAGTGTGTATGAATGTCTGTGTGTAAGCATCTAATGTGATCCAATCGTGTCTTTCGAGGACAGTTCTGGGAAGTTATTTGGTTTATATTTTTTTCAAGCAAAATTTATGTTCGTTGCTTTTTATAACTGTTGACTTCAGGGATTATTTCGTGCCAACTCAGAAGTAGAGCGACACATTTTTGGTGATATGCGTCCGAGAAAAGCTGCTAAGCTGACCGAAGAGGAAAACATTGCGGTTTCTTGCTGAGCAAAACTTACACTACAAACTCCATATTCATTCATCATGATATGTCTGCGAGTGTTCAAACATTCATATATTTTCGCAAAGATTTGCGCGACCACTGTGTGTTAGAGCACTGGATGGATTTCATTCTGAAGGTCTTGTGTTTGAATCCGGGAAACTTGTGGTTGGTAAATATTGCATATTTTTTTCATATCAGCTGCTACAGATTGAACCCCCATCGTGTGTAAAACATTAAATACAAACGTTTAAGACCCCGCACTCCACAGAAGAGTTCGGTGGGTTCTGGACAAACAGAAACGCCTAGCCATGCAGGAGCCACGACAGACTCATCAGCAAATTGATGTTGATGATGTGATGGAAAGAAGAAGAACGTCTTGTTGACTTTAAGGAGAAATCAAGAGGTGCTCTGAGCCTATGTAACGTCACGAAAATGTGACAATATTTGTCTAGACTGGCGCTTACTTTGACGTTTTGCAGACGGAATTACAGTCTGAGCCATATGAGATGCTCGTCTGGCAGAAAATCAATATTATACAGTCCCCAGGCTTCCCCGGAGCCTATTTCCTTTGGAGAAGTTTTGTACCAGCCACACACAGTTAAGTTAAACTTGTCGATATATTTTTTTTTATCATTAACAAGAGTCCACTACAGTGACATATTGCTTTATGATGTACGTGTCTGTCTCTTTCACTCAGTGCGTGAGAAAAGAAAAGGGGGGAAGAGAGAGAGAGAGAGAGAGAGAGAGAGAGAGAGAGGGGTAGGGAGAGAGAGAGAGGAGTAGGGAGAGAGAAGTGGGGGGGGATATGGAGAGAGGACAGGTGGGGGTAGGGAGAGAAAGAGAGAGAGAGAGAAAGAGATATAGAGAGAGAGAGAGAGAGAGAGAGAGAGAGAGAGAGAGAGAGAGAGAGAGAGAGAGAGAGAGAGAGAATGCAAATGCGAATATTTTATTCAGAATAGGCCATAGCCCCTCTCTGAAAGGGTTATTACATAAAAAGTCAACGGACAGTAATCATAATACCAGTATAAATTCCAAATTAATGTAAACAAAATACGGACACATGAAATACATGAAAACATCCAAAAGGCAAAATATACAGCAGCCTCAGTGCTTCGTAGACGAACAAAGCCAAATTCGCCAAGACATTTTCATTCTTAGATGCCGTAAGTAGATTGAATCTGAAAAGACATGGATTTTGATCATACTTGGGTTCGTTTAATTCTATCCTCAGGTCATGTAGAACAGGGCAACAAAAAATTATATGGATTTCATTTTATTCAGATACACTGCATAAACGACATCTGAATCTGAAGCGATGGTAAGCAATAACGAAAGAGACAGACACACACACACACACACACACACACACACAGAGAGCGACATGGAGACGGAGAGACAGAGAGACAGTTTATGTCAGCAACAGTTATACTTTCACGTTCAGTCGAGATCGTCCAGCATCTTTGTTTTTGACAACGTCAAAGGGAGGTAACCCCGATGCATAGCAATCCGGAGTTGGGCATGTCATTAACAAAGAGCACCATCAAATCAGCAAGGGGGACAAGCAGAACCACAACAGAAAGTAGGACAAAACATGCCATCACCACAGGAAAGCGACGCCGAAGGAGAACGCGAGGAAAGAAGCACCATTATATCGCAGACGCTGATAAATGATCCGGACTCCCCCAAAGACAGGGACCCTGTATAGCTCCAGACCATCAATATCTCCTGAGAATTAAAAGTCTGTTCTTAACACTGCAGTGGGGAGTCACGCACACGTTTTACGGCGGTTAAAAGCGACTCGTTACGATGCGGAAAGATGGGATTACTCCACCGCTCGTGACTTAGCAAGGACTTCAATTGGCTAATATCCCAGAACGAGGCCAGACGCATTGATCAGATCTACCAAATTGAGTCACTGTTCTTTTTCAAGATGTCTGGTTGTTAACCTCTTCCCGCCCCCCCGCCCCCAAAAAACACTGGCAGCATTTCAGCGCCCCCCTCTCTCATGTAGTGTAAACCCCTTGCCAAAATGGTATCTTTGCCAACGGCAATAAAATTTGTGTCAGCGTCGGTCAGTATCACTCTCTCTCTCTTTTTCCCCTCCCCCCCCCCGTGTGTGTGTGTGTGTGTGTGTGTGTGTGTCTCCCCACAGGGACAAACTGTTTCTAACAAACACAATTACATAGGAAGAATATAAAATGATGTCCGTCTGAGTCTTCAAAATCCACGGATTCATGGAGGCAATGGTTGAAGGGACGAGGTGGTGGGTCCCATTTCATGAAAGGTGTTCAGTCAGTCTGGCTCTTGGATTCAGTGAATACCGTCGTCAGTAGAGGGGCGTCCTGTGTGTGTTGAATCAGAAACCTCGCCAAGAAATATCACCGAGGCAATTCAGCGGCAGTGCAGGGTCACATTTGGCGGGTGGTCGCACGGAACCCTAATCCTAGAAGACCCCTGTGGAATGCAAGTTTTGACGGCGACAATGAGGAATCTGGACGAGAGAAGTGAAAGTAGTGCCAATGCGAGACACAGACACACACACACAGAGAGAGAGAGAGAGAGAGAGGTGTATATATATATATATATATATATATATATATAGAGAGAGAGAGAGAGAGAGAGAGAGAGAGAGAGCTCCCCCTTTCACTCAGAAGTGAGTGCATTAACATCAAACGTGTTAATGCAGTAATGTAATGATTTCGAAGTATCTAAACTGTGCCCCCCTCCCCTCCCCCGCTCTCTCTTAAAAAAAAAAAAAGATTGTCGACATGTTTTAACAACAAATCTTTTCTTGTTCTTCATCCACCTGAGGTAAATTTTTCGTTTCTTCTCTAAGAATAAACTACTTCTATATCAGGGCATTTGACATTTCTGGAATTGGCCAAAATATCAGCTCACCTATAAATAAGGCAAACGAAGTAAGGGAATTTACAATATTACTTATCCTGTTTTTACCCCAGCCAATTTTCTTTTTCCAGGAAAGGTTCCTGTGTCCTGTATACCGGGTGTCTTTGGTTTTCTCTTTCACACGCACATACACACACTGTTCACGACAGAGAGAAAGAGAGAGAGAGAGAGAGAGAGAGATAGAGAGAGTGAGTCCTTGACATGAACAAGTCTGAACTTTTCATATTTAAAAGTCTGATCAATATCCCTGGCCACATAAATCTGTCATGAGCTAAAATCAAGGTCGCCTCTATAGTGCAGTTATTTCAGCGAGCAGCACACCTGGCTCGGTATAGCTTTTCAGTTACAAAACATGTGATGGAACTCTCTACAGCAAGGCAACAAGCTAGGCTGATCTCGTAGCAGCGAAATCTTGGAGGTAATTATGGAACACAAAGATTCCCCGTGAATTGTGGACGTTTAAAACATTACGCAAGGCTACCGGCATTTTCATATCCTATGTTTTGCCGTCTTCTTGCTTTGAAACCTGTTTGAAAGATTAATTGCATCTGCTCCATGTCTTAGTATGAAAGTGAAAATCAGTATGGTACGTAAAAGATTTTTCTTAGAAAGGATTATCTTTACACTATTGCAATAAGGATTTGATCATTAAAAAAAAAAAAAAAGAAGAAGAAGAAAGATAATCCGTCAAAGTACTTCGAACAGTACGCCTGTTACAAATCAAAACATGTCTATCCTTTTAAGAAAGAGAAAGATATAAGAGTAACAATGCACCAATAATCCCAGACCAATGAAAACAATCTAATCCCAGACCAATGAAAACAATCTATTATCGTAAAAGCCAGCTCTACTTTTATTCTATTCATACACCAGTGTAACCCAAATAGTGGCAATAACAAACAAAACTGTACATCCTCTAAAGATCCCTGTTTGTTTTGATATTTGGGCAAATTCCTAAATTTCGAACAATATTTTGCATTCAATTTTGGGGTTGTTTTTTTCATTCGTCATATTTGTTTCATATTTCATGTCTAATGATATCTCCCAGTTTATTCGAATCGATTCCCCATTTGACACAAAAACAACAACTGACATGACAATGTTCTTTCGCAGCCTGTATGTTCAGACCGAACTGTCAATGTTTCGACATGGCAGTGATTCACCAAACATGGAGACAATTCTTTTTTTTTAATTTTTTTTTTAAGTAAATCCGTGGAAAAAAAATTGTTACAAACTGTTCCAGTAGCTAACCCTCTAACTCCGTGCAGGGAACAAGCATATAATCACGTTGTCGGCACTTTAATCAGCTGCAGGAAATGAAGCAGAAGCAAAGAAGAGGACGGGGGAAAATATCATTAGACACGGAGAGATTGGAGAGACTGGAAATCATCCAACTGCGCCTGAGGACAGGAAATCTAATTACGTTCTCATATAGGCAATCAGTCCGGTAATATGATTTCTTTACGATCCCATATACAGTCATTCGTCTGCAAATCTAACTTCGAGGCACTCCTGCCAAGGGTTATGTGAATTAATGCATAACTGAAAGGAATTTCGCATATGTGATGAATGAGCGAAAATCTCGTCAAAGTGACTGTGTTGAAGTCGGTCTGCTCCACTGTGAAGTGGGCAGGGTGAATGCTGGGGAAGATTCCGGTAAACTGATGGGGAAAATATGCTCGCGGCAAAAAGGTGGAAATGTTTTGTGCTAAAACTATTACAAAAATGTCTTTTTTTATTTATATATTTTTCAGCGCTGGCTATTCCGAACGAGATTGGTATCACATACTTGAGCCGAGTCTGTGCTGAGGTGGAAACAGAGGGAATTTAACATTAAGCTGTCCATCTGTAAGTATCTGCCTCTTCGTCTGGTTTCTTTCAACATGTTTGTGAAAGCAGTCCTGTGGAATGTGTTTGGTTAGAAATATTTTTGTCACAATTCTATGACATCCACAGACAGCCAATAAATCAGCATTTCAGAATTGTGAACTTGTTTCTGGGTTAATTCCTTATAATGTCTTTGGAGGAAAGTTCTAGCCTTCTGAATTGCACGCGTGAAAGAGGACAAACATGAGGCTATTTCATGCCCTCAAGGCTTTCCCTCATTTTATGACGATATTTTCGACAGGCTTATGGCAGTTGTCAACGTATTTTTTGATATTCTGTCTGATGGCAGGGATTCACTGTAATAATTTACTGCATGGCCTAAGCTGTTTTTAAACGAAAAAGTCCTGTCTGCTCCTTAGTGTCTCCCTCAATGTACGTGTGTGTGTGTGTGTGTGCGCGCGTATATGTGTGTGTGTGTGTGTGTGTGTGTGTGTGTGTGTGTGTGTGTGTGTGCGCGCGTGCGTGCGTGGACTCCTTATCGCCCTTTCGCGAACAATAAAAAGTTAAATGCACGAGTTCTACATGGCATGAACATTCTGAAGCGAATGGCAACTGCCTTCTTCGTGATGTGATCAAGACAGATAATTTTCCAGAAAGAGAAAACAAACATTTTAAACCCTGTAAGTTTTATTACAAACACGCCCATTTCATTCCTGGGACAGAGCAGATGCATTTCATCTTTTTAGCGATGTTGTCAGCATCGCGGCATGAAAACAAAAGGACGAGAACAGAAAACTTTTTTTGTAATCGCTCACATTTTGTTTAAAAATAAAACTTCCTCATTTCACCTGTCAATAAAATCTCGAGTAAACAATGTGTGTGTTTACGTTTTTGAGGACAACACTGCAACGCCGCCAACAGAGGAAATGTTAACAAGTAACGAATGGATCAAAGTGTCGACAAAATGGCAGCGAGATTCGATCGTTCTGAACACGATAATATTTGTTACATTTCATCTGAAGTTTGGCGCCTTCTTCAGTGAATAGTGTCATGACATAGAGCTGTCATTAAGTTCAATCTTATGTTGAAATGATTGCCTTCATATGTATGTGTAGTAAAAGACGAAACCTCCAACATCTTGTAATTGCAGGGAATAATCTAGTTGAAAACTGACAGATTCACAAATCTACAAGTCTATCACTCAGTCTGTCAATGAAGCAACCAACTAACAAATACATACATATATACACATATACAGAAAGACGCCGTCTCTTATTGAACAAATCTATTTTTCCATTTTCTTTTCAAATATGGGGTTACAAATGAACATAAAGGCGACAATGATATTGAGTTAAAGAACAAGACTGCATCTGGTGACTAACACTAACAGACACAACCATTCCAAAGTTTCCACAAAACATAGTTTTATTCTGCCGAATCGCCCATATGAAAGAAGATCAATGCAACACATTACCTATTTCGTGGAATTTTTCCAGGGAAATTTCTAACACCGAACTCATCAAACGAAAAACTATCATCTCATTCACACCACCAGCTTTGCTTTGTCGCAGTCACAGGACCCACAGTCCAAATGGCGCTGTCAACGCCAGGTGGTCATGAGGCCGTTCACTTATGGGAACACTTCATCAGACCTGGGTCACTTCGTGTTCAGTACTGACCGTTCTGATTCTCTGGAAAAAGAGACCACCCACTGGGTTCCTATAACGGCAGTAATGGCTTGGTAATGGAACCAGAATGAGTGACCACCTCCCGTTTCCACCCTGTCACAATGCCCTATCAACCAGTACCTAGCACACCATCGCGTGACTTTGTTTGATGGTGATGATATGGATACTTATAAGCGCCTGTGCTCGGACGAAGACAAGCTCTAAGCGCTTTACAAACACGGAGTCATTTGCACAACAGGCTACCTACCTGGGTAGAGCCGACTGACAGCTGACTTTGGGCGCTCATCATTCGTTTCCTGTGTCATTCAAACGAGTTTCAGTCGTGCAAATATATACAGACATAGAGGTTTGGTAACCTAACAAGAATGACAGTTACCCAGCCAGCCCTGAACTCAGGCTTCAGAGCCAGAGGAAGACCACGCCGGTGGTAGATGGACGGAGTTTCAGACACGATGCGCGCCAACAGTATGACGCTAATCCTGGCCTCCCGTCTTTCCGCAGATCGCCAACGTCGTCTCCCCACGACTCCTTCCTGGTAAAAGCGGGCGGATAAAGTAAGAAAACGAACGTAGATATTCCCCGAAAACGGGGTATGGCTGCCTACATGGCGGGATAAAAACGGTCATACACGTAAAAGCCCACTCGCGTATATACGAGTGAACGTGGGAGTTGCAGCCCATGAACGCAGAAGAAGAAGAAGAAGAACGTAGATATGAAAACCGTGACATGAACTCTCCACAGATAGGAAGTGAACATAAAAAAGAGGATATAGCGCCACCAGTGAAGCTGTGCCTAAAGACACGGTGTACAATCTATATATATATATATATATTTTACCTACCCTTTGTTGAATATATCGTTCATTTGATTCACTTGTCTATTCAAAAGTAAAATCAAGAAAAGCATTGACATTTAGGTTCTACAGCTGTTCTACAGCGTGAGTCAACTTCGTTCCAATAATTCTACGTTGCAAAGATTCACAGAAGACGCACGAAAATGACCTCTTTTGAAAACAGGGTGCTGGTTAGACCGCCTCGAAACGCAATCTCTTTTAGTGAGAAGAAACAAAAACCGCTGCAGACAGTTTCAGTGGCTATCACATTCGCGCCGAACTCCCAGTTCTGTGAACGGAAGAGACGTGTTTTACGTTGCCGCCACTTTAATCAGCTACAGGAAATGGAACAGGAGCAAACGAGGAGGGGTGGTGGGGGAGGGATGAGTGACTGATCATGATTCAACGCTGCCTGAGATCAGGAAATCTAATCTACCCTTGCATACGGCCAAGTTTTTAACAGAACTTCTGTACTTTCCCATGTATCACAGCAGTCTATTAACACGTTCACCCTCGGGTGTACACGTCAAGTCTATCAACAGAACTTCTCTACCTTCCTAAGAATGAAAAAAAAGTATATATAAATATACAATATACAATAAATATATAAATGAATATACGATAATCAGCCTTTTATTATGACTTCTTCACTTCCCATTCATCCAACCAGTCTTTTAAACATCTTTAAATCTTCCACGCACATAATAAGTCTGCAAACAGAATTTCTGTTCCTTTCTATTTATACAAGTCTGTCAGATATCTTCTTTGTAAACCCACGTATATATGACAGTCAGTCGTGTCCGACAATGACCATCAGAACAGCAGAGGAGGCAACTGCTGTTCCGACTATTTGGGCTAGAATTTGATTATAGTGGAGAGTGTCTTGCCCAAGTACATCCCCACTCTCTCGGCCAAGAGGGTTTTAGGACAGTCGGCGTTGGGATGGTTCCCAAAGGCCAACTAGCCCACAAGGCTGCAGCACTAAGAGCCAGTGCAATTTTGCCTCCTAGTTTGAGAGTCATAGTCCTTCACAAAAGACTAAGCTGTACACGTATACAATATGGTAATATCACTTCTGTATCTTTCCATGCATAAAATACGTGTGTTGATATAACTTCCTAACTCTACCAAAATGTGTCTGTTGATATAACTGTATTTCATTTTACAAAATTATACAACACGTCTGTTAGTGTAACTTAAGAGGTACACCTGCCCAGTCTGCGTGTTATTGTGTCACTGAACTGAAATTCGCGTGCGTGTGATGGACATTCGAATAAACATAAACGTGACCATATCTTTCTTCGCCTGTTCCACAATTAAGTGCCAAGGGAAACGTAAGTTATGAAGATTTTATTCACCAATATACAGATTCTGGTAAATCAAAGGGAAAACTATGCTGACATTAAAAAGAACGAAATATTTCATTTACGTATAGATGTCTCTTTTTGAACTATGGTTATTCGTCATATAATATGACTGGATATACTTGTCAGAACCGCATCTATGAAGAAAGGGGAGGTATTTCACATCCAGCCGTCCTTCTGCGTATATTGTTTTTATGCAGATATGGTGCAGCGTATATGGATCAGTCCATACAGTTTAACGCCTCCTTAAAACGAAACTGGACCATTCAGTCTTACTGTCTGCCAACCCATTTACTTGTCCGTCTGTGTATCTGTTTGACTGCCCGTGTACTTGCACTATCTCTTGGACTGTGTTACGCTAAAGGTGTTTCTCTTATTCATTTATTTACAGACGCGCACACGCACACACACACGCACAAACAGACAGACAGACAGACACACACACACATTTGTTAGAACTACGTCATTATTCATTTCTGAAATCGGAGTGGGAAATAAAGCAAATAATTCAGCATATTGGAACCGTAATCTTGATTCCGGGAAATTCTGGAATAAATTTCAAGCCCTCAGAATTGCACGCGCGAAAGGGGATCAACACGGGCCTACCCCATTTCCACATTTCCTGGCTTTCCCTTTATCATATAACGATATTTCCGACAGGCTCATGACAGCAGTCAGTGTCTTTTCTATTTCTGTTTCTTTGCAGGGAGTTCTCTGTAATAATGATTTACTACTTTCAACTTTTATCGCGCACGCGTTCGTGAATGCGTGCGTATGTGCATGTGCGTGTCACGGTGTGCGTGCGTGCGTGCTTGCGTGCACAAGCGTGTGTGTGTGTGTGTGTGTGTGTGTGTGTGTGTGTGTGTGTGTGTGTGTGTGTGTGTGTTTGCGCGCGTGTGTGTGCGTGCATGACGCCTCTGTATGTTTTGTGCGTGCGTGCCTTGCGCATATGCGCCTGCTTTGTTTGCTTAATTAACTGACGAACCGTTCACATCCTTGTTACCGTTAAATTAGTGTTCTTGTTTCTCCCTTTTCAGAGCAACAGAAAACGGACTGAAAGATTATGCTTAAATGATTCTATAATAAAGCAAGTACTTGCTGAGATAAATACAAACTGCCTCTTCACTGACTTGGTAAAGAACGATTATTCACTAATCTTTTCTTTTTTTTCAAAATCGGCTGGGTTAACCCATAAACTATCTTAAACCCGGCTAAAAACCTTTCAGCTTATAAAAAATCAAGGTAATCCCAGCAATGGTGCAACTTCAATTTAAAAAATGTAATCAGTGCCGAGAGATGTACCAACTAGATTTAATTTGTTTTATTGAGCCTAACCAAGGACTAACATTTTCAGCACCAATCAAAATGCCACCAGTGTGAAGGCATGTGAAGCAATCGAATGTTACTGCAATCGAGTGCAAAACGTTTCGTCTATTCGAAACGCTCTTGCTCGTGTCTTCAAAAACAACAAATACTTTATTCAAAATTATACTGATGCTGAAACACCGTAGAGTCCCCCCCTCCCCTCCCAAACTAAGAAAACAAAACAAAAAAACAAAAAAACACAAACAAGTCCCCCCCACCCCCACCCCCACAAAAAAACAACAACTGTGAACACTCACTAAAATTTAATGCGCTTTCGGTTCGCGTTGAAATAGTTGTTTTCACATCAATCTGAATTATGTGAAACCTCACTCAATTTGTATCTTTGGCATATAACTGTCGTCAAAGACGTATGACAGATTAACAAACTCTGCTTGCCAATCAGTCAGCCAACCAATCTAAGTTACACAAGTAAACACGGAGACATATCCGACCGAGAGAGCCGTTCCAATTTTTTGTCCAATGCAGAATAATCAAAAAAGAAAAAAAAATCGGCAAAAACTATTCCGAGAAATAAAAGGCTTCACACACGCGCGCGCGCGCAAGCATGCACGCACACACGCACGCACACACACACACACACACACACACACACGCACGCACGCACGCACGCACGCACGCACACACACACACACACACACAATCATTCCAAAGTGTCCACAAGACACAGCAGACTCTAATTCCCCTGAATTGCTCGCATGAAAGAAGATCAACGCGTCCATTCCAAACTTTCGTGAACTTTTCTACTTTTCCATGGATACTTCTGACACCAAACCTATCAAACGTAATCCATCCTCTCATATTCTCCCCTCTCTGTGATGAGAAAGAGACATTTTCAATTATTTGTCGCCCGTTCCCTCTTAAGTTCCAGAGAAACGAACAAAATACCGGCTATTGCTGTTATTTGTGTGCTGTATTTCTTTTGCTTCTTTTTTTAAAAGTTGGTTTTTGCTTTGGCACGACCCATCTCAACTTACCCCGCCCCCCACCTCCACGGACACAGCCAAACCAAGCCCCATCCTGCGGCAACACCGACGGTCAACCTGGAGGTATCAACATCACGTCGCCAAGAAGCCATGCACCAAAGCGGTCCATTTTGGGTTTTTTCTGTATCACTTCCTGATCAGCACTGCTCGTTCCGGTTCAACACACACAAGGGACTGCCTGCTGTCTACTGTTGCTGCTGCTGCTGCTGCTGATGATGGCGATGATGATGGTGATGATAACGTTGGCTTAACGATGGAACTAGACTGAATAATCTCCACCTGATTTGGAGACCACCACCGCCATCCCCACGCCCATATCCTGTGACAGAGCATAATGGACCTGCGAACACTTACGATGGTAACATATGTTCACTATGAGTGCGTCGTGGACAGAAAATCGCATAATGATAATGATGATGATGATGATGATGATGATGATCATCATCATCATCATCATCGTCGCCGTCATCACCATTATCATTATTATTTGTCATTATCATTCATTAATTAATATTGATACCTATATAGTGCTTATCTTCGGTCCGAGACCAAGCTCTAAGCCCTTTACAAACACGGAGTCATTTGCTCAAAAAGCTGTGTACCAGGATAGAGCCAACTGACAGCTGCCTTTAGGCGCTCATCATTCGTTTCCTGTGTCATTCAGTCAAGATACAGTCAAACGCTCACGCACGCATGTATGTTACTCTGGGTTTTTATTAAATAATTCTGCCAACTCTCCTGTCGCTGTGGATTCTTTTACGTGCGGTAATTGCCTGCTGCATACGGGAGCTCGGTTTATTGTCCCCATCCGATCTCCCAGGTCAACATATGTGCAGACCTGCTTGTGCCTGAACCCCCTTTGTGTGTATACGCAAGCAGAAGCTCAAATTCGCACGTTAAAGATCCTGTAATCCATGTCAGCGTCCGGTGGGTTATGGAAACAAGAACATACCCAGCATGCACACCCCCGAACATGACTGCCTGCCTACATGGCGAGGTAAAAACGGTCATACACGTAAAAGCCCACTCGTGTACATACGAGTGAACGTGGGAGTTGCAGCCCACGAACGAAGAAGAAGAAGAAGAAGAAGAGGATTGTCACATCCAAAGGACAAGCGTCCAGACAATTACTCAAGGTCTAGTGGAGGAGGAAGACATTTTGGCGAGTGTGGGCTGACCATGCAACCTCGGATTCTCCAACTTCCTTGGCGGACACGTTACCACCAGGCCACCAACCCACCAAAAATGCGGGACATGAAAGCACAGAATGTGAGATAGTGGCGATGTAAGGTTTTTATGATCAACTGCAAGGCTGTACTCGTCTTTGACGTTTTTTTCTGCTTTCCTCCGACGGAAAACCACACTAGACAGTTATAGACATCAGCAGTACTGGAATGGAAAAAAGAGGGACAGTCTGACAGAAACACATGTGAAACCAAACGGAGGGAACTCAGCTGTAATGTCTATCTCTCCATTGTAGTCTGCAGGGCATTCACGGCTGGACAAAATCTGTGCCGGACCGAAAAATATCACGGTATTATATGGGGTTCAAAACCCCAAACCTTTTCGTCACCAGTCCACGCCGCTAACCTCACAGCCACGGCGACTGGTCCTTTGATTCTCTTTGTCCCCCTAGAACAGTCCTTCCCTTCTTTTTTTCTACTTCTTTCAATGGCATTCGTCCTCCAGCCATACAAACTGAAAGATAAATCTCTAGGAGCTCCGTGTAGCTAAGATTGCTGAAGTGAATGAAAACTAGCTCCTCAGTGACAGGGTCCTGATTAGATTTTCTCGAAACGCAACTTCTTTCGCAAGGGAAAGAAAAACCGTTCCAAACAACTTCCGCGGCTGTCACATTCAAACTGATCCGGTTTCCCTGGCTGAGGAGCAAAGGCACTTGAACTTTGCAGCACTTTAATCAGGCCCGAGACACAAAGGGAACAGCACGAAGACATGGGAGACGTGGAGCGGTGGCGATGTGCGAGCTCATTAGCGAAGAGACATGATCCCAGGCCTGTGGTTTCAGCCACCAACCGGGGCTGCCACCAACCGGGGCTGGAATAATGGTGCGGAGTGCTTGCTATTCGAATGTAGACGATAAAGTCTGAAAGCATCATGCATTTAAGAATGTGAAATAACCCACAGCAAGAAATATCTGTACCCGACACAAGTCTATATGAGAAACTGCTTCGGTACATGAATATGATGTCAAAGAAACAGGAAACTGTATGGCGTTTGTTTGTTTGTTTAATGGAGACCTTCAGTAGATCGGTGACAAGCGAGAGAAAAATATCAGAGTTGAAAGCTTTGTGTTCTGGTGGACACCCAATAGGATCTTACGCAGCTGATCAATAAATATCGTGTTTTCAGCACCAAGTCCAATGTCATGAATACCTGTTACTCTGTATTGTTCCTTAACTTCCTTTGACATGGGTATTGTTTAATTTACCTCCTGAGAGGTGAATTACCAGAATTACCACCATCTCCATCTCTCTCTCTCTCATGATGGAAACTATCATATTTTCTAAGGACTCCATGCGCTTTTTCTTTTTCTCCCTAGCTTTGCCATCTTTCCACAGCTTGCATTTTTCTGTCAGAGTCACTGGAATGAATCCGGACAATACTTGCCAAGAAATAATTATATACCGTAATGATCTTACTGCATAAAATCTGGATTATTCTCGATCTTCCTTTAAAAAAAAAGAATGTAACTTGGAAACTACAGCTTAGAACAAACTACTCCGATAAAGCCCCTGCCAACTGTCCAGTCCATCCTCGCCATATTACTGTAAATAATCTGCACCATGTTTTCATGGCTTAATTTCAGTGAAAGAACAATACATTACTGGTTTATTGCGCACAGATAAAAGTCATTCCAGACAGCATCAGTGGCCTGATGACTGTCCTGTGGGCTCACAGCACATAAAATCTCACCACGATTTAATCAGTACTGGAAATGTTGGGGAGAGAGAGTAGAAAAGAGGGCAGGACCATGTCGACTTCAGACTGATTGATTACCGCGCACTATCGATCAAGGACAGGAAACTTTTGTACTCCTCTTACCATCTTTTACCATCAATATCGTTCTGGGAGTGGGATGCAAGCTGCTGTACCTAGGTATTATGCGTAGATGAATTCACCTTGCCAAAATGCTGCATCTCAATGCTCCAAATGGATACAGCGCTGGATATTGAACTGATCCAAACTGCTAAATATTGTGCCTGGTTATTCATCAGGAGCAGGCTAAAATTTAGCCAAAATGTGTTACCCTGGTTCATTAATGAGGACATTGCTAAATACTGCACCTCAGCGTATTAATGAATTACTTGCTAAATACTGCACCTCAGCGTATTAATGAATTACTTGCAAGATATCTGTACCTCAAAGCATTAACAAAGACCTCGCTAAATATTGCAAATCGTTGTATCAATGATCAGACTGCCAAAACGATGTTCCCCAGGGTATCAGTTGTGGGCGCGACAGCCCAGCGGTTAGTAATCAATTACTGCCTTACGTCCTGTGGATTTGAGGTCCGTGAATCGAATCCGTTTCTGCCTGCTGAGGCAAGGGTAGAGCACGTGAATGAACACACACACACACACACACACACTATTGCGCGAAAGCACAAACACCTTGCTGTCAACTGTGGGTTTCAGTTTTGTTTTGTTTTATTTTGTTAAAACTTCAATCGGGTTGTATTAAAAGAAAAGAAAAAAAAGGCCCATCAAACAATGTGCACTATTTTGAATGAGCGGCACAATATTTCAACAGTGATAATCACGTTAAAGACTGCGAAACATGTCACGTCAGGATTTAAATCCCTCTGACGTGCACGGCCACAAACGATCAATATTCCATCCCAAAGCCGACCTTCCTGACGTGTATCAGCTTATTCCCAACGTATTTTTGGTGGATGCCCAATCGGATTTCATGCAAGTGATCGATATCGCGTGGTTCTCGGCAGAAAATCAGAGGCTATGAATGCATGTCACCCCCTTTAACTTCTCTCAAACAGGCGACTTTCAGTGCATCAATGAATCAATGCGTCATGCTTATCCGATCACTCCACGCCACTGGTCTTGTTGCATTTAAGGAGAGAGGGAGAGAGAGGGACAGAAAGAGAGAGAGAGAGAGAGAGAGAGAGAGAGAGAGAGAGGGGTGTGTGTGTGTGTGTGTGTGTGTGTGTGTGTGTGTGTGTGTTGGTGGGTGGGGGGAGATGAAGAGAGAATATGTGTATGTTCGTGCGTGCAACTCTGTGTGTGTGTGTGTGTGTGTGTGTGTGTGTGTGTGTGTGTTGGTGGATGGGGGGGTTTGAAGAGAGAATATGTGTATGTTCGTGCGTGCAACTCTGTGTGTGTGTGTGTGTGTGTGTGTGCGCGCGCGCGCGCTCGCGCTCGCGTGCATGTACACGTGCGCACACACGCATTTGCATCCACATGATTGTGTGTGCGTTGAGTGTATGTGTTCGCGTATGTTCTGTTCGCATACATTCAAATTTCCCTGCAATGCTAACCCCAGAGAAACACAGGGAATATAACACAATGTTATATAGATGAGTCGTAGCTGAAAGTCAAGAGGACAAAAAGAAACAAAATTACATCATTCATTATTCAGCCATCAATATTGCTAAGAAATTTAGCTGTTAAATTGCTGTCTTCGACATATTAATGCAGAAGACCCAAAATCTCCAATAATCGATTTTTCGCTTCTATTCATTACCAATTTTTGTTTTTCATTTTGAATTCAATTAAAAGGGTATGATATCTGATAGTATGAGTCCATATCAAATTGATACTATTTTCTCTTGATAATTAAAAGAAAAGAACATAAATTGGAACTTTTTTCTTTGTTCGATGAGTTTTCATGAAACCGACGAATGAATTCTTCTTCGATATTTAAACAGAAAAGACTTCATGTAAATAAAATGTAAAGACGGCGTGCTACTGACACAAAGGGACGGACGGATGGATGGACAGAAAGACACACACACACACACACACACACACACACACACACGCACACACACACCAGCGCACAATCATTTTAAAGGGCTCTCCTGCCCTTTCGCAATGATCATGATGAGAGGTGCAACAGGCCGAGAGCACAAGATTTTTTAACCACACGACATCACGGTGATTCAATCAGCACTGAGAAACGGAGGGCAATGCAGAATGCAAGCCAAGAAAATGCCGTGAAAATCGAAATGCTAATCATTAGTTTGATTCGCTGAAAGATCTGGAATCCCGACAACAGTACCCATGAAAACGTTTCGGAAACTGTCTACCTAACATCTTCCATTATTTTCTTCGAAGTCTAGACTAAGACATGACGTCGTCCTAGTTTTGAATATCAAACTCTTCCCATTTTTTTTCCTTTTTTCTCAAACTGTCAAAAATATTCATTCTTCCCCAACTGACAACAAGAAGCGAAAACGTGGATAAACATTGCTCCACGATAACTCAGAACCCTGGCCGTTTAAAACTTATTTGAAGGAATGGACTCACCTTTAAAAACATTCAAACGAGATACTCACATTACATGACAAATAGTTCTGAGAAACAACTCACCTTTAAAAACATTCAAATGAGACATTCACATCACACGAAAAATAGTTCTGAAAAACAAAATGGTTCAAGAAAATCGCTAAGCTTTGAAGATTGAAAAACGGGGAAAATAACCCCGCAAACAATTGGAAACTTTCTCCAAGGAGACACATTCTTGATTAAATTTCTGTGAAAATCTATCTGTTTTACAGATACAAAAAGAAATCGTTCTAACCAGTTTCAGTGACCGGCGGATGCAGAATAAATATACCCTATCAGAGAATCTACTAAAACTCAGGAAACAAAACAGAATCTAGTAAAACTTAGGAAACAAAACAGAATCTAGTAAAACTTAGGAAACAAAACAGAGGACACAAAAAGGAAGAAATTTACCAATGACTGAACTCATGAGAGGACAAATCTGACATATCTGACTTGCACAATTATTAGATTTCTTTTAAGATTTAGCCGGAAGGGGTAAATGATCTTCATTACCGGAAGGACCTAAATGATCTTCATTACCGGAAGACCTAAATGATCTTCATTACCGGAAGGCCTAAATGATCTTCATTACCGGAAGATCTAAATGATCTTCATTGCCGGAAGGGCAAAATGATCTTCATTACCGGAAGACCTAAATGATCTTCATTACCGGAAGGCCTAAATGATCTTCATTGCAGGAAGACCTAAATGATCTTCATTGCCGGAATAACGTAATAACTGTGCGCAGTGTTCAACTACATGAAAGAAACGATGATATCAAATGATTACAGCTTTTAAAGGGAAAAAAAGTCAAGCTTTAGCTAATATTTCTAGGGAAAATGCAAAAATCAAATAATACCTGATTTTAATTTCTCAGTGAAAAAACCTCTCGGTCTGTTACTTCATACATTAAAAAAATCGTTTCGTATCCTTTAATCTCTAACAGCGTGTCACTCCTCCTCAGGCACAGAGCAGACCCACGGAAACTTTCCTAAGGTTTAATTAGACGAAGGAAAGGAAATGAAGCAGGCAGTTGCGGGTGCACCCAACAAATGTCACACTCTGGGAGGTCCGAAAACGCCCAGTCTCAAAAACAGGGAACGTTCATATTCACTGTTCTCTTCATACTCTATATGAAAAATTACCACTGAATGCTCTATCTCAAAATATTACATAATCAAAACTGCAGTGAAAGAAAAACGTATTTTACATCATTCTTAGAGCAGGTTAATGTCACTTAAAAACTTCCCGCATTTACCAATGTTCTGATACAATGCACATTAATCACAAAACATGTTTTCACGGTGAAGGACAAAGAGATCATGACCGTTAAAAAACAAAACAATAAAAAAAAACGACGACGACAACAACAACAACAAACAACACACACACACACACACACACAAAACCCAAACTGTCTCAAGATCTCCCTGAACTTATATCACACTGCATTTAACGTACTCTCTCAGCATACTTCCCGTGCAATGTCCAGCCATGGCAGAGTTCATTTCACTACATAAACGCCACCAATTTTCTTCTTTTTCTCTCTCTCTGGAAGTGCATTCATTTACTATGAAAGTGGGTTTTTCCCCCTTCCTCGTTACATAATGTGGCCAGGACAACTCTTTCGTTGCCGTGGGTTCTTTCATGTGCGTTAAGCGCATGCTGTACACGGGACCTCGACTGATCGTCTCCTCCGATAGATTAGCAACCAGACCATCACTCAAGGTCCAATGAGGGAGAAGTTCAAAGGAAGTCGGTCATAAGAAAAGACGTTGCACTCACAATACAATACAATACACAATACAGAAACTTTATTGTCTATACTTTGGTACAGAGATTTTCTTTTTGACAGCAGCACATGTCCAACATAAGAAGAAAACAACAAACAAATAAAATGAATAGAAAATAAAAAGATAAATTAAATGGCACCAAATGGAAATAGCTATATTCAAATATACAGATTACTGAAATTTACGTGCCTCTCCATTTCAGTCAGCCAAACCGCATTGCACATCTACCCACACACACACCACCACCACGCACACACACACCACGCGCACACACACGCACACATACACTCTCTCTCATCCCCTCTCTCTCCATTGCCATCAGTAGAATTGGTTGCTGAACGTTGTGCCCAGCGTATTAATCCAGACAGCGCTAAATGTCCTAAGTCAACAGCTTTAAATAATGTATGTTGATTATGTATGTTGGTGCAAAAGTAAAGAAACGGGAAAACAAAAAGGAGGAGAAAGAAAAAGAAATCCACAACACAAAATGCGGGATAAGTTTTTTTTTCTGTTGTACAATCTAATACAGACAGATAAATTAAAGACGAATTATTACCGTCTTCTAAACACACACACACACAAACAAACAAAATAAACAAACAAAAAACCAAAAAAAAAAAAAAAACGCACACACAAACACACACACACGCACGCACGCACACAAACACACACACACACATGCGCACGCGCGAAAGAACTACAAATACTTTGCTGGATATAGAGTGACAGATAAAATCTTTTCCTCTGAATTTATTTCATCTTAAATCGTTTTCTTTTTGTTTAGTTTTTCTTAATTTTTATTTTCAGTTTTCTATATCTTTTTCTTCTTTGATGTCAATGTTTGCTTTTACTCACGCTTTTCGTTCGTTTTACCATTATTACGTTTTTCTCTCATATTTTGCTGAAAGTAACGTTTTCGTCCGTTTCAGATTATATTCCATCTATCAATATAAATCGAATGTGTGTGTGTGTGTGTGTGTGTGTGTGTGTGTGTGTGTGTGTGTGTGTGTGTATGTGTGTGCGTGCGTGCGTGTGTGTGTGCGTGCGTGCGTGCGTGTGTGCGTGTGTGTGTGTGTGTGTGTGTGTGTGTGCGTGTGTGTGTGTGTGTGTGAATGCGTGCACGTGGGCGCGTGCCAGCATTCGTGCACCTTTGTTAACTACGTTCTCAGAGAAAAATAAACAGATGTGTAATGACATTTTTGTCATCCCGTAAAAGCGGGTGAAATGTTTGCTTTCCATGAAAAATAAATGACAACGACTTAATGAAACAAATGGATCGCATTTTCTCCAGGATATCATCTTAACTCAATTTTCTTGGAAGAGCAATCTCATTCAGAGCAGAAAACGTTGTTGAAAGCATTTTATTACACACTGGCTGAGTTGTTTTCCGCTGAGTGCAAAGCCGAGACCTGTGAATTTACGGGTGTTTAATCAATAACAGGAAACAGCGGGCAAAAAGGAGAGCAAGTAAAATGGCTAACTCTCAAGAGTTTGTGATCAATCCAAGGCGTTTAGAGAGAGGCAATGTTTACATCCCCCAATAATTACACTCCCTTGTCAACAATTACGTTTCGCAGACAATACTGTCGTTCTTTGTCTTTCCTTTTAATTGTTCAAGCGCAAAATATGTATTCGTTCATAAATTTGATAGCATTTTACCAACAACAACAGCAACAAAAACAAAACAAAATACATAAAACTTTAAAAAAACAAAAACAAAACCGAACAAAGAGCTCCATTCTCTTAACATCTTAACGAGCATTTACTTGTTTCGACAACATATACACATGCGCTTTTATATCAGTGTCTGGGAAAGAAGGAAAATATGAAAGGAATGAAGAAAATTGCCATGCACTCGCTGGGCCTCGAATCACCTGAAGTTTAAAGACAGGAGTACTTAATTCAGGCTGCCAATTTCGAATGAAAACATTCAGGCTCTAATTGTAATTATAATTATGCCTCGGGTCACCAAAACGCTTTTAATGCCTTTCTCGCATTAACTCGACGTGACAAACAAAATCCTTTTTTCTCTCTCTCTCACCAACTTACGTACTGAACAATAAACAAAGCAACATTGTTCTGAACGTTTTGTAGTCCTCAACCTCAATCGCTTTTACGTTTCTGGCTTCACACCTTGCAAGAACTAAAATACAGCATCTTTATCTCGCTGCCTTGCTCCGGTATCGTTGTCTAAAAAAAAAAAAACCCGTCTTATATCAAAATACCCCCCCCCCCCCCCCCCCCTCACCGAACTGTCCTCATGTTCTGGTGTATTATTTTCACTGCTTTACGGGCCAGTGCACAGCGTTTGGAGAACTCTATTTTATCAACAGATGTTATCTATCTAATCTTATTGATGTCCATTTTTGGCGTTTTTCAGGATTTTCCTAGAGCCATGCTTCTTTCAGGCTTTTGGGTAGATGAGAGAAATCTCTGCATCTCTTTTGTAGACTGTGTCAAGTGCCCCCTCCTCCACCTCAACCTCTTTCCAGTTTTTACAAGTCAGTTAAATATTATATTTTTGGCAAAGAAGATTATCGGTTAGTTTCTGAATTGGATACACGACCCCAACATTTAATCGAAAGAAAAAAAAACAACCCATCAAAAGACTTAATTTTGTCTCCCCTGCCTGTGTGCCTGCCTTTCACTCTGCGTCACACACACTCACAGACAGACAGACAGACAGACAGACAGACAGACAGAGACACACACACACACACACACACACACAAATACACTTACACTTCGAGATAACACCCTTCCCTCAGCGCCGTGTAAACAATTAAGCGCGGGAATCTTCACCGTGAAAGCAAGGCAAGGAAAGATCAATACCGCGGACAGCTTCAACATTTCCATTTGACACATCTGGTCTCTAGCGTTGATATCCTTGGCTCAGAATCTCAACGTATAATTCATACATCATCGTCCGGGGAAATTTAGAGGTGACCCATTTTGCGGTGCATTTTTAGATGACGCATATTGTGCTGTATTCTTTGTTGTTTTTTTTTGTTTTTGTTTTTTTAATCTACTTCTTTGCCATTATTGTACGGCCCTGTCCAGCCTGCCACTTCTTCGGACACCGTGCAGTACAGTTTTCTACAGCTGTTGAACCATTGTTTAATCTTCAACATTATCAAGAACACCCACTTTCCTTGTTTATGCATCAATACCCCCTCGACCCGAATCCCTCTTCCTCTTTTTTCGACTTCCAGATTTTTAATAACACCCACTTTCTGTCTGTTTATCCACCAATACCACCAACACCCGTGGCCCCTCAACCCAAATCTCTCTTCCCTATCTTCAAGAACATCCACTTTCTATCTCAGTTTACCATTCAATACCCCACCCCCTCTCAACCCATGTCACTCTTCCCCACTTTCTATCTCTGTTTATTCATCAATACACACCCCTACCCTCAACCCAAATCTCTCTTCCCCACTTTCTATCTCTGTTTATTCATCAATACACCCTCCTACCCTCAACCCAAATCTCTCTTCCCCATTTTCTATCTCTGTTTAGTCATCAATAAACCCCCTCTCAACCCAACTCTCTCTTCTTCCCCACTTTCTACCTCTGTTTATTCATCAATACCCCCCCCCCCCTCAACCCAAATCACTCTTCCCCACTTTCTCTGTTTATTCATCAATACACCCCCTACCCTCAACCCAAATCTCTCTTCCCCACTTTATATCTATGTTTATTCATCAATACCCCCCCCCCCCCCCTCAACCCAAATCTCTCTTCTTCCCCACTTTCTATCTCTGTTTATTCATCAATACACCCCCACCCTCAACCCAAATCTCTCTTCCCCACTTTCTATCGCTGTTCATTCATCAATACACTCCCTCCAACTGTTTATTCATCAATACATCCAGCCCCCCCTCAACCCAAATCTCTCCACTCTCTATCTCTCTTTCCCACTTTCTATCTCTGTTTATTCATCAATACACCCCCCCTACCCTCAACCCAAATCTCTCTTCCCCACTTTCTATCTCTGTTTACTCATCAATACCCCCCCCCCCCACCAACCCAAATCTCTCTTCCCCACTTTCTATCTCTGTTTATTCATCAATACACCCCCCTACCCTCAACCCAAATCTCTCTTCCCCACTTTCTATCTCTGTTTACTCATCAATAACCCCCCCCCCCCCAACCCAAATCTCTCTTCCCCACTTTCTATCTCTGTTTATTCATCAATACACCCCCCTACCCTCAACCCAAATCTCTCTTCCCCACTTTCTATCTCTGTTTATTCATCAATACCCCCCCCCCCCCTCAACCCAAATCACTCTTCCCCACTTTCTCTGTTTATTCATCAATACACCCCCTACCCTCAACCCAAATCTCTCTTCCCCACTTTCTCTGTTTATTCATCAATACACCCCCTACCCTCAACCCAAATCTCTCTTCCCCACTTTCTGTCTCTGTTTATCCATCAATATATCCAGCCCCCCCCCCCCCCCTCAACCCAAATCTCTCTTCCCCACTTTCTATCTCTGTTTATCCATCAATATATCTCCCCTCCCCTCAACCCAAATCTCTCTTCCCCACTTTCTCTGTTTATTCATCAATACACCCCCTACCCTCAACCCAAATCTCTCTTCCCCACTTTCTATCTCTGTTTATCCATCAATATATCCAGCCCCCCCCCCCCCCCCTCAACCCAAATCTCTCTTCCCCACTTTCTATCTCTGTTTATCCATCAATACATCCAGCCCCCCTCAACCTAAATCTCTTGTCCCCATTTTCTTTACCTGCTGTCTGGTTCTTTCCCCAACCATCATTGTATTGGTCCCCATCCTGACCATTCTTCTTCTCCTGTCTGTGAGCATTTATGGCTTCTGCATCGCGCAAAGAAATGAAGGGGTCTTCCCTTTCGTTCACAAGAATACTGAAAAAAGCGAAAGCATTGATCTCTATTTTGCCCGGGCAAAACTGGGCCATGCATGCTCGCTCTCTTTCTCTCTCTCTCTCTGAGCGTGCTTGAGTGCGTGTGTGCGTGTGTGTGTGGGGGGGGTAGGTTGGGGAGGAGGATTGTTTTGTGTGTGTGTGTGTGTGTGTGTGTGTGTGTGTGTGTGTGTGTGAACAAGGGCGTACAATCCAGCAAATATACATATTACCATCAACGGTGTGGACTACGGTAATAATAACATGTTTTTGTTTGATTTTGTGTTTAGTTTTACGTCTTCGAAAATTTGTGTGTGTGTGTGTGTTTTTTTTTCGGTAGCGCTGCCTTTGTCGCACAAGAAAGAAGAGCAATGAAATTAACAGCCACGAAGAAACGAAGAAGCCAGTTCGGTACAGAGACTATCCACACATCTTTTCCTCTCTCTCCATTCAAGCACGAGAAATGAATATCCCACAAGGCAAACTGTCGATCTTTCTCCCCAGCTGAGCAGTTCGTATTTTAACCCCCCTCCACCCCATCTCTCTCTCCCTGTATACGCGTGCGAGTGTGGGTATGGGGGTGGGTGGGGTAGGGGCGAGTTCCAGAGGTAGTAATAATAATAATAATAATAATGGATACTTATATAGCACACTATCCAGAAATCTGCTCTAGGTGCTTTACAAAAAACGCTTTTGTTAACATAAAACATTATATCTATGTTACATACGCACACCAAAATGTGACTACACACACGCGCACGCACACACACACACACACACACACACACACGCTGCATGTGTATCTAACAGCTACCCTAACACATATGCACACATAGGCAGGCACAAACTTACATAAACACACGCACACATAATACACATTCATGTACATGCATGTAGCTATGTACACATACATATGTATACACACATAGTCAAGCACAGCTAACGCAAAGGAAGTGGACCTGCCACAATTGAACTTATTGCTGAGGGAAAAGGACGAAAGCCTGAAATGGAACACAACGCTGCTGTCAGATTCTTCTTTTGATTTCATTTTGAACGCTTGTGCAAAAAAAGGCGATGATTTTGAGTTAGGCAATGTCCAACCAGTATTGCATTAATTTTCCCCAAAAGAAAAGTAACTATAATCCGTTTACGTTCTGTATCGCGCTACTTCTTAACATAGACCACTTTGCTATCGCTGCTGCTGTGTTTACGTACGACGACACCGGGTACGCAACAAAATCATCATTATCAGATCTCTTTGTATCCGCCAACCCCTCCCTCGTCCCATTTCACTCTCAAGGGTGTTGCATAAACAGACATGGCAGCCTTTACTCTGGTCAAAACTGGCTGTACCTTGAATTTATTGCTGTCCAGAGGGGACGTTTATGGACCATAATACGTCATGACTACACGAACAATTTGTTATTGCTATATCCATTCACATCAAAGAAAACAAAAATGCATCTGTACAATGTCTAGCAATTGAATTATACTTCGCGTGTCTTTTGTTTGTTTGTTTTTGTTTTTTCTTCTCTCTTCTCTCTCAGCCTCGCTGGCACCACAATTTGTCTGCATGGTTTTCTTATGTGGTTTGCAAAACAAGCACGATAATCCTCACTTTAGTTCAGATAAACGCATTCCCCAAAACCATTATCTGGATTATTTGAATATATGCCAAGTTCTATATTCACGAGGAGCTGTGGCAAAATCGGTCAGGCGTTGGATTACAAGTGTTTTCCACAGTGATCAGGGCTAGAGGCCTCGTTTCGGCCTCGTGTTGTGTCTTTAGGAAAGGTACATTACTCCGATTTTCCTCACTCCAACCGGGTTTTGAATGGGTATCAGACAGATGGCGGAGAGGACTGGGTCCCGTCTTCCTATGCTGATACACAGTGAACTTGAATTCACTCCCCTCATGGCCGTTCAAACCTATCGGACCTTTAACATTTTACCAATATTCATAAAAGAATTCCCAGGCCGTGTCGTGGCTACTGATGGGAAAGTATCAGTATCAGAATCAGTAGCTCAAGGAGGCATCGCTGCGTTCGGTCAAATCCATATACGCTACACCACATCTGCCAGCAGCGTAACCCAACGCGCTTAGTCAGGCCTGGAGAAAAAAACAAAAACAAAAAACCCCCACAAAAAAAAGAAATAGAATAAAGTAAAAATAACAACAATTAAAAAAAGAAGAAAAGAAATGGGAAAAAGAAGCAGGAATGGTTAATGGCTGTTGGTTCTCCGAACTCAGTGAGCCTTGCTAACACATTTGATCTGTGACTGTATAGTTAAGTTCACCTAGCTCCACTGGCAGTCTGAAGTGTGATGTCGTGAAGTAAACACCTTGAGTGGATAAGGGTTAATGCAGTCTGAAGTGTGATGTCGTGAAGTAAACACCTTGAGTGGATAAGGGTTAATGCAGTCTGAAGTGTGATGTCGTGAAGTAAACACCTTGAGTGGATAAGGGTTAATGCAGTCTGAAGTGTGATGTCGTTAGGTAAACACCCTGGGTGGATATGTTTAATGCAGTCTGAAGTGTGATGTCGTTATGTGAACACCCTGGGTGGATAAGGCTTTATGCAGTCTGAAGTGTGATGTCGTTAGGTGAACACCCTGGGTGGATAAGGCTTAATGCAGTCTGAAGTGTGATGTCGTTATGTGAACACCCTGGGTGGATAAGGCTTAATGCAGTCTGAAGTGTGATGTTATGTGAACACCCTGGGTAGATAAGGTTTAATGCAGTCTGAAGTGTGATGTCGTGAAGTAAACACCCTGGGTGGATAATGCTTTATGCAGTCTGAAGTGTGATGTTATGTGAACACCCTGGGTAGATAATGTTTAATGCAGTCTGAAGTGTGATGTCGTTATGTGAACACCCTGGGTGGATAAGGCTTAATGCAGGCTGAAGTGTGATGTCGTTAGGTGAACACCCTGGGTGGATAAGGCTTAATGCAGTCTGAAGTGTGATGTCTTACAAGGAACACCCTGGATGCATAAAGTTTAACTATCATCACTGTACAGACACCATGCCGAGAGAAGTTATGATCTTAGTAAATACCAGTATACTGCCACGGCCACTAGCTGAGATTTTTTTTTTCTTTTTTTGATATATCTTTTTGTTGCTGCTGATACAACTTATGAGTTGCATCCTGCACATGAAGAAGAACAACAATCATAACAAATACAGGAATAACCAGAACAAGAAAAACTCCTCAATTGGTCATCACAATCCTCTCTCTTTCTCTCTGTGCCTCTTTCTTTCTGTGCCTCTTTCGCCGTTTCTCTCTCTGTGCCTCTTTCGCTGTCTCTCTCTTCCCCCCGCCCCCCACCCAGCCTATATTCCAACCTACCCTCTCTCTACGATTTCCCTTGACAAAACGCTCTCAGGAGTGTTGCGTAAATGGGCATGACAACCTTTACTATGATGAAACTCTGGCTCTCCAATACATTTATTGCTAAACACAGGGACCGTTTTGGGGTCATAACACTTTATGACAGTACTGATAATCTATTGCTATTCCTACCCACCCCGGCCACAAACTGTCAACTTTTTACAACTCTACAGGGTGCAGGGATTGAATTATACATCGTCTGTCTATCTTTTCTTTATTTCCTATTCCTTCTTTTTCGCTCCTTCATTTTTTTCTTTCCTTATCTCTTCCTCGCTGCAAATGCATCTACAAGTTCCGCACAGACAACGTTCTCCCACAGATTACCGAAGTGAGTACAACAATATTCACTTTGATTTGTACACAATTTTTTTGCCTTCAGGCTGAGCGCTGCGTTCATGTGTGTGCGTTTCATTACGTGGGCAGTGATGGAGATGAGAAACAGGAACGGTTACTGCTGTTGATAAAACGAAACCTCGGAATGAATGTGTCCGGAGACTGTCCACTGTAACTAGATTCATTGTCCCTCCTGTATGATGGTGTCGACCGACAAAACCATGCAGGCTAGGACTGAGATATTTTTCTACAGACAGAATATATAGAGACGCATGACTATATACACCAGTATGATGGCGTTGCCACTCGTTGTGTTTTTAAACAACAAATACAGACAGTGAAGGTGGGAGTTGCAGCCCATGAACGAAGTAGGATGAGGAGGACAAGACGACGAATATAACAAATACTGCATTATGTATTTTAATCAACTGGACTGTTTGCTAAAAATAAATTGAAAAAGAAACAAAAAACAACAACAATGGAAGTGGGTTAAAAGTTGGTAATTTATTCATGTATTCACTATATAAGTTATGATAACTCACTCTTTCAAAGGCTGTTCATCCCTATTTGAATAAACTACTATATTATACCATTACTGTAGAGTTACAGTTACACCCTAGTTATAACTTCGGCTCCGTGTGCAGTGACAAAAGATATCCATCAATATAAATGTGACGAACATTTTCCAGAACACGTCCCCTCCTTTCTCTGTCTCTGTCTCTACCTTCATCCACAATTTCTCCAGACAAAAACCCCTTTCTTCCACATTGTGGCAAGAAAAACTAGACTGTCCGTCTTCACTCTCCCAGACTCCCCATAGACCAAAAAAGTGACATCTCCCTTTTAACACGGCAATATCCAGATACAGCCGTGAGCACGTTAGGTCTAAATGGGATGGTTAGTGCACAGATCAATGCGATGGTCACTTTCAACCCTGGGTTTCTGTCTGAAGCGTTGCAATTTCTGGCTTAAGGGTGACAATGCTTTCAGAGATGTGCACAAATGATTAAACATTAATGGTTCTGTTGTGATTGTAAAAATATTAGTTTTAAATTGTGTTTTCTTTCAAAATAGTAGGACTACAGAAACATGCATTCCAATGTTAGATAAATTTAATAATTTCCACATGTTCCACACATTATAATTCTGTGTGTTCATTTGTTCTTTATCTAACGTCAGTTCACAATTGTAATTTCAGCCGAAACCCACCCAATGCCCAACCTCACCCTAGCCTCATGTATTCACAAGTTTTCCTATCCCTCTCTCCTCATTTACATAAAACACATACACACAATTGTGTGTGTACGGGCGCATGCATATATATATATATATATATATATATATTTGTGTGTGTGTGTGTGTGTGTGTGTGTGTGTGTTTGTGTGCGCGTGTGTGTGTGTGTGTGTGTGTGTGTGTGTGTGTGTGTGTGGTTTCATTGTGTGTGTCATTCTGTGACGAACAGGCGTGAAAATCCTCTCTGTCGTTCCAACGGATATGAAAAATGGCAAACCTCGAACTTTCCGCTGAGCTGTGTAGATGCCAAGGTACGAGAGCGAGAACTGGGGATGGAGGAAGGGGTGGGTATAAGAAACAGATCAAAGCTTCCAAAAGCTTTAACCTTAAAAGCAGGACGCGCTTGGCTGAATTTGTGCGCCTGAGTTGGAACACCTTTGATGGATAAAACCTACCCCTTTCGTTGCAAACGCGTGAAATACACCCAGCAACGATATTATAATTCTGTGTATTCGTTTGTTCTTTATTTAACGTCAGTTCACAATATTGTAATTTCAGCCAAAACCCACCAAATGCCCAACCTCACCTTAGCCTCATGTATTCACAAGTTTTCCTATTCCTCTCTCCTCATTTACATCAAACACATACACACAATTGTGTGTGTACGAGCGCATATATATATATATATATATATATTTGTGTGTGTGTGTGTGTGTGTGTGTGTGTGTGTGTGTGTGTGTTTGTGTGTGTGCGTGTGTGTGGTTTCATTGTGTGTGTCATTCTGTGACGAACAGGCGTGAAAATCCTCTCTGTCGTTCCAACGGATATGAAAAATGGCAAACCTCGAACTTTCCGCTCAGCTGTGTAGATGCCAAGGTACGAGAGCGAGAACCGGGGATGGAGGAAGGGGTGGGTATAAGAAACAGATCAAAGCTTCCAACAGCTTTAACCTTAAAAGCAGGGCGCGCTTGGCTGAATCTGTGCGCCTGAGGTGGAACACCTTTGATGGATAAAACCTACCTCTTTCGTTGCAAACGCGTGAAATACACCCAGCAACGTTCTCTCTGTCCCCGGTTCTGTCCGTCCGTCCGTCCGTCTCTTGCCATGGAAAGTTATTCGCAAAACTAGAGTCCAAGAAAACAGCGGGTCTTCTTCAAATTTTGAAATGATTCCATCCGAACGCGTTAACGTGTCAGGTAAAGAAAAAAGACTTTCTCTTTTATGCTTATACACGATCTTTTTTTCCTCTTCAGTTCTTATTGAAAACATTCTGTCTTATTACTGTCCTCAGATATCCGTGGCAATATGCCAGCGGATTAGGAACACGATCTCTGCCCCCTGCACTCCTCTCCCCATATGTTTTTTTTTAATTTTCATTATCATTATTACTATTATTATATTATTATTATCATTATTATTTCATTTTGTTAATTGCTTTTAAACTCCTGTTTCAACATTTCTGCAGCAATGAAATGGCCGTTACAAGATACCAGGTTTTCACTTAAAACCACGAGCTCTCTCACTTTTGTTCTGTGTCTGCTCCCTCTCCACCTCTCCGTCCGAATCGACCTCCATCCTCCCTTTTCTATCTCCGTCCCTAAGTCTGTTTTTCATGTGACAAGTATGGAGTCTTCACTGCTCCTTCTTTCTCTCATTCTTTCTCTGTCTCTCTCCCTAGCTGTGCAACTCTCTCTGAATCCATTGTCTGCCACGCTCCACCCCTCTCTCTCTCCCTTTCCCTTTCTCTCTGTCTGTCTGTCTCTCTCTCGTAACATATGCCCCTCCTCTCTCTCTTCGTTTCCCATAATCTTCTTCCCGATTATTTTTCTTCTTCTTTTTTCTTTACTATATTATCCTGATTCCAATGATTGATACACCTTTGATGGTCAAGGAAAAGCAAGCAAAAAAAAAAAGAAAAAAGAAAAAAAAGGTTCTCTCAATCCATGTGAAGAAAAAGACAACAACCAATCAAACGATTTAAATCTATATCAGCCTCTTTGCCCACTTTCCTGCCTTCGTCACCTCCCACATTTACCCTTTCTTACCCCCTCTCGCTCTCTCTCTCACACACACACACACACACATTGTCCGCGATAACACCCTCCCCTCAGCTCTGTGTAAACAAGTAGGCGTCAGACTCTTTGCTTTAAGGACAGAAAGATCTATAGTGCGGTCAGCTTGAATCTTTCGATTTTCTGACACCTCTGGTCTTTAGTGTGAAGCCTTTTTTTTTCGCTCACTGCCTCGATGCGTGAGATATTTATGATTTCCTGGTAAGACGTAAAGATTGCATTGTAGTCGTTATCTACTTCTGGACTGCCAGTGTGTACTGTAGCCCTGGTGTGATTGGGTGGTTTCTCACCCAAACTGAACTGAATGGCTGGACAGGTTAACATGTTTTCTTAGCTTGTAGTTCTGCAGCTGTACTCTTACATTGCCAAACTCTCTCCAACTTTACATCTACATTAAGAAAACCCATTTTCTATCTCTTTTTTTTTCCTCTCCACCCACCATCCCCCTTCTCTTTCTCTCAACCATCTCTCCCCTATGTTCTGCTCTTTCTTTTCATCCATCTCTGCGCTGCTCTCTCTCTCTTGACGATTTTTCCCCTGTCTGTGCGATTTTATGGCTTCTGCATTGCGTAAAGAAACGAAAGGGTCTTCTCTGACGTCCAAAAGAACACTACAAAAAGCAAAAGCTTTGATCTCTGTTTTATTCAGGCAATACGGAGCTACAAGCGCGCACACGCGTGTGTGTGTTTGTTTGTGTTTGTATGTGTACGCGCGCACGTGTGTGTGTGTGTGTGTGTGTGTGTGTGTGTGTGTGTGTGTCTGTGTGTGTGTGTGGATGGATGGATGGATGTGTGTGGGGGGTCGGAAGTGAGGGGGGGGGGGGCGTGGGGGGGGGGGGTGAGTGTGAATGTGTGTGTGTGTGTTTCATGTTGTGTGTGTGTGTGTGTGTGTGTGTGTGTGTGTGTGTGTGCGCGCGCGCTCGCGTTGTGAGACTTTGTAGGTATGTACATATATATGTGTGCGAGTGTTTGTGTGTGTGTGTGTGTGTGTGTGTGTGTGTGTGTGTGTGTGTGTGTGTGTGTGTGTGTGTGTGTGTGTGTGTGTGTGTGTGATCGCGCGTGCGTGCGTGTGTGTGAGAGAGTTGTGTGTCTACACTCCTACAATGACACGGACGTTGTGATGATGGTAATGTTATTGTGATACTGTCACTGCTGTGTTGTCACAATGTTCAGCGGCGCTGGCTTTTTGACACAGCAGGGAGGAGCAACAATACAAACAGCCTGAAAACGAAGAAGCCACTTTGCAGCACAGACCCCCCAGACATCTCCCTTCTACCCCCCCTTTTTTTTCTCCATTCAAGTATGAGAATCCTTGCTGTGGTTTCAACGAATCCCCCAGAAGGCAAAATGTCGATCGTTCTTATGCGGTTGAGCAGTTACCCCCAACCCTCTCTCTATCTACGTACGCGCGTGTGTGTGTGTGTGTGTGTGTGTGTGTGTGTGTGTGTGTATGCGTGCGTGCGTGCGTGCGTGCGTGTGTGTGTGTGTGTGTGTGTGTGTGTGTGTGTGTGTGTTTGAGAGAGAGAGAGAGGTAGGGTTGAAGCTCGAGTTGCTGAGGTCAGTTCGACCTTTTGATTTTTTTGTTAAACTCTTTCGTAAAAAAAAAAAAAGAAAAGAAAAAAAGCGATTTCACGGTTACGCTCATTCGTTCACTGTGCTGCGGTAAATGCTGCGTTTACGTTAATGTTTCTATTCAGCCACATGCTTTGAAAAAAAAAAAGCCTTTATATATCCCATGTTTTATTCTGACTAGGCAATATTACAAGTATTCGTCTACCATGCTGCTGTTACTGCTGTGTTTGCTTTTATGCTTCTAATTAGCAATATTCTATTCTAGAAAGCATTTATAAATTTAAAATATCATGCAGCTACGCTATACACCACAACTGTCACACTCTTCTCGATTTGAGATGTCTGTTTCCTTCGCTCTCTCGTCCCCCTCCCCCCGCCTCAGTGTCTCTGTGTCTCTGTGCCTGTGTTTCTGTCTCTGTTCTCTTCTCTGTAAAACAGAGTAACCTACAGCAACACTGACACCAAACTACCTTAACCTCATATAAGCTGCAGCTCTCTTATTCCCTGTGAATTTTTCAATGCAAAAATTCATTACTCTGTCACTCTCACTTTCTCCCTCCCCCCTCTGTCTGTCTGTCTGTCTGTCTGTCTCTCTTTCTCTCTCCTCTTACTACTCACTATCTCTCTTTACAAAACGTATTCATATAGCTCTTTCACAACTCAGTGCTAATTATGTACTAACTGATGTTCTTTTATTCACTGACTGATCACAACTAAGACACTGCCACCTTCTTTTGTACACACGCAGTCACAGGACACATAGCTGTCCCACAGTTGTAACAAAAAGCGTGTGTCCACTCCCCACTGCAGACTATCAAATGTAATTAAAGCCAGCCTCGACAAAAGCATCACACTCCAGATCAGATCAGTCCAGAGGCACAAATAAGCACAGCAGCGATGTTTCCCACCCTCATCTCAATCAGCAGCCCGGCACACGCACGCAGAGTTAGACAGACAGACAGACACACACACACACATACACACAGACAGAGACACAGACAGACAGACAGACACACACACACGCGCGCGCGCGCGCACACACACACACACGTGCGAATATTGCGAGAATCAAATGGACAGATCGAGTTTTGCGCCCTTTGGCAGAAACACTCCGAAATTCTCTGTTTGTTCACACAATGCAGAATGGAGCTGTTGTCTGCGAAAACTGCAGGGGCGGGTGTAAAGTAGAAAGAGTGAGCAAGAGAACAACAGCCTGCACGTCGAAATAATGAAACACTGTTCAACATTGTTATGAATACAACAGTCAAACTAACGAAGCCCAAACCAGTAAAATCTGATATATTTTGTACTGGATTTAGTGCCGTCACAACTGAAAGTCGTGGAAATTTTATGTCCCGTAGTACGTAACCCGAAGAGCATTGTCACTCTCCAGCCAGTAATTCAACCACTTCAGACAGAAACCATGGGCTGAAAGTGACCATCGCATTGATCTTTGCACTGACCATTCCCTCCAGACCCAACAAAAGCGCGGCTGTTTCAGGATATTGCCGTAGTGGAAGGATGTCACTTTGTAGTCTGTGGGGAGTCTGGGAGAGTGGAGACGTGCAGCCAAGTGTTCCTTGACACAATTAAATGCGGAAGAAAGGATTTTTTTGATTGGGGAAATTACGAACTGAGAGAGAGAGAGAGAGAGAGAGAGAGAGAGAGAGAGAGAGAGAGAGACGAAGAGAACGAGAGAGATACAGAGACAAACAGAGACACAGAATGATGTTGATGGGCTGGCATTGCATTCTGTCAAAAGGTCACATGATTATGACGATTTTACCATTAATGTTTAACAAATATATTGGTATTTCTGATGCAATAAAAAACAAAACAAAAACAAACAATAAAGCAGCTGAAGGGGTGAGTTCCATTCTTGTACGAACACCCGAACCAGTCCTACCTAATTGGCGATGTTACTCTTTTTCCAGCAGTTCTGAAAATATTCGAAAATTATTCCAGGTAGTTCAATACATTTCTTATTTACTGCTGTATTACCAACCTCCTTCTCATCATCCTCTCTGTCCCTGCACCCCACACTCCCTTTTCAGTTTCACTTTCTTCGTCTTCTTTTTCTCGTTCATTTGTTGGAAAACAGTGTAAAAACAGACAGAATCAGTGACAACGGCAGTGTACTGCTGGTATGTGCAGTCATGCATCTCCCAGCCTTTTATCTGCTCAGTGATCATGAACACTTCTAACATTTCAAGATTCAACATTCATGATTCAAAATTCAATTAAACTTTGAACCCTATTGAGCATGCAGAATTCAAGAAAACAACACAATCAAGAGCACAACGAATTATCGTAACGTTTCTATTCAGTATGGTAAAATATTTAACCCACTCATGTTTACTTTGGCCCCCGCAGCACACTTCAGTGTAGAAACGTATAGCACGACTTGGGGAAAAAAATGTTGGAAACTGAAAGATAACAACATAAGTAAACCTTCCCACATCTCATTCTACATCAAAGGTCACTCTGTTCACACAACTATAAAGATAATGCCAGTGGGGAAAAAACGAGATATAACCTTTCTGGAAGATGCGTGTAAACCAAAGTGATCATTCTCATGTTTACTTTTAAAGGTTTTTTTTTTTTGTTCTTTTAATTCCACGGAATTAACTTGTCTGGGGAAAGGAGGACAACGGGTCAAGAGATAAAGAAAACGAAGAAATAATAGGATTGGAAAGAATAACAAAGAGAGACAGGAAGAAAGAAAACAATGAAACTGACTAACTGTATGTATGTATGTATGTATGTATGTAAGTATGTATGTATCCCTCTGTTTGTGTGTGTGTGTGTGTGTGTGTGTGTGTGTGTGTGTGTGTCTCCCACCTCTCTCTCTCTCTCCCACCCCCCCCCTCTCTCTCTCTCGTTCCACGACTTCCCTTGACAACTGCCTTCGCTGTGCATTGGGCGAACAAGCGTGAAAATCTTCACTGCGGTTCGCACGAATCTCCCAAAAGGCAAAGACTCCGTCTCTCCGGTCAGCCGTTCAAGCACCGCGGTACAAAGCGGCCACTGGAGCTGAAGGAGAGGGATGGATTGGGAAAGATCGAAGTTTCAGTCAACTTTTAACCTTTCAATTCTGTCACGCTTCGGAGAATCTCTGCGTCTCTGTCGGAACACCTTTGATGGGGAAAATCCTTCTAGTTGTTGAGTTCATCAAGCACCTCTTCCTGTCTGTCTTTTTCTCTCCACGTGGCTTTCTTCAACATTTCTTACACGAGCAGTTATATAGTGTTTCGGGTTTAGCCATTTCAACGTTTCAGCTTAATATCCTCGCTTTTTCCCCCCCTCTCTCTCTCTCTCTCCCCTTACTCCCCCCTTTCTATCTCCCCCTATCTCTCCCTCAGTGTTTCAACAAAAGTTCTAAAGCCATGCGAATGTTACCAAGATTCCTGGACCATGACCAACATGATCTCCATCTCTGTTTACCTCTCCGTCTCTCTCGGTCTGTCTGTCTGTCTCTCTGTGATAAAGGACTTAAAAATGTAGCTCCTTTATCACATTATGGCGACTCCTGTGAATGATACTCCTTCGACAAACAAACGAAAACATACAGAGTTGATGTGTTTGTGTTTTTTTTACATGATGGATGATCAGCGATTCATCTTCAATAATCGTGCCAATATTAGTTTATGGATATTGCTTTCTGTCTCGGTTTTTGTCGTTCCATGCTAATACGTCTGCTTTTATTTTAATTTTACAATATCTCTTCACTGATTTTCATATTCGATCGCATTGGGTTGAATAAGAAAACATGACTTTTTTAAAAAAAAATAAAGCGATGGCGTTTCGGCTTTCTTGTTAATTCAAATGAAGTTACCTTGGTGGAATTTCGTTTTTCTTTTTTTTTTCACATCTGACCGGAGCTTCAGAGAAATCCCTTACTTTTCTTATTTCCAGTGCACGCACGCACGCACGCGCACACACACACACACACGCACACACACACACACACACACACAAGACTCTGACGTTCTGCTCTTTTCCTCAAGATCGTCAATAAAATCTTGACAGTGGATGTGTGGGCGAAGTACAGGGTGCAGAGAGTGAGCGCATCGGAAATGCCATCACCGTGTCATTTCATTTGCAACTCATACATAACCAAAGACTGGCACTGCGCCGGCTGATGTGCGTTGTGTTTTGTGTTGCTAATGGTATCTTTATATCTTGCTTCCCCCCCACCCCCCATTTTTTTTCATTTCATTGTTTTTATTTTTTGCTTTCACTTTCTTCAATCCCCCTCCTTCCTTTTTCGATCTGTCTTTGTTTAAGTCCTTATCATTCATTTGACACCTTCCCTTTTTTTAAAATTTGTCTTTGTTTAAGACCTTATCATTAATTTCACACACCCCTTTTTTTTATCTGTCTTTGTTTAAGTCCTTATCATTCATTTGACACCTTCCCTTTTTTTAAAATCTGTCTTTGTTTAAGTCCTTATCATTAATTTCACACCGTCCCTTTTTCTTTCTTACTGTCTTTGTTTAAGTCCTTATCATTCATTTCACACCCTTCCCTTTTTATGTCTTTGTTTAAGACCTTATCATTCATTTCACACCTTCCCTTTTTGATATGTCTTTGTTTAAGTCCTTATCATTCATTTCACACCTTCCCTTTTTTTCTGACGCTTTCTTTGTTTTCTTTGCTTCTCTCAGTGTTCCAGTTAGCATAAGAAAAACCTTTTCAGGTTCTGTTATGACACTGTGCAAAGACTTTTCTCCCTACTTAAACGGATCACATTAGCATTCATTTCTGTGACTTCCGTCGACTTTCGTGTACGTCAATACTGACCCAGTGGAATTAGAGAGTCCCTCTGGACGAGAAGGTGTGATCAGGCTTCCCACATCAGCTCAGATTTGTTATGGATCATGTGCAAACTCTATGCAAGTGAAACTTTTGGGATATCAGACACTTGCATATTCAAGCAGGCAGAGGCACAGTTGTGGCGGTACACTATAACACATCACTCCTTTATCTCTCCCATGTGGGAATACAAGCCGTGCTGATACGCTGCATAGAAAGTAGAATCACTACCCACTGAGGAAGCTTGCAGACCCATAACCGAAATACCAGACAATGAAATAGTTGACCATCGATTTCCGTTTCTATCCCTGCTCTTCACTTTGCTCGCCGGAACTGTGCCAACCTGAAAATGAAATTCCTTTATTTTCAACCCAATTAGCAAAGCACCCTTTCAATGACTGCTTTGCACATTTGCACCCGAAGAAGTGTCTAAAACTAGAAACAAACATGTTTTAGCTCTTCTCAAGCTCACAATCGACATACGTATTTTTGTGATTGTCTTACTTTTGATCATTTCCTCGTTCTGAAAGTCCAAGGTACAGTACTGCTTGAACAGCAGTAAACAAACAACCCCATAGTCTTCGTTGTGATAAGCTGAACTCCTTTTTCAGACCCACCATTTTATGAGCAGCGGCAGAACAGGTACAAAATATCCAACATACCATTCTCGACCGTGACTTGAAAATATAAAAAAAAATGAGAGAGAGAGAGAGAGAGAGAGAGAGAGAGAGAGAGAGAGAGAGACGGAGACGCTTCAGACATTATTTATTGACACTGGCCTATCTACAGCCTTTATGTCAAGGGGATATAATTCTCAATTGCAGCGTCAGTACTGAACGAAAAAAACCCACTAAATAAAAACAAACTATGAACAGTAAATAAAACAATTCTTGTCAATAAGCTTTTCTAGAACAAGGTGAGTTAATTGTTTATTGATGCATGTGCCCAATACAAGCACACATACATCATCTTCAACCACACTCTATCACCTCTATCATCAACCTCTATTATTTAACCTAACTGACAACCACAACAACAACAAATATTATATACTGTTCATATTCAACTTGACCATCAAGTGCATACAAATGCAATATATTATTCATAGATGTAACTACTACATATTCTAAGGAACCATTTTTCTTTTCCGGGTGTTAATAGCCTCTGCAACATACCTGGCGAGGAAACAGAGAGAGAGACAGAAAGAGAGAGGGAGAGAGACAGAGAGACAGACAGAAAGACAGACAGAGAGAGAGTCTATAAATCAACATCATAAGATCAGTTATGTGCATGAGCTCCTTCTAAACGGGAAGGGAAGCCCTGACTATGTCCTGGCTGATTTGTACATTTTCTGATGTGGATAAGGGAGTGATTCTGACTGATTACAGGAAGTTCTTTCCACCAGAGGTGGACGTGTGTTGCAAATACTGCACCAGCTGTTGCTTTGAACTGTCCCTCCTGCTGTTGTGGGCAGTTGTGCTCATGCCGTCTTTCTTTTTACTGCTCTTTTATTTCTCTCCCTATCTATTCTTTATACCTCTTTTTTCAACCTTCCGTCTTTCTTTCTTCTTTCCATTCTCTCTGGGGGGTTTCCCCAACAATGTCTCTATTTGTTCCGCGATTTTGTATATAAACCTGCTTCACTAAAATGAAAGAATGAGATCACTGGTTCATGCTTCTGTTATTTAATGAAATAACTATGATATTGCTAACAGTTTCAATGCAGAAGAGCATCTTAAAAACTGACTTATCCACTCAACATTGATCAATGCTTCGGTAAATAGGAATGTGTGGAAACCGATTTTTAGTCTAAGCAGTGCGGTGAGTACCTTATAAAGCGCAATGCAAAACTACTGAAATATTATGGTTGGTATTAACATTTACTGCAGGCGTCAAGACTCTCACTACCAGTCCTAATCTGGTGAAGGTGAAAGTCGTATACTTGTATCGCAGCATTCACTGCAATGTAATAACTCCTGCTGCTGCTGGGGGAAATTTCATGCCTTCTTTCTCTCTTCTGTCCAATCAATTTTGAGATTGTTTCAACGCTCCCTGAACTGAAGAACAAAAGCAAAACCAAACAAGCAATAAATAACACCACCTAGGGCAAAGGAAGTGCACCCATTTTTTGTCTTGCATGTATCCTCTTCTTCTCGTTTTCCCGTCCTACAGAAGTGGGGATATGTTTTGACAGGATGAACACATCACGAGTTAACGCGTGTCTGCATTGTGTGAACGTGACCAGCGATTCGTTTTGCTAAACACTGTTCGACTCTGGGAGAAATAGAACATCTACTAGAAATAATGTAATTTGTGCCGTTCTTGATTCAGTGGCAGAAAGTCAAGAAAACCGTACCATACATTTAGTTCATGTCAAGAAAACCCCATCTAAGTGAGTGTTCATAACACGAAAGCAATATGAATGACATGAATTTTTATCAAACGTGACAAATACATTATGCATCTGCAGTTGTTCCATGAATCAAGAGCATTCCCAATGGTCGAGTCAGAAAATCACAGTCACTTTGGTGCAGTCAGAACTTCACTTTAACACGCTGAGTCCTTGTCACTGGACCTATCATTCCGCACTTATCTGGAGCACAAGAATACTGGGCTCCCTCCCACTCTACACTGATCAGAACTGTGAAGTACAGGAGTCTGCAATGTGCAGCACTTCAGTCTGAACTGTATGGCCGAGTCGAGTCGAGTGCCTTCCAAAGTCTGATAATGTGGCAATGTCCCGGCTTGTGTGGTATGAACACTTACTGCAGTGAGGAGGGGGAGCGTGGAGTGGTCCTTATCCACAGTTATGAAGCTCCATTTGCCGCACGTGGATGCAGAGGGTGGGGCTTTAGCTGGTGTGATATGTCTATCTTGCTGCTAGTGGTAGTTCTCTCCTCGTTTTTCTCCTTCTTCCTCTTTATTTCTGTTTGTTATGTGAATGTTTTGTATCAGCTTACATGAGGTTGAATTTATGTGTTCTCTCATGCTCTCTTTATTTTCCTGCTAATACTACACTGTTCCTGTTAGTGTTTTAGTATATTACAGCGTTCGCTCCTCTCCTAAAGATGGATCGTCATAAAAACGTCATTCATGGAATAAATGCAAAAAGACAATACGACGGGAAGAGTGAGAGAGACAGAGACTGAGACAGAAAGAAAGAAAGAGAGACAGAAAGAAAGAAAGAAAGAAAGATCGAGACAAAATAAGTAAGAGAGACAGAAACAAAACAAAAATAAATAGTGACAGTGATTGAGAGAGAATAAAAGAACCTGGATTTTAAGGCATATACCATACCTTTTTCTCATAAGAGAGAGGCATAGAATGTGCGAGTGAGAGCACACTGCAAATGCTATGTCAGGGCTGACAACTCGTGAACCCTTTCACCGCCAGTCAATTTAGAGTACAAAATTACATTGTGGTATAAATACAGAAAAGAGGGTGGCTAAGAATAGCTGTGGATCCCCCCTGAGATGTATAGAAAATATGGCCTATCCTAGCACCGAACATTAAGAGCAGTAGGTTCATGGATAACAGATGAGTGAATGGTCACCTTTCAGTGACATGGGTCCTCCACCACGCCTGTGCATAAATGCGAGCTTGGCGGTGAAAGGGTTAAATACAACACAATGAGAGTGGAATTCAGTGCGGAAACATGTACATAATCAAAACAGGATTTACACACAAGACAAGATTCGAAATCAAGTCAAGCTGATCACAAGAGTGATAGCATGAAATACATCCACGTCCCAGTCTGAACAATACGCAAGAAGGACACTTTTTCTGTATACAATACCGTGTTCTATTTTTCACTTGATACCTGGAAGAAATCCTTCAGACTAGGATGGATCTGGAAGAACGGAAGAATTTGCTCTCACTCTGGGAGCTTCCGTTCCTCTCACCAGAAATCTTTTAATTTTTACTACAAAAAACATTCAGTTTTATTTTTTCTAATTTGCTTCCTGGGAAGTAAGACATTGTTATGAGCAACCAGAGCGAGAGAGAGAGAGAGAGAGAGAGAGTCAAAGACAGATACACAGGTGTCACAGGAAACAGAGAAAATTTCAAGATTGTTTAATTATTTTAAAGAGGCAGTGATATAGTTGAAACCATTCGTTAAGATTCATCACACACGTATGCAGAGCAGTTCCAAAAACATATTTCCCTTTTACTTGAATAAACACAAAAACAAAACAAAACAAAAAAACAACCCTGCATAAACACAAGAAGATCACTTGAGGATGCAGAAACCGTATCTGGATCACACGATGGACATTTTCGTACGTTAACTCTCTCCATACGAACGGCGAAAGAGAAGACGTTAACAGCGTTTCACCCCAATTACCACCATCAAAATATTGCAAGCGGAAGGCTCTTATACTGAAGAGGTGAATGTTGACAAAGAATACCACAATTCTGACGACGGAAGCTAAAGGTTGGGTCATTGAGACACCCACTGGACATCCGAGGGGTCTGTGCAGAGGAGAAGAGAGGACTGGCCGTACTGAGTGAGTTAAAAAAAAAGAAAGTAAGACAGTAAGAAAGAAAAAAAAGGAAAAAAAAACACACTTGCTCAACTGCTTGTGAACGGGGGAGAAAAACGTTTTCCAACGCCAAGAACCAATCCAGAACCGTCACTTTGAAACTCTCATTGCACATGCACACGGCCAACGTCCAATCACTGGACCTCTCCATTTCCACGTGACGGTGGTTGGGTAAACAGACAGTCTGTGATTCACGATGCCCGGGCCTGAGCCGTGTGGATGAGGACGTGCCAGCGTGTGATGCTAACGATGATGGTCATATCCTGGCTGGTAATAACACTTGCTGCAGTCTGGGGGGGAAAGATCCTGAATGACTTCATGTTTACTTTGGGCGAAGATGTGATGCTTGCGTTACAGCCGTTAGCGATGTACATTGCTTCTCTTGTTGGTGATGCTCCTCACCACCTTCCCTGTCTCCTTCCTTCCTTTTGTATCTTTTTCTTATCTTTCTTATATTTCTTTCTTTCCTTCTTTCTCTCTTTTTCCCTTCTTTCTATTTTTTCTCCATCTCAGTGATATTATTTACTACCTCTCACCGATATTTTCTTCTTTTTTTTTTCTCTCCCTTTCTGTCTACTTCCTTATTTTCTTCTTTTTTATTAAAAAAGATTTCTCTTCCCTTTCTCTTCTTTCTTATCGCAACACCATTTTTGTATAACTACATCCTCCGGCATCGTGCTTCCGCAATAATGAGCAAACAGTGTTCGTGGAAAGTATTGATTTAATCAGTTTTCAATGCAGAGATTCTGACACTATTTTTGTTGCACAATTATTTCGTTTGAGGTCTCCATAATGAAATGTAATATGTCAATCAAGCATACACACACGCACACACGCTTACACACGCACACACACACACACACACTGCAGGATAGACAATCGAACACATGCTGATTTACATATATGGATGGCTTGAACTATTTCCTCCCCAATCCACCAACTTTTTTTTAAATTCCCGAACGTCAAGCAGGGCAGGGAGCTCACTGTTCTCTCTGTATATCTCCAATGTTTCAGAATGACACCTTTATGTAAATGCCACGGACGTCAATGCCATTTCCCCCAGTATATGTTTATTTCTTCTTTCTTTCTTCGCCTTTTCAAACTCGACACTTCCCCTCCTTCACCATCGCCTTTCGCTGAACGCAAGAGGAGATCGTTTCAATATTTGCACTAGACAGATGATGTATTCAGCTTCTGAAGACCACGGAACACGTCCATCTACGTGCATACGTGGGTGCGTGCATGCGCACGTGTGTGTTTCTGTATATGTGTGTACATGTGTGTGTGTGTGTGTGTGTGTTTGTGTGCTCATGCGAGAGCATGTATGGTTTTCTGAATAACGGCTTCTATTTCATTGGTGTCTATGTCTCTAACGAGGTTGTACAAATGAATACATACACAAATTACATATTGCATGAGCAGTGAAGACAAATACCAAAATTTAGAAATGAGTAACCACATACACAGGTAAAAGCACGCGTGCACACCTTTGTGTGTATATGACTCAACAGCAGATTAAGATAGAAACAGGAGAATGCAGGCCTTGAATGAACATCACGATGCCTTGTAAAACGCATGGAAGTGTTTATAAATACAGTTCAGCAACAGAACAGAAAGATCATCTTGGACTAACATTTTCACGAGCTTAAACGTTTGAACCTCTCTGCTGATCAGCTTCCAAGATGCACAGAACGCTGTGATTCCTGACACTTTAAGACTGAACTGTGCAACAGCTAAGAAGCCTTTCTGTACAGATGCTTTTAAACTGTTACTTTGACTGGCATTATGTGCTCAGCTGTTACCGAGTAATGCTCACCCGTTATGATATATTATTCAAGATATTAAACAAGGATGAGTTTAAAGAATGCGTGAGACTATCGAAGATGTTTAAAAAAAAGATGGGTTTAAAGAATGCGGGAGAGTATCATTATACTTGAATGTGTAATCCTAAACGTAAGAATAATGTTCCACTTTGATGAGTCCATCTACTGCCGAACGCAGATGATTGGTGGTGTAGAGAGAAGGGTCAGAAAAACTGAGGCAGTGATCAATACAGAGAGGGATGGCGGACTGTTGATACGTCTTTCTGTCCAAACACCGTGCACAATCAGATTGCTGCCCTACATCGCCCTTCTTGACCTGGTTGAGGAAACGGAACCTGTCTGGTCTGGAGAGTCCTGTTTGGACACTGATGCAGAAGCAGATCAAGTTCGTACTCCAGTATCTGTGATGATGTTATTAAGCTGTTAAACGCATTAGACTGGCCGGTATGAAACTAGCAATACATGTTGTTGCTGTGTCTTCTTTATGCAATTGTATATTGAATGTTTACTGTGTCTTCTTAATGCACTGTATTTTGAATATTTTACCTTTGTTTATTTCTATGAATTATGCATACATATGCCAAGTTTCAAATTCCTATGAATTAGTGAGAAAAAGAAAAACACGGCGAAACACTGCAAAGTGTTATGTCTGACATTAGGTCTGATATTATTGTTGGCGCCAGTGCCGATGCTGTCCGCCACTACTGCTGCCAATGCACTGCTATCAATGTAATTATTTCTTATTTCCACTTAAGCAAAATTTCAATCAAATCAACTTAAACATATTTGATTACACATTTTTCATCAAAAGCCAGCTGCCAGGCGATGGATACCGTACCACTTTTCAACTTCTGCTCTCTAAATCGGTTACTGCTCCTGCTATCAGTACACAATACTTCAATACTAGTTATGTGCATCACATGCAGTCAGTTTTTCTTCAATTAAGAAAGCTGTCTGCTTATAGACGAAACATTAAATACATTGTTCCCATATGCTAAAAAGATTGTAGTACCTACAATGTCATAGTATCTAAACCTCTAAACCCTGAGGCTTTCAATGCACGTCCACAAGGTCAGTGTCTGATCACTGAGCTTCTCCAATCCCCTTAGAAGTGTGCTCAGGTAAACAGACCATCTGTGGCTCGCGGTGCTTGGGTTTGAGCTGTGTGGCTGAGTGCGTGCTTACGTGTGGTGGTAAATGTGGTAATATCCTGGCTGGTAGCCACGCTTGCTACAGTCTTAGTGGACAAAAAAAAGTCATCACTGGCTTCATGTTTACTGAGGGTGAAGATGAGATACTTGTGCTGCAGCCGCTGGCTCTTTTTCTTGTCGGTCACATCCCTCGCTTCTCTCTTGTCCTTTTTTGCAGTTCCTTC